>NC_137456.1:51409016-52009016 GCF_964235325.1 Thermobia domestica
TTTCACAATAATTAACACTTATTAGTTATCAATTCCCTTTAGCCTAAATTGGATAGCACTAGCACGTTAAACTGAAAAAAATAACTTCATTTTTAAAAGTAAACTATTGTTTTCAAACCAAAGTTTGTTGTCATTTTTGTCATATGGTTAACTGGGCTCCTAATTTGGCGTATCACAGATTTTACAACTATAATATTGACCTTCATAGCTAAATAAATCTTCTAAGCTTAGAAGAACTGACTAGGCTGCATTAGTAAACGGTGTACGCCATGTATTAGTATTTCAGTAAACTACCACTAACGGGAACGACTAAAATTTAAATTGTCAAATTAAAAGTATAAGTTTAACTAACTACAATATTATCAACTAGACATCTGTATGCACTAACTACTCAAACAACCCTTAGCATTTTTCTGGAAATTCTATGTTAATGTTTAAGACAGACTAATTTCTCACTCTATACATATTGCGGTGTATGCAATTTTTAAATGTTATTTTAATAATAAAATATATATTCATAAAACTCCAATTCTGTAGCACCAAACATAGTGAAAACAAAATTCAAAAATTCACTCTATGCGTTAATCAAATTGGACCACCAATTGCCACCAAAAATTACAATCAATTTGGAAATGTATATCACTTGTTAAGCTTACCTGTTAGCAATAAGCATTGTTATTAGTGATAATAAATTCGTTACAAGCAAGGACATTCTTCCAGGAACCATCTCAGGAGGAATAACAAAACTACCCCAAGACAATACAACAAATATAGTGCTTGGAAGATATAGCTGGATAATATGGCTTTGGAACTGACGTTGAAGAAGAATATATACTCTAAGTTCTGGTAGAATTAGACCTGTAGTAAGGAAGAGGATTTTAATGACAGTGTGGTAGAAAAAATAAATTGTTACATTACCATTCTTACTATATCCAGAAAACGAAGAAAAAAGAACGTGAAATATTTTAGTCTACAACCACCGATTATACTGTCGAGGCTCAAGGAGACTAATCATTAAGCAGACACTCTTATTTTGTTTTAAGTGGATATGAACACGCATTTTTTGCCCTACGTTTTTGGATAATTTGCATTTCTATGTGTTGAAATTCAGGCTGGCATATACGAATTGCCACGAAGTGACGATTATACCAAATTTTATATAGTTCAGAGACAATTTATACTGGATATCTAACAACAACAACAATAACAATGGAAAGGATTTAGAAGGGTATCGGTCTGGGCTTATTTAGTAGCTACCATCCTAGCATTTGCCTGGTAGTACTGAGGAAAACCCTGAAAAACTCCAGTCAGAATGGTTCGCAGTGGAAATAGAACCCACGATCTCTCGAATGCCTAACCAAAGCTTTACCACTTGAGCTACTTCACTCTTTCGACAGTTTTCATTTTGATGTGGGTTGAATGGTCTGGCTACCAGCATGCAGGTTGCCTACAAAGGACGATTTTATTAGAGACAATATCTCTGAAAGTATCGACACTTACTTTTTAATTTTATATGGAAAGGATACAGTTTTTGCACTAAATATTTGATAGGTTTGACTTATTTATGTGCAACGTAAGTAAATGCTCGAGCTCGAATGAATAGTGTCATTGGTTATTTGCGGATAACGTAATCCAGTAATCTGAACAGAAACACCAGAGGTGCAAAAAGTGCAGCCAATTTCGTCAGCCTCAAATATTGTTGATATAAGGCTCGATGAGCTACGTTCCTTGACCACTGTATATGAAACGAACACTGGAACTTACCACGAGGTGTCTAACTTATTTGAATATACCAAGGTGTATGTTCTTAGCTTCACGGCTAGGACTTTTCAGCCCTAAGCCTGGTGGCGGCCCCCAAATTCCCCACACTCACAAGCATCCTTCAGAAGACTCATCAAAAACTTTTTCCATAACACCTCGAGATAACTTCCAGTGTTTGTTTCAGATGCAGTGGCCAAGAATCTTGGGTTATCCATCCTCATCTCAATACTGTTTGAGGCTGATGAACTTCACTGCACTTTTGGCAACTCTCTGTTTCTGTTAAAATTTCACTGTTTTTGTAGTTTACCATATCGACATTGTATATTGGGATTCTCAATTGCGACATATTGTTGGATTAAATTGTAGGATTTTACATTTTTATAGGAGTCATATTGTGCCACATGGAGCATTACTTCCAAAGGGCTCTCCCACCGGGAATTGAGCCGAGAACACCGTACAAAAAGGCACACATGATAGCCATTAGACTAGCGGAGAGGGTTTCTTCCATTAAATATCTGTCAGAAAGCTATGTCGAAACGATATTCTAATTCATTTATATAAGTTAAAACGTCATGATTGCTAACATCTGATTTTTCATTACCTAAACACGAAGAGTTTCAACAGGCCTCAAAGACCCCTGATGCTGGATCGCTGATGCTACATCACCAGTAATGGTTGATAGTTGAACATACTGAGTCGTTGTATACCCTTCCACATTGTAAAATTTCAGAGTTCATTACATAATGCGCATGTGGTGCAGTTTCATACAGCCTGGGGTTTTCCTTCCAATGATAACACCTTTATACTAGTTTGTATAGCAAAACTTGATTATATTTGGCACCAGTATATTTCATAAAAAAGCAGAACAATTGAAATCCTAATTTCCTTGGAAAACGTGATTAATTTTAAACATCCCCACCTCTACATCCTCTTTCTTATCAATTTAGTTTCAATAACTAACACGAATGAGTGCCACAAAAATATTCGCCGAGAAAAAGGAAAAACTAGTTTTTCTTGTCTGGATTCCCAACCACGAAATTTACCGCAGCATGTACGCGCCTTTACCCACTTGACCACTCCTAGGGTTGATAAGATTATCCCTATGCACATAATGTGTTTAAAAATGAAATCCGTTCCCGATTTTTAATTGAATGAACAATTCCTCACTCTTAAAAGTTTCCAATAGTATATTGCTTAATTTTGGATCCTTTCCATACTCAAGTCGTTATAAGGTAAATTTATGGAGAGCTCCACATCTTTATCTAATGATGTAGTTCCTAATGACTAGGGATAGTTTTTTGCCCATTAAAATCCCATAGTACATTCCTTATATTTCGGAAATTTTCCAACTGAAGTCATTATAAGTAATCTTTATGCAGAGCTACACATCTGTATCTCATTGGGAAGTGCCTAATCAATTTGATAAATTGGTGAAGGAACGAATTTCCACTTGGCTAAGGACAATTTTTCGCTCATATTTTTTTCTATAGTATATTACTTAACCGGTTGACTGCCAGGAGGAAATGGGTATACTGTTTCCTTGACGCCAGCGCATTTTCTTCGCATATTTGTGACAAGAGAGAGAAGCAGTATCACCTTGTTCGACGAATATGCAGGTTTTCGTAATAATGCACCAATGAGAGGCAAGCACCATATTTTATGCTCACGGCAACCAAGAATAATTTATGAGCTTGAGCATAATTTTTGGTACTCACCAATTTGAGAATTGAGTCTTTATAATAAAACTTCCATATAACATAAAGGAGGAGCATATTCGTTATTGTTTATACTATAATTAGAAATGTTAGGCAAATGCAAACACCATAATGAAAGTAGTCAGATGTACAACATATTTCCCACCTAATCTGGTAACCGGCAATTTCTCTTACACAGTTTTGTTGCAAATTACCAGTTAGGTCTTTCAACATTCATTTATACTTACCTATCCTTTGCTCACTCGTTAGATCTTACCATATGTATTTTTACGGAATTAAATCTATGCTGTCTTAAATAAGGTTAGATCTTACTATATTTATTTATACCCAGTGGCCTTGTTAGGTCAAGTTATTTCTTATTTTTGTACCGAGTTACACCCTGTTAGTTTAGGTTAGGTCTTTTCGCTAGATTAGGATAGGGATTGCAATAGTTATTTATTCTGAATTGCATTTGGTTCGGTCAGGAAATGTCTTATTTATGTATATTGTACTTTATTATTTGATTTTGGCACAGTTTCTAGTTAACAATATAATAACCACAGACTTTAAGTTCAAAATAATGTCTTACATAAGCAAAAATTGTTGAACATGTTTTTTAGAGTTTTGTATATATTTCCTTTTTCTAAAGGCACTCGATACTAAGCCGTGTTACTACATACAGTACGTTACATCTTTATCTTATGTGTTTCCAGAAGCACACTGCACTGCGTTACAGGCCTCACACTTCGAAAACACTATTTTTTACATTTCTTTTGTGCAATCTGTCTCGCTGAAGAGCCTACAATCTTTTTGTAGCATTTGTTTATTTGTGGGACTTGGGAGACCAGCTTGTGTTGACGCGTTTCATGTACTGATGCTCTAGGAGACACACTCGTTCTTTATTTTTTTTGTGACAATACACATTTTGAACTTCGTTATTTACATTTCTCACCCTGTTACTGTTTTATATAGTGAAAGAGCGTTAATCACACATGTACCGAGTAGCAGATCAAACTCAACCTTCCTGTACCATTTAATACTGCGCCGGAATATACCCGAAAAGGAAGCCATTTGATGTGCAAGATCAATTTTTGCTTTACCTTTATTGTGGTCAATAACAGCAGTGGTCTTCATTACACTACCTCTTTTCCGTTGTACTTCTTGCATTTATAGGCCGTGTTTAGTGGTAATCATTAGCACATCCCTCTTATCTCTCCACTTAAGCGCTGTCACCTTTGATGAGCTAGTCAGCACAATAACCTTTTTGAAGTTTCGAAGTTGTCAATAGTTTTGGGAGCATTTTCCGATTTGATCGCAAGGTACCAACATAATATGTTTCTTGATCTAACCACTTGTGAGTCAGTGGAACACACTGGTGTACCAGTTGCCTCCGTAGATTTCTGCCAAAATTGAAGTATGGGTCATATTGCCACAAAACGACCTTAGGAGGAACAGACACACCTGGCGTATATTCTTTCCCGGCATATATTTTATAGGACACAGCATTCTTTAACACATACTTTGAAAGTTTTCACTCCATATTTATGCCGTTTGTTGCCTATATACTGCTTAAAACTTAAGCGATTTGGAAAGGCACCATTGATTCATCTATACACATGTTTTCCACTAGAACATAGCGCTGTCTGAATCTACTTACAAGTTAACCCACGAGTATTTGTACCTTGTATAGTCGATCATTAGGTTGTCGGTCTTCATTATTAGCACAGTGAAACATCCTAAGAATAATTTCAAAACGTTTGCGTGTTATTACTTTTGGTATGTTTGTTTCACAGAGGAATGACGAGCTCCAACATGAAGCTAATGTTGGTATTTACAAAATACCCATCCACACGCATACACCCAAAAAAAATTTTCATTTCTGCTATATTGGTATCAATCCAACTTATTAGTCTAGAATGTGCAGGTACAGTGGGACAGTCCAAAAACAATTGCCGTGCGTACCTATTGGTGTCCTCAACAATCATATCAATCACATCATTTGTCACAAATAGCTGAAAGAAGTCAATAGGAGAACCCCCAGATAATGAATCAATAATATCAGCATTCACATCTACATGGTCTCCGTTTTGTTGTTCAAAAAGGTAGATAGGGCAATATTATCTGGTTTGTGCCACGTGAGATTATCATGTTTACTGTTACCTGGTATATCTTCATTGTTTGAATGACCATTAGTACCTAATGCAACCGGAGAATGCGGTGCTGTACAGTTACTAGAATCAACTATATCAGAATCACTGTCGTAATTATCTGTTTGCATATGCATATGTTGGATCGTTTATGTCACTGCATTCAATATCATCCACGTCACTAGATTCACCATTATTTTGCAGTCTTCGAAAGATATATCAGAATCACTACACGATTCTAGCGTTTGTCTAATTTCACACCCTTCTTTCCCGTCTATGATGACAATTTAGGTCAAAAACATATGAAAGCAACAAAAATAAACAGACAACTCCACTTTTCGCGGAATGAATTCTCACTGTTGCCAGACAAACAACGCCAAAAAATATTTCAAGGGAAGCAAAATACAAAATTTTGAACATTTAGGAGAGTCCTAAACGACGAAAATAGGAATAAATAGAACAAATAGTTCTCGTAAAGTCGAGCGTGCAGATCTTCCTTACTTTTCAAGATGTTTAAGTGCTAAAATCACCGATGGAAAGGTACTTCTATTTTTCAAACGCCAAGAGAGAAAAATCTCGAAAATGAGAACTACCTACGAGCCACACGAATATAAACAACACATTGAGTGGGCAACATATATGGTGCTGATGGCAACCAACTGTGAGCGCCACATGTATTGTTCATCCTGTTAAATTTCGAACTATTTGTACATGCAAGTCATTATAAGATACTTTCATGCAGGATTTTACGTCAGTGTCTTACTGGCAAGTACCTTTCAATTTGATGAGTGAGTGAATCAACTGATTTCTGCCTGGCAAAGGACAGCATTTCCCCATAAAAATTCCATTCCGCATTCCTTAAATTTCGGACCTTTTCCATATACAGGTCATTATGGGGAACCTTCATGCAGAGTTTCATGTCTCTACGTCATTGCCAAGTCCCTAATCACTTTGATCAATGAGAGAATCAACAGATTTCTGCTGTACTAAGGACAATTTTTCACCCATAAAAATTCCACAGCACATTGCTTAAGTTTCAGACTTTTGCCATACTTAAGTCATTACGACCTACCCTTATACAAGTTTTATGTCTCTATGTCATTACGAAGTAACTAATCAATTGATGGGTGAGTAAATGAACTGATTTATGCTTGGCTAAGGACAGTCTTTGGCCCATTAAAAAGCCCATAGCGGGTTCCTTAAATTTCTGAACTTTTAATATTCAAGTCATTATAAGGTACTTTATTCAGAGTTTCCTGTCTATACTTATTGAGAAATACCTAATCGATTTGATGTCTGAGTGTATGAACCGATTTCAGCTAGGTTAAGGACAATTTTTCGCCTATAAAATTTCATACACTTTCCTTAAATTTCGGCCTTTTCCATACATAAACCAATATAAGGTAGTTTCAGGGAGAGATTCACGTCTCTATCTTATTTGAAAGTACCTAGTCGATTTGATGAATGAGTCAGTGAATCAGTGAGCATGAAAACTGCATATTTTAGGGGTCCAGTATACAAATATGGTCAAAGCTAGGAATGTGGGATTTGGTACGTATATGAGCACTACTCTCGGATATCTGTGTAAATTTTAAACCTTTTTATTACTACATTTTATAGATTTTTCTTTATGTTGTCCCAAAATCGATGATTTTGCCCAAAACTCTTGTTCGTGTAAAACATGCTTCTGGCAGTGCGGCCCTATTTTCATTGCCGATGAATTTTCTTCGCGTAACTTGGCTGCCACGCACTGTCATGCATGTTGATAATTGCAACAAAATTACAAGTATTATGTGTGAATGGTATACGTATAATTCGTAAATTATCTTCAATTTGTGAAACATTTAATAGTTGGTATCAATGACGATATAAACTACCTAGTTAAAATTAACAACAATTTAGTTAATTAATTTTTAACAATTTATAGTTCGTTTGAGTTATTGTTCTTAAATTACCATGAAAATAATAGTTATTAACATTGTGAAGACCTGAATTGCAGAACATCCCAAGTCCACCGGAGTACTTTTGTGATTTTAGAAGAAAGACAAGGAGATTATACTTGGCATGCTATTCTGTTTAGCTGAAATTATTTTATAATTTTTAAAAACGGTTTTCATTTGGTCTTACATAGTATGCAAATGAATAGCTCTTAAAATATAGATGCGAACATAAAAAACAACAAACACAAAATACGAAGAAAAAGAGTGGACTTGGGATGTTTTGCAATTCAGGTCTTCATTTATAAAATGATGAATTTTTAGTTATTTTAACAACACTCGTTACAAACAATTGTAATTTAAATACTATTACTTGGAACAAGATTCGTTGAAATTCCAATGAAAAATGAACTTCACATTATTTTTACTACCTATGCAATACAATACGTACCTCGAGCAACCTTAGTTTCCACTGTTTCAGGTTTTGAGCAAATTTTAACATGGTAAATAGGTAAAGAATCGTCCTTTGTCTTTAGAACATTGTTCTTTGCCCAGACTAAATATGAGTTATCTTGTTTGTGTAATCCCACTGGAAATAAGCATGCAATATATTTTATACAATCAAGATAGAGATACAAAAAATTAAAGGTTAGCTATTTTAGTGATATTGTACTTCAATAATTATTTACGAATATAGTATAAAACTACTTCTTAAGTGAGTACTGGTGTTTCCTATTCTTGCACAAAAGTGAATAATGTAAATATTTCACTAACGTTCATATAACATTAGAACTTATAAACAAATTAAGTCCATGTCCGTGTTTTAAACTAGCACATCATCTTTTAAGATAGATAACAGAAAAAAATAAGATGATACTAAAATTCTTTTAAGAAAGCGCTTGAGAAAATAGTGAGAATATTTTCATAATAATTGAGTGGAAAATAGTATCATCTTCATTGTGTAAAGAAACAGTTTAATCAACTGATTAATGTTCGCCTTTTACCATTTTGCCCTTCGATTCTTATTTTAGGAAACAGAAATAAAAGTTTTTAGTAAATTGTTTGCTATTGTAAGGCAAAATGTGAATTCCTGTTTCGGTTTATAAGGTGCTATCCAAAATGTCCGAGAATGTGATTGTAAAAATCAGAAAAACTATACTTAAGTCGTAGCGTTCTCCGTTCCCTTCAAAGTAGTCCACACCGGCATCTATGCAATGATCCCAGCGTTATTTTCCACTTTTGGAAGCACTCCTGGAGGTCCGCAGGGTGAAAGATGTACAGGACACGTTGCGATTCTACTTGAATGATTTCAATGGCGACAAATCGTGGTACTTCAAATTTAGTTTCATCTGCGGGAACAGGTAGGGGTCGTACGAGGCTAAGTTATTGAGTAGAGAGGGTGGGGGGACCGTTGATATGTTGTTTTTGGCCAAGAATTCCCTTACAATGAGCGAGGTGTGCGCGGGTGCAGCAACCAGTATTTTGTTTTCCAGTACTCTGACCGTCCCTCAGTGTCTTCAAAACCTCGCAATCAAACTTTCCTTTGACATTCAGACACGTGGAACAAACCCTTTATGAACTATTCCTCGAATGTCGAGAAAATTATCTGCAGGTTACTGTAGCTTTTCTGGCCTTCCATTGTGATAATTCCTGCTTCATTTCCGGATCACAACCATAGGCCCAAGATTCATCTCCTGTAAAGACTTTACATAATTAGTTTGGGCACTCTCGAACTCTTTGTTGCAGCTCAGTGGCCGTCTGAATTGTCAGGGCTATTTAATCGATGCTGAGAAGGCGAGGGAAAAACATCTCCGCAATTCTTTACATGTTCAGTTCATCAGATAGAATTCGTTGGCTTGTACCGTACGACAGTCGTAGCCTGTTTCAAACAAAGTGAATTGTCTGGCTTCTGTCTTCGCGAATTACACCACGCACTCTCATGATCATTTCCGGCATTGTGCATGTTGACGGCCGATCAGAATGTTTTTCATCTTCCACAGATTCCCGGCCTTCTTTTAAATGCTTGGGCCACTGAAATGTTCTTGCTTCTCACCAAGTACCTCTTTCAGCATGCAGTGGTCTCCGGATGCAGTTCCCTCAGCTTGACACAGAACTTGATGCAAATCCGTTGCTCCTCCACACTTAAAACGTATGCCATGTCCCGTCTGTGAGATTGGGAGGAATTTTTGTTTCCATGGTGTGTCAATAATGAAGGCTCTAGAAAGCTCCCTCTACAGTACCCTTTCCCTATCATACTGCATCTCTGGAAATTTCTACGACTCAGCACGAGCTTGGCGTCTCTGTGTAGTAGTGGAATCTTTGAGAATTAGTCCGTCTGACAGACGGGGTATACGGGAGCTGTTATTATTTCCCCAGTCTGTGTGACGGGGCATATGGTTAAGTGTATAAAAGTTTTAAGTCTGGTGTTTGTTTTTTTATGAACTATGTTTGTATGAATCTTTTGTAATGGAGATATTGCTCGTACAACCGATAGTGACTTTGATGTACTTATTAGTAGTTTACTGGCAGAAGAAAGTGATATTTTTAGTGAGAGTTTTAGCGAATTTGACGATACGGACTCAGACCTGGATTACGATCCTAACAATATGGGTTGTGTACAAGTAGATACTCGAGCAAGAGTTGGAGGATAAGGAGGAAGATAATTCAGAAGGATATGTTGAACATCTTACAGGATTACCACCTCCTGACCCAGTATAAATTGATGTTTCAAGGATGTAGTCAAATTATGCAAATTATGTAGTCAAGGATGGTTACACATGGTCAACTCAAGGTCCTCCTAGGAACCGTAAGACTTTGCAGCATAACATAAATAGAGGTGGGTTTATTGGTTTGACTATTCAGACTTGAGTACTCGGACAAAATCCTTCCTAACATGAGGTGTGGTCCTTACTTTTCACAGATGCAATAAATGTTATTGTTTTCAAGAGAAAGAAAAGAAATGCTATAGCTAGATAAATTATTCTAATTCCACGATCAAACATACTTATAGAGACTCTGATCCTGTAGAAATAAAAAAAAACTCTCATTAGTCTGTTACTTGATTCTTCACTTATTTCATACCATAAGCGAATGAAGTTAATGTCTGAAATGAGGGCTGGCCATCGACATATTAAAGTAAAAGACAGTAACTTCATTCTCTTATGTTATGGGTCCAGGTAAATGGCAATTTTGCATTCTTATTTAACATTCGTCGGATGAAGTATGTACAGCCCAAACGGCTTATCCGATTTTAAAAAAATCCCTTTAGGTTGAAAACATTATATTTGGAGACGTTTTGCCCTCTTACATTTTGTTGTAACTCTGATAATAACAGAGTTACCCTTGCGGGGAAATTTTGAGACACCCTATATATATATATATATATATATATATATATATATATATATATATATATCTGCCTGTGTATCTGTGTAAGTGTAAAAAGTCTTGTTGCTTTTCAAGGTGTTTAAGAAAAGCATAAACAATTCTAAAGATGTTCTTGAACTATATAAATATGTGACCGTCTGAGAGATCGGGCATACGGTTAGAAGTTGGAGAATAAGGTATACATTTTCAGTGTTAATGTTAGCCATGTGAGAAATCGGAGAATCACTGAAACACGTCCTGACACCGACAACTACAACTCAAAACTAAATACGCCAAAGATGACGCAACATTGTGGTGCGAAGTAGCTAATACATTGTACAGCCAGCCACAAAAGTAATTCTCCTCAAGGTGCTCTAATTCCATTACTTGAGGTCCAGGTCATTTGCGGTTGTGAGAACGCCAAGGATGTTTAGAGGATCTGCCCATACAGGAAAATCGTGAAGCCATACGTCACAGCTTAACCACACCTACTCTGCCCACTCCGCGCAACTAAGATCGCTATGTTTCGAGCCAACAATCATGGCGAAAACCAAAGTAGTCAATCAGACGTGCCGGTTCAGACGATGCTCGATTGCTTTTCGGGTTCATAGAGTTCATATGATGAAGATACGTATGGGCAGCCCCTCTATTTTATAACATCCTTGGAGAATGCCTAGACAGGTGCAACCCAACTTACACGTAACTTTTCTCGTCAGTGACAGCAGTTGGTAGCACTGAGTCAAGTCTTTCTGCAAGTAAAATTGTGAGTAGACGACGCACGAAACATTTCTCCATTCTCAGATCAATTTCTCTTGTTCAGAAAGAGTTGTCCAATGAACATCATATGTTAATCTCAATATTGCTGTGTATGTAATGTAATTTTTCATTATATACTGTATAATCAAAGAAATAAAAACACTGATCACATATGAATGAGAAAATGCTTGAATGTAGCTGAAAATATCAAATCTAGAACAACTGCTGGAAATAACTTTGATTGCGTCCATTGAGAGACCTTCCCCAATTCTCCTCATTTCAACATCTTCTTTCGGGAGGAGAGAAGATCTTGCTTGTCACACTGAGTATGCATATATATTGAAATTGAAACAAGAAAAGGCTCCACCCTGGCCGGGACTCGAACCCGGGTCCACCAAATAGAAGTCCAATGCGCTAACCCCTCACCCACTACGCCATTTAAAAGTCCTACCAAACTAATACCTACTTAAAATCGTTTCATGGAAATATAAATAAGATACTCAAATATAACCAAAACAAACAAATATAAACAGAATATAAATAAAAAATATAAATAGGAAAATATAAGCAACTTGTGTGAGTGTCTTAATGACTACCTGGAGATTAACTTGTTTAATTCAAAAACAAGTTATATAGATGTACATCAAGGAGGAAAATATCACGAAACGGTCTTCAAGTTGAGGCTACGCCATTGGCAGAGCCGCAACTTCTTAGGGCAGTGGACAATTGCCCCCCAGAGAAGCTCCTCGCCATTCGAGGGGGCCCAGTTTGAGACAAAATTATCTTATTCCATATACGATAGGAACACGAAATTAGAAATGAAACATCAAATATGGTGGATACATTACATAATCAAAACAGCTCAAAAAAGGTAAATAGAACAAAAATGAGTCTACTATTAAAGGCTCTAGAAATAATATTTATTCGTATGGCTTTGAGATTTTTCAATATTGTTCCCTTAATAATTTTGTCATGTATGGAATGGAACAGGGAGTAACTAACTGAACCGCAAACTTTGTCGTGCGGGAGGGCCCACAGGCTTCGGGAGGCCCATAAGGATTAATAGAAAGTTGGAAAGAGGGTACCCAAGGATCAGATGAAGAACCTTTTCCAGGGGGACCAAATAAGCTTATTAATGCTTTCCGCTCCCAGAAAAAAAAATCTAAGTTACGGCGCTGGTCATCGGTTGCAGGGATTCTCTCGATTTACATTACATTTCGCGTTCTAAATAACTTCTAATTTCCAAAGAAAAAAGACGACAGAAATTATTTTCACATTCTTTAAATTGCATAACTACTAGTTTATTTTCTTATGTTCATATGAGGAATTTGTGGCAAATTGAGCTACATGATCATTATGCTGCTGATCATGAGGCGCATGCCATTTGAGGTTCGAATTCCTCTGAAGAGCAGGGTTGGAATTTTAACTGTCTTCAGTATATCTGTGTTCATTTTCCTGTAGTGTTTGGCATACGTGGAAAGGACATGAGGTGCAAGAGGCGAACAATAGTCCGAATGGAACGATTTGTTTAAACGAAATTGTGAAAGCAGGAAACTCCCATTGCATCTATCTTGGTTTAAATCCTGTCGTAGCAATTATTAATTTTCTGAATGTGAAGATAATGTTTATGTAATTGGTGTTGTGAATATGTTATCCGTTATTATTATTGTTATTATTATTATTATTATTATTATTACACCCGGAATCGAACTCGCGTCCCCAACATTACGCAGCTAACACTTAAGCCACTAATCTAAGACATCACTGTTCTGCAGAAGGAAGAAATGGAGCTGTAGTGAATTCAGTAATTACATACTTTTACGATTCCACTGTAATAATGCTGAAACTTTCTGATTTCAGTCATGATAAAAAAGTAAAGTATTATGCAGAAAGAATATTAAAAAGACGTCAACTTTTAATTGACAACTCATAACTAATATTTCTTTCATAGAACGATAACCGAAAAGTGTTTACTTCAGATCAATGGAGTGTTTTGAATATCCTTTCAAATCTTTTGCCCTTTCTCAAACAACATTCGTAAATCGTCTCTATCATGATAAAGATGTTAGCTTCCACATTCTTAAGCATTGCACGTCTAATATAAAAAATCGATTCTTCACTATCACTTTGTAATAAATGCAAGTTTGGTGTGAACAGGATTTGAACCTATGGTTGACAGCTTTATTAATCGTAACTCCATTACGTTACCGCTACACTATCATGCCACCTGAAACTAAAATTGAAATTTTACTTACTTTAGCCTTGATCATTGGAACGATCAAGCTTCTTCCTGTAAGGTTATTTGCAACTATGGGCACAACGAATGTCATTTATTCGATGATCTAGAGAGAAATTAGTGCCCACTAGTAAAAGAAGCAACATACAATCCAGGAAAAATACAGAAATTACTACATATTATGCAGTAATTTCACCGTGCAAATTCAAAAGGATGTGAATAATAATAATAATATTAATAATAATAGTTATTATTATTATTATTATTATTATTATTATTATTATTATTAGCATCAATTGACCGCTTTGCTAGGCTAAATTGAGAAAAAATAATAATATGCTCCGTTATTTAGTCAGTTTTTCTATCACTAAAGCGCTCTTTTTGATATCTGTCATTTTCCATTAAATTTTATATTTTCCACCTTGCGGAGCACGCCATCTTCAGTGTCATTGTTCATCTCAGCCACCCGAGAAACTATGAATTGGACAATCATATTGGTTATTTTGATCATTTTTAAATGTGTTCCCCTCCTCCATGTTGCGGGATGAATTCGGATTTAAACGGCATCAGATGTGTCACTTCATTTCAGCGACTCCAAAAATTATAGATTCGATACTAATATCGGTCATTTTTCGTTCTCTTTTAAATGCTGCTATTCTTCCCCTTCCTTTAGTTACACCATCAAAATAATATGAGGAAAACCATCTCGGGTGGGAACTTCATCTACGTTGAAACTTTTATCGAGACTGGTACGGTGGTTCAAGACTTATTATTTTTTTTATGTTTATATATATATATATATATATATATATATATATATATATATATATATATATATATATATATCCGTTTCTCATTCCTCTTCTGTAAGTACTAGCGTCAAAGTGAAATAGTAAAAACCATATCAGGTCCGAACCTCATCTGTGTTAAAAATTTGATCGAGATATGTCGCATGGTTCAGGAGTTATGAAGTTTTATTTATTTTTATATATCTTTCCCTTCCCCTCCTCAACCCTAAGTTTTACCGTCAAAGTGATACGATGAAAGCCACTCCAGACTCGACCTTGATCCATGTTGAAAATTTGATGCAGATCTGTGCGGTTGTTCAAGACTTATTAACTCATTAACATAGTCACATTTATTTTTATTTGCATTGATTTTTGTATATTTCTCCGTCCTCGCCCTTCCCTACATTCCTCCATCAAGGTGAAATGGTTAAAAGCAATCCATTCCTAAATGTAATCTATGTTGCAAATTTCATCCAGATTAGTCGTTTGATTCAAAACTCAAGTTTTCTTTATTTTTTATATTTTTCCCTTCTCCCCTCCCCTACATAACACCATCGAAACGAACAGATAAAAATACTCCCATCTCCAAACATTATAAATTTTGAATATTTGATCGAGATCGGTCGGATGGTTCAAGAGACTATAAATCATAGCCACTTTAATTTTATAATATAGGTTATTATTATTATTATTATTATTATTATTATTATTATTATTATTATTATTATTATTATTATTCAAGTCTTTTTGAATTGCACGATGAAATTACTGCATAATTTCCTGGATTGTATATTGTTTCCTTTTCTAGTGGGCACTAATTTCTCTCTAGGTCATCGAATAAGTGAATTTCGTTGTGCCCATAGGTGCAAATAACCTTACAGGAAGAAGCTTGATCGTTCCAATGATCAAGGCTAAAGTAAGTAAAATTTCAATTTTAGTTTCAAGTGACATGATAGTGTAGCTGTAACGTAATGGAGTTACGATTAATAAAGCTGTCAGCCATAGGCTCAAATCCTGTTCAAGCCAAACTTGCATTTATTACAAAGTGATAGTGAAGAATCGATTTCTTATATTAGACGTGCAATACTAAAGAATGTGGAAGCAAACACCTTTATCATGATAGAGACGATTTACGAATGTTGTTTGAGACAGGGAAGTGATTTGAAAGGATATTCGAAACACTCCATTGATCTGCAGTAAACAATTTTCGGTTATCGTTCTCAGAAGGAAATATTACAGCATTTGTTGAACACACTTGGGTAAAGCAATCGGTGGTGTAGTGGTAAAGTACAAGACTTTCAAGCGAGAAATCTAGGTCCGATTCCCCGTTAGGTAATTTAACTTTTTCTCATAAAATAATGGCTGCAAACAGAGATTTGTCTTCTGTTGGAGAACTTACAAAGCATCGAGAATTCGAATGAACAGTATGTGTATTCTTCATCATACACTGTAATGATAAGAATGTTTAATATTTAAATTTGTCTCTCTCTCTCTCTCTCTCTCGCTCGCTCTCTCTTTCTTGACGTTTCCCTATCCTGTCTTTGCATCTTTCACTTTTCCCCCTCTCTCTAACGTACACACGCATTTCATGTGCGTGTGCCTGTTCCAAAGTTAAAACGGAGCAAGAGACCGATAGACTTGGTCTGGAAAATGTAATTGACTGCCAACTTCGGCGCCGAGTTTTTGTGCTCTGGGGTAAACATCGCCGGTACTGGTCATCTCTAAAACAAATACTGTTTAAACGCAAATGAATAAGCAAAATATCTTTTTTATCATCTGCGTTACCGAGTCTCAGTCGAATTACCTTTTCACTATGGCTTTGAATACTCGACCAAGTGGTGGTCCATAAGCTAACCAACATCATCCGAATGACACTATGATCCGTTTGAGCTCTAGCTGGTTCATTTCATCTGTGCAAATTACAACGTTATACCCGCAAGAGATGAAAGTGATGACGGATGTTCGGAACGGATAAATCTTCGGAAAAGACTACAAAATGGCGACATCCTTGGTTATTTTATAACAAAATTTTATTTATAGTAGTTCGACA
The DNA here is from genome assembly GCF_964235325.1 of Thermobia domestica. Lineage (NCBI taxonomy): Eukaryota > Metazoa > Arthropoda > Insecta > Zygentoma > Lepismatidae > Thermobia > Thermobia domestica. The sequence continues at coordinate 51,425,752 of NC_137456.1, forward strand.
CAAATTTGTTTCCATCCTATAGTCCAAAGGGATTTATTCACGTTGAAATTTGAAACATGCAAGGTCTGCTACATCTATAAAGAACATCCAATTTTCCATTTGAACATTTGTAACGTTTCATTATTATACGGTTTGGACTCTTAATAGAGCATATTTCTGATAAAAATTGACCAGTAAAATAGCACTCAGTCAATTTTATCTCTCTTTCTTTCTTCCTTTTTCTTTTCGTTTTTACTTTTTTTGTTCACTTTGCATTAGTAGTCTGGAATGGAAGACATGATCTACGCTACCTACTTGGTTTATTAGAATGTGGTTTGCATCAGTACGTCCAATGAACACTACCGAATTTACAACGGAACTACGCGTAAACAAAGCATGTGTTAAACTGTTGACATTATCTTAGATGTGTTTGTGAGATCTATAGTTCTACTGGAAATTGAGTATGCTATTCTTTTTGAAAGTGACTTAATGAATTTTTCAAGCATCCTCTAGACATTCGAATAGTCCTAAAAAAATATAAAAACAAACGTTATTTCTATATTACTGTTGGATTTCTGGTAACGGAACTTTATAATGTTAGGTTGTCTTCTTACTAAGTTTAAATTTCCACATTTTAATCTGATCTCTTTTTTTCTTCTCTCTCTCTTTCTCTCTCTCTCTCTCTGCCTCATTTCTGAACCTCTGTGTAATATACATCCACTGGTTCAATTTTTTCATTGTATGTGTTTCAGTTTCTCCCTAAATCAACTTATGAATCTTTTTTCGTCTCGGTTTCGTTATTTCATTTTATCGATACAAATGCATGTGTAGTTTGAAATTAGAATTCCGTTCATGTTGTTAGCTAATTTTAGTTATGCAGAGAAGAAAGGAGAAGAGAGAGGAGCTCTTTACCAGAAACGATTATTGGATAAAAAGGTGTATATTGGGTGGCCCAGCTGCACGGCGTTAAGTGTCGCAAATTTTGTGATGCGGAGTGTACAATGCAAAGATAGCAACGAAGCTGGTAACTGACACACAATATTTTCTGAAGTCCAAGGATATAATAATATCTGAATTACCTAAACAAAATATTTTTAGAGTATAAATTTCATGTTTGCTACTTCGAAAAGAAGAAAGTTGTTAACTTCTCTTGTCGGTTTTCTTTCCCATGGCAAGTAGGAAGAAGTTCCAGACAACATGACAAAAGCTAATGGTTCCTGAACTTTACCATTATCCCTTTGTTGTCACATAATTGAACTCCATCTGAATTTTACTCATTTTACAATATCAAAAAGGACCAGACGTACTAAATATAAAACATGTACGTCCTTCTATATGTTACAGAATGCTGTTTACAAGAAAGAAAGTATCTCCGCAAAATGAACAAAAATAAGTTTCAATATCTACGAACACGGAAAAGTTGTATATAGGTTTTTTCAATAAGTTCATTTACTCGGGTTTACTCTGTCTTCGTACCACGTTAATTAGGAAAGACTTTTTATCAATCACCGGGAGCACTGTGCCTCAATGGTAGAGCGTTCACCACTGGCACATAGGGTCCTTTGTTCAATCCAAGCTCACGCCAAGTGAGCTTTGTGGTGGACAAACTCGGCGTGCGTTGGGTTTCCCGGAATTCTTCCGTTTCCTACCACTTTCTTCATTGCACCATTTAATTCGTTTCTCATTATCGTTTCCTTTAGCCTAGCCGGCATAAACGTGGCACGTAAATCAAAGATTTCAATCTTTTTATCTATCCGAAGTGAAAAGATATATTATGGGTTAGGGCAGAAAGTATATAGTAAGGATTGTAAAGACAGAATAAGAGATTTGGAAAGAGAAAACAAATTTACGATTTAAATACAAACAATTGAAATTCAATTGAGGTATTCAGGGTACCAGAGGTCTCACCTCAATTAATTAAAAAATAAGATTCGGCCACCATATTTTAGCGTTCGAGCTGATTTTTCCTACTATTTAGGCCTAGTTTACAAATACCATAATTATAAGGTATATATGCAGTTGTTACTATATCTCCTGAAACGAAATTCCCTTTTGTATAAGCGCTAAAATTGTCCAATCTGAAACAACCAATGAGCTGCCAGCAGCTACAATTCGTGTTATATGTGAAATAGCAGGACCAAATGTTGACTGTGCTGCAAGTGTTGAAACAGGTGAAAGTAGCTTAACAAGAATGATAAATCATATAAGGAAAAAGACAAATGATGTTATTCCATACTAATCTTCCCAAATTCTGCTTCCAGCAACGCAACGTAAAATACACATAAAAATCATTAGAATTAATATGCCGATTATCGAAATTTTACGTTGTATTGACGTAAACAGAATGAGACCTAAGTTTGTTTATTTGCGGGTACTTCAAACTAATACAAAAACAAAAAGAAAGATATGAAAGATATGTTTGTACTTCTAGTAAGTGGGTAAAAGTGATATGAAATACCAGAAGTGGAAAAAAAATAAATGTAACTGAAATGCAACATGTTGATTTTGTAAGTGCAAAGCATTTAAGTGCAAATATAAGTGATCGCAAAACCATTGAATATAACAACCTGTTGCTTTCAGTCTCATTACAGCGTTCAGTGTTTATCTTGAAAACTTAACGAAGTATAGAAAAAGGAATTGCTATTCATGCATGGAGAAACCCAGTATGTAAATCTTGTGAGAGGTCAAAAGAAAGAAAGGTAAAAGCACATTTTAGCTACAAAATGCAGGACTTAAGCAAAAGTTTCTATAACCAATGTCATTAAGTTAAATTCGATGAGACTTAAAGATGTCTACGACCGTCTTAAACACGTACCGCTGTCATTCAAATAGGTTAATTTGATTTCTGTTTGGGAAAGAAGGGACAGGAAACGAAGAAATAGATTTTACTTTTGATATTCTAGAGTACAAATGAGATGTTTTAGGTGTTGATTACTGTTTGAAACTAATATAATACCAACGTCTACTAACCACTGTGTAACAGTAAGCAAAAACCTGCCTTTTTCTAAATAAACCTTTTCCTCTTTCTATGTACAAAACTGTGTCATAGGGTCTCATTAAAGTAGTAACGTATCTGCTATGTCTCAAACGTGAAGCATATCAACCTTGCAGTAAGGTTGACAAACTATTATAAGACCCATTGCACAGACACACAGATTGAATCATTCATGTTGTAAGGAAAGATAAAACCATGTAGCTTGAAGTTGTTTTGTGTCAGTTTTTGAAAAATGTAATTTAGACAGCTGTTGCCTTGACTCCTTCAATTGAGATCACACTAGAAATTTAGACTCAGAGAATGGTTCAGTTCGAATGAAAAGTCAGGTAATGATTGTCCTTGGAGATGTATGGTACTATTTAAAATAATATTGCAATTTAATATGAATCACGACTTAAAATATTACTTATTTCTTTCGCTTAATTTTTATTAATTAGTTTATACTTATCTGAAGCCTATTGTATGGCGAATTGCTTAAATTAAATCATTCATTTTAGTTTATAGCAATGTGATTTTGCACTTTACGTTAAGTTATTAACGAAAGAGAATGATTGTAAAATTAATTTTTGTTGTGCTTTCCAATCGGGAATTGACCAAGGACCAAGTAGGCCAAGGGTGTTCGTGCTATCTACTAGAACGGTGGGGAGGGCTAGAGGCAGAATTGGTGATTGAACTAATTATATTATGTAAACGACCGAAGATTCTTACTACTACATCTTAGTATGTACGCATGTTAGAAAAGAAAAATTTCTTACCAATATACATGTCCAAATTGCATAACTGAATGTCAATTGGATACAAGGCAAAATCGAAGTCGCATTTCATAACAAGTATTGCCCTAGAATGAATAAATAGGACATTAATGAACTATACTGATAAATTTGAGGATTTGATGCCAGACAATAAAATCATATCTTAAAAACGTTTGTGCGAACATGTGCTGAAAAGTGCATAGTTTCCATCATAGGACCACTCAAAGCGTAAAAGAGTACATCTCAGGAAGCGCTATTCCGAACACGAAAATGTAAACATTACTTCACCATATCCACAACTAATCATTGCGATTTAAATTCACCAACAAAATGTAATCCTTTGTAATTTCACAAGCGCACTTTTACGTTATTCTTTTGTATAAAATCTTGAAGGCACTTGAAAACGAAATACTTCAATTTCTCTGTAATTAGCATTGACATAATCATTTACCTCTCCACGTCAATCTCCTCAAAAATACTCCCTACTACACTCCCTTCCTTTCTATATGCAAGTTAATATACACACCCTCTGGAAAGAAATTAAATTTAAAATTACCAATGTCTTTGGTGCATTTGAAGGTCTTCCTTTAAGAGGTAAGTCTGCATTCATTTGAACTGAATATTAGATAATCTTATTTGGGGTTAAGAAAATGAAATGTGTAAAGAAATCACGTACCTGATAATGTATGTTATTTTATGGCCATATGACAATAGTACTACCCTAGTATCAGTAAGACCTCTGTCACTATCGAATGTGTTCATATTGCGAATTGTGATTTCAGGTAACCATAAATGTTCCCTGTCACCAGCATCAACTGCTACACTAAAGGAAGGATCTGTGACAGACGACATGTTGATTCTCCGATCTATCCATGAAACAACCATATCTAAATCAGCTCTTAATGTCTGGAAAAATATTAAGTACACAATGTTAAATATCTACACATTTAGTAATGAAATTCTTTAAAAAAAAACATTAGTACAATTATTAGGTGTTATTTCATTATTGCTTACCAATAAATATAAAATACTACTAAAACTCTTTCTGATAGATAAAGTTACTTAAATGCAAGAAGCTTCATAGCTTGGGGTAAAGTATGGAAATGTGTGGACTCATTAATTGAATATATTCATCCCCAAAGGTACTGCATATGGTCATAAGAATATTTGGTTTATGGTAGATATAATACCTAATTTACTCTGTATATACAATATAAATAAAATAAAGAATTAATTTGTCTTTGTGCGGCCCAGGGCCAGACGAGTGAATCGAGAGTTAACGAATTTCCTTCTCGGGTACTTTACTCCAGGTTCCAAACCAAGACGAAGTTTCTTTTTTAAAAAAAATCGAAAATGGGGATCTCAAGGGGGGCGTTTACCGGGACATGTAAAAGTAGAAAATGGCGGATATTAGTGTCGAATTCATAGTTTTCTCTGTCTCTGAGATAAATGGTGAAACTCCGATCGCGGTTAACTTCCAAATTCACCTCATTCGGTTGCTGGCTGGAAGTCACCAAGGGAGGGGATAACAAGATATGTAAAAATAATCAAAAATGACCGATATTAGTGTCAAATCCATAGTTTTCAGGGTCACTGAGATTAATGTGATACTCCAACAGGCGTTGATTTCCAAGTACAGCCCCCATGCGAAGAGTAGGTATATCAGCCAACAATACCAACCAACCAACCAAAGCAGGACTGCATTGAATGCATTCAAGAGGTAGGTAACATGATTACTAAAGTACCTTGCCTTCGTGTAACAAATGTATATATTACTTTTAACAATTGTATCGTAGGTATCATGTGAATCACTTTCACCAATACTAGAAGAAAGAAATCATACTAGATTAGCATAAGATACGTGGAAGTTGTATAAAAATCAGTTACTGTTCCAAGAAAGCATAGATTTAACAATCCACATTTACGATTTCTTTTAAAAAGAGTATGCTAACCCAAAAGTTAGAGTGAAGAAAATTGCACAGGATGGTTACGTGTGTTAGCAATTACTTTATTATGAAATCCAGCCCCATGATAAAACGTCTGTTGAGCATCAGTCGTGAGTAAGTGCTCCTAATTTAGTCTAGACGAAATTTGTGAATAATATTCTAGCAATTAGTAAAATGCTTATAAACCAAACCAATGATCTAATTTGTTCATCAATTAAATAAAATAAACCATTTTACATTGGGCAATTTAAAGTACATCTGTAGTTTTCAATTAGCAGAAATCAGTAGGTTCCAGAAACATCATTAAAATACATCTTTCATATAAAGTAAATAATTTCTTGTTACATATTTAAACCTTCGATGACAACTAATTATCAAAATATCCTCTTTCATATTACTGACTTAATTATGCTATACAATATAATAACTTCAAGCACATCTACACGAACATTTAGAGCACAACTAAGTCATATAGATATCATATTGTTTAACAGTAAAAAATAAAAGTATTTGATCTTTATTTTCCGAACATTCGTTAAGAAGCATACAAACCGAAGCGAAAAACGTAGGGTACTAACAAACGAGCGTTTGGTGAACATTAGTAGATGTTCATTACTACCTTACTGCGAGTTCCGTGCGTCTTTACACGACTAGAAAGAACTTAATGTTGTAAGAAGGCATCGGAATATCATACACAAGTGTCTTTCACACACAATTACACAAAGTTCACTACAATTTACTTTACGTTGAATTTAAAATAATCTATACCACACTATGTTGAATATGTATGTTTATTTATTTTACGAATAGTAATTATACTAATATGTGCACACGATGTAGGAACTTCGACAGTTTTTAGTAACAGAATGTACGAAAACAATAAATTAAGTTAAAAGTCTCGTACTAACCCCGAAAAAATAAGAAAAATACACGAATCAAGAAGATGGAGGGAGTGACGGATATAATTTCGATAATAATAAGATTGAAAAGGCAGTTGTGAACGTGTGAATCGATCATTTCATTTGAAAGTAAGTTTACAAGTATCACTTTCCAGGTTAATCAACATCTCCAATCCCGAATTCCGTTTGCAGTTTTTCGGTACAATATACCATAAGATTACAGATCAAGTTGTGTTGGGGCAACATCTTCAGTAAAGTAAATATTCAATTTATTTTAACAACCCTTTTGTGAGGCTTCGGTAGAAAGGATTCTTTCTCGCGATATATGATCACGTGGGAGCTCCCTCAAGTTGTTTGCCTTTCTTAGAATACAAGGAACATACAATGCAATACACTAATTATGAACTTTTTATCAGGCTAAAGCCTCTGACAAATTTGCTTCAAAATATTCAAAGCCAATTCATGATTTAAGACTCACAATAATATACTAGTGTAAATAGCAAAAAATAAAAATGTTGATAGTAATACCTTTGAAATATATCTTTTAATTGCATATATAGCTAAACTACTCAAAGGAATCGTTTTCCAAACGGAACTGTAGAATTTGAATATTTAATTTCAATTTGCTACTGTAATATCTATATACGATAACTGACTCCTAATATTGTCTTGTTTCCGTTGAGGTTGGCCCTTGCTAATTGCTTCATTTTCATGCTTTCTTTGCAAACTATCCTAAGTTTAATTAATGTGGGGATATTAGGTACTCTCAACTAATGAGAATAATAATTTGTTTCTCATTTGAGCATTTACTAAGAAGGCAAATTGAACACAAACCAACCTATTAACTAAAATTTTAAACCTAAAAACAAATGTTGAAGAATTTTATAATAAAGATTTGTACAATGCAATAAAAATATATATAATCATCCTTAAACGTTTCATCAATAATTATCTCCCTTCTAAATCTACACAGTACCACAGCATATAATTGAGAAGCTGAAACACTTGTGGAATAGCAATAAATTGAATCTAGAAATAGTTTTATCGATAAAGAGGCGAAAGGTGCAAATTTGCAGAAATATTGTCATCAAATTAATTATTCCTCATATATCTCAAATTGTATCTACACTCGGAGAACATAGGGGGAAATCTACGTCTGGAACTGAAAAGAACAAATGAATTATTGCAATTAGTATATTGAGTTTCCTCTATTATTCCGTATACTTCTATGTATATGACAAAGCAGAACAAGGCAAATATATGTTACTGAGGAACTTTCACTTAACCGGTCTAAATAATACGTAATTAGCCTAACTTTGCTAGTGTGCCTTACTCAAAATAGGTTTCCTAGTATATACTAGTCATGTAAAAAGGTTTTCATAGAAGCAAAAATTTTAACACTCCCCAGCTTATACATCTATAAATCTATTCTTTTAACTGTGAATAACAAGCATCTTTTTATCTTTAATAAAAATGTTCATAGCCATAATACAAGACAAGGTAGTGACATATTTGTGATGCATCAAAAATATGCTAATATAAGCAAAACCGTGTACATGAATTGTGTCAGATTGTATAATAAACTTCCTCTGTACTTGAAAAATGTGACCAATGTTTCAATTCTTGGTAAGACTTTATATAATCTACTCACTGAAAAGTGCTATTATACAATTAAAGAATATTTAAATGACTCATTAACTGAAGAGTTGGAAACAGATACTTACCCGTGAGTACATGCCTGGTGTGGTAGAAACAGTTACCTAATTATGTGGTTTTGTACTTTTAGAAAGATTGCATGATGTATATATCTGGTACTTGACAATATGGTATGTTTTTTTCTTCTTTCTGACAACTGTAATGCTTACATGAGAATTTCTCATGCTTTGTAAGCTAATGAAACAAGCAAATAAATGAAATGAAATGAAACTACATACTTCCTGTGTATGTTTTGTCCAATTTTTGGCGCGTAACTTTTGGGTTCTATTCTCAGTGGGAATTCTCGTGATTCGAATCATATGTTAAACTAAAGCTACTGTATACTTGTCATATAGCCTTTGTGATAGAAGGAAAGCTAGACTTCAATCAAACCAATTAATCAAGTATCTTTATATATATATATATATATATATATATATATATATATATATATATATATATATATATATATATATATATATATATTTTCAATGTAAATACACACTGAATTTCTGCAATGTTAACGCTGAATTGGTGCTCTCAGGTATTCTTAATTCTTTATTTAACATTATATCATGCAATTAGATGGCAAATTGTTAGTATCTTATGTTACGTTTATTTAGTTTATTATTTTTGTTGAGACCACATTAATTAAACGCATCGATCAAAGAGGTTGTAAATTTACTCTTCACAATTGCTCTCAAATAGCTGTATATTATTTCAAATAAGTGGAGTGTGGTTACAATATGTTGATGAGTAATTCTTATGTCAGTATATCATTTTGTGACATTTTATGGGCTTATCCTTATAACTGTACTTGCTAACAATGAATTATACACAATAAGGAGTGGTAACCTATTTTTAAGTATGTGGGTAATTGTATTATTTTGTAATTGCTTAGTTCTCTAGACACAATCTTGACAAAAATCAACACTATTATTCTTCTCTCAACTGTATTATTGTTGAAGAGGCCGCGGTGGCTTTGTGGTACGTAGATCGGTCACTTCTGATGCTTGGGATCCCGGGTTCGATCCCTTCGTAGGTGTGCTTGGGTTTACTAGAGGTTCTCCAGTTTCCTTCCACTTTCTTCATTCCAGCATTTCATTCATTTATCATCACCGTCTTCTTTATCCTTGCCGGCATAACCCTGGGATGTAAAACTCAAAAATTTCACTTCATTTCATTATTGTTGAGTAATGTTTCTCGTATACAGTCTTACAAAATCATTTTTAAATCTTGTTTTAGAGAGGCAAAACGTCGTCGGAAATTTGAACACGATTATCGTCTTAAGATCGTGTCCTGTAGAAATATTCTCAAATAGTCCACCTCTTCTCCAAAACTAATAATACAACATATATATAAAAATAGAAGAAACATCGCTGGCTAACTTAAAGACTAGAATTGATATAAAGAAGGTGTATCGAGTCTCGTAGCATGCACTAGAGAAACGGAACCATACTCCAATCGATGATATCTAAATACAAAGCAATCTCCACATGCACTTCATCTGTGCTAGATAATTCTAGATTGTACTTAAATGAATCATAACTAAATCAGAAACACTGTACTGCAAACTATTTGCACATATGCTTTTTTAAAAAATCGAATAAATGTACGGAATAATAACACTCAAATTACTGCTTATATTTTTATGGTATGTCAATATTCATGTAAATAATTTGACATTCTATTAGATAGTTATAGAGGAAATATGCTTACGCCTTCAGCATTGTCAACATTTAAGATTTCCATTCCCCTCAAGTTAACGGTTACCTTCCATTCATCCTCCGTTCCTAAAGGAAATAAAGAAGTTTATACAATGACTATGTTAAAATATAATGATCGTTTGGATTGCGTAGCACTATAATGGATAGAGAAATGCTACTATCAATATTAGATATAGTTATTTATCATACTTATATCGATATTAATGACATTGCGCAACCGCCCCTTGTCAGTCTGAAAGCTCAAATAATGCGCTAATAGACAGTGTGATTACCCAGGATTTTTTAAACATTCAATATTTTTTAGAGCGTTAAGTACAAGAAAGGATTGAAAAGGGTGAGAAGGGATTAACATTTAGGACTGGTTAATCTACTTGCACTTACTTGTAAATCTCGGTGTTTCCTTCTCGATGATTTTTCCAGTGGATTGATGTCCTTCCATCCTTCTCTCTGGCCAGCTGCTCGTCCGAGTAGTTGAGAGCTAAGGATTTGGAAACCCGGGCAGGAAAACTAGCGTTGCGAATACAGTAAATCTATTCGATAAGTCGAAATAGCTCTTTAACAACGAATTATTCATCGCAATTGATAGCTGCAACGTTACCTAAGGTAAAGTGCTCTCTAAGTTAGAGCAGGTAAACTTCTGGTAATTCGAAATCGTTGCTTATGCTCCTACATGTTGACTGGTCTCTCATTCGATCCGGACTACCTCTTCCGGTTCCCATCTCTGGGACCACACGTAAACAACACATGATCAGTGGGGAGATAACAGCCTGGTGTTACTTGTCCTGTTTAAAAGAACGTATTTTCTCACAATATTTACGAAATTCTTCTCTTGCAGCTTATTGGATACTTTATCTGTTCCTCCTAATGTAGTAAGTAATTCGAGAGGTTGACAGCAGCGTCAACTTTAATCATAGCGATATATCCTCGATGAACACTAATTTTCTTGTTGATTGCAGAATTGGGACTAAACTTCGATTTCAAACCGGAACAATTCTTCCTTGTTTCAGCCCAAGTGGGTAATTGGTTGGTAATCAACCTCACGAAATTTCAGAGGTGGGATATCTTTTTTATTTCATGTTTAGCGCAGGTTTAAAAACAATTTCACAATGTTCTTCTTTAACCATGAAAGAAAATGCTTGTCTTTCAGTTTTTGGGTTTTTCTTTTCCTTGTCTTCTTATCCTTATAAAACGGATCCTTCATTTGTTCATCTCTAAGAGAAGCCTAGTCACTTAACATATTATTGCACTCACTAATAGTGGAGGAAAATACTCAAGGATCTTCCTCATTCTATTGATCCCTGGGGGCACGAGACAAACGTGAAGGACTAGCAGCCTCTATGTTAGACAACCCGGATATATGTGTCACAGTAAAGTTATATTGTTCAATAAAACTAAGCCACCTCGCAATGTGCCTACATTTTTTGTCTGTTTCAGAAACAATAAACGCTTACAATCGGTTTTCAAGAAAATGTGATATAATAAAAAATAACGAAAGGCAGATATAATGCTTAAAAGTTCAAGCTCATAAGGATGTCTAGATTGTTCACTTTTACTTAAGCTATGACTACAATAAGCAATGGGTGCTAACTCTGGGTCATCTGGAGAACTTATAGGTTGCATGAGCACGGCAGCCAGACCGCGAGTTGATGCATTACAAAACAAGTATAAAGGGTGTTTCGGCTTATAATGCATTTCATATGGCGATTTTATGATAAGGTCTGTAATTTTCTCAAAAGCATCTTGTTCTTTTTGTGTCTATTTCTTTCCTGAGAAGCGAGTTCCAAGTCTCAGCGATTTCAGAAAAAAATAGGTAAAAATATACTTACAAAGCTAGCTAATTCTAGAAAACCTTTCATATGTTTTTCGTATTCGTACGTTCATAATTACTAATGGAGTCAGTTGTTCTTTTGGAAATTCGCAAGCCATCGTACGAAATATCGTTTCCCAAAATTGTTAATGAAAAATAAGCCAATTTTTTTCTGGTGCAAGTTTAAGACCACATTCCCTAATTCATTACAATAACTTCTTGGTGAGATTGATAACTTCCTCAAAAGTGTTTTCACCCCAGAAAAAATCATCAAGGTACTCAAAAACTTTTTCAGGTTCTAATCCTTCCAACGTCATTTTCACTAATCTCTTTAAAAGAGCGGAACTAGTGATAAGACCCTGTGGGAGGACTGTAAAAGAAAAAGAACCAATTCCTGAGATTGAAAAGGCAGTAATATGTTGATATTCCTCAGCGATCTTCAGCTGGAAGAAGCCACTGAATAAATCGGGGGAGCACAGGTAGCGAGACTTACTAAGACGCGAAATAGTGTCTTCTATCAACTGTACTGGATAACTGTCACTGGTACTGGATACTTCTATCAACGGTGCAATATGGAGCTTATTGCCCCTGGCGTCCAAAACAAATCTGAAAGTTCCAGACTTCTATTTCACTAGCAGAATAGGTGAACTGTAACCAGATACACACCTCCTAATGACATTTGTTTGAGCAAAGTATCAATCTGCTTTTAACTTCTTCTCTTAAGTGGAACGAAATTGAAAACTGATTGATGTGAACTGGGACGTCACCTAGCATTTTAATTTCATGTACGTAACTCTTGTCAACTCCAAAACCATCCTCTGACTAAGAAAAACAATCCTTATACTCCTCTATAACAGAATAAAACATTTGCTTCTGATATTTAGAAAATTCAGGGATAATGTACACACACTTGGCGTTAAAACCAGCAGGAAAGTTACTGTTGTTTTGTTTGCTGGCTGAACCATGATTTAGAGCTCTGTCTGTATCATTTGGGTAATGTGCACCCGGCCTAATGTCAATAGCAGCACCTAAGTTAAGATTTTTCTCTAAACAAAACTTTTTGTTGGTTGGGTTAACTACTCTAATGACATGATTAACATAATCCGCTCTAAACTGATTGACAAAAAATCATCTTTAGAACAGATTTTCTCACTGGGTAGCAAAATTTTCATAACTCCCACTAAATCATTAATATTACGAACAGGTACTGAAACACTAGATTTTGGTGGTGAAGTATAACTGATTTCGCTGTTATGAAATACGCCTGCATTAAGTTCACTATTTTTCGGAAACTGTGCCTATAGCATGACTCTCAGGTAGCGCGTAATCAATGGGATTCCAAATCTAACTATGTGAACTACATGAATGTCCTGGTTAATATTAACATGCTGAGGAAGTAACAAATCTTTCCCCAACAAAACAGAAGATGCAAATTTGTCTACAACTCTAAAAGTATGCGTAAATGAATAACCGTCAAGTTTGAATCTCAACACAGCTAACGTGTTAGTTTCAAGTCCTTTACCCAGGATACCACGGATGATAGTGCGTTTTTTCACAAGTCTAGTGTTAGGATTAAGAAGCTCTCTAGTACAAATAGAGATTTGACTGCCAGAGTCCAGTAACTCTTTATACTCTTTATTTCGAATAGTAATTTTGATACAAGGTAAAATCCTATCCCTAACAATAGGCGTCGTTATTGTGTGGGTCTCGAAATCAGGTCTCCCACTATTCCCTGAATTATTTTCGCTATTTCAAACATTACAATTATCATTTGACTTTAATCGTGCCATATTGCACACTAAAATTTTGACAGGACTTTGTATGTTATAATTCGCGTAAGACGTACCATGATCCTCTTTGAGCCTGTTCTGCTGGTTCTTAGCAATAACAGAAGTATCCGTTGTAGAGCTCATTCTGTTGTGCATATTGTAATTCATGTCAGTCATACATTCAGAAGAACAAAAAGAAAAAGTGTTACATTTCAGTTGATGAAGCGAGATAGAATCTACAGACTGTTGATTACCGCATTCTTTCCGAGCGGATAGGATATCAGAATGCAAACCTGCGAGCTTTTCTTTCTCTGCTGTTGTTCTTTGAGAGGAAATGAAACATGAGAATTAACGCGCAACGAAACATCAGTTATCTTAGCGATAAATTCCGGTGTACTGTACTTCAAGATCAGTTCTTTCGATTTAGCTTTAATAAGCGTCTTATAATTCACCATTAACTTAGCTGACTGGTTTTGTAATAAAAATTCACACAAAGCATTAAACAACGAAAACGATTTATTGCATGTCAGTTTAAAGTACTGAGGCAATAATCCTTCAACTAGAAAATTGGTTCGTTGCTGTATAGTCATAGCTTTTACGAAACTGAGCATGAGATCTAACTTATCATATATATATATATATATATATATATATATATATATATATATATATATATATATGTGTGTGTGTGTGTGTGTGTGTGTCATAATGGGTTCCCCTTCTTATTGATCTCTAGATCGAATGGTGTGTTCCGTAACCTTCTTAACTATAAAACTTCAAAATAATGTAATCATACGTCTCTTTATGTCTACATACGACAAGTTGACAAATTCATCTGTCCTAGTTAATGCTAAAAAACATGCCAACGCCCCGTCCCGTAATAGATATGGAAGCAAATGTTGCTTCTTCACTGCATTGAACTCATGAATGACGCATTAAGATTCAACATAATCAGAAAAATGAATAACGTCTTCCCCATTCTTGCCCTGAAGAAATGTGGGTCACAAATCGAATCTAGAGACGAAAGTCGAGTTAGTGCCATAATACCGGAAGTCACCATTTTTTCTAAATATCTCTAAATAATATATCTAAAAATACACACAAAAAACTAAATAACACAATAATATGAAAGGGTGGAGGGAGGTGGTAAAACAAGTAGAATTTCAGCAAATTCTAACGGTGGGCGGCGAACATACTAAGGCAAAAATAAATCTTAATTATGTTCAGCTAGTTGAGAAAAATCGAGGGTTACAGATATGTGTGTATCCACACAAGTTAAAACCACATCTCCGCCATGTGCAGTCGCCCGTTGTCAGTCTGAAACCTCAGATAATGCGCTAATAGACAGTGTGATTGCGGATGTGTAATGGAACTGACAAGTTGCTCCCAGGATTTTGTAAACATTGAATTTGGTAAAGTACAGGATCTGACCTGGGATGCATATAAATAAAATCAAACATATACAAAAGAAACAGATTGTGATGTCGCAGGGATTGAAAAGGGTGAGAAGGGGGTAACTTTTAGGACTGGTTAATCTACTTGCACTTACTTGTAAATCTCGGTGTTTCCTTCTCGATGATTTTTCCAGTGCATTGATGTCCGTCCATCATTCTCTCTGGCCAGCTGGTCGTCGGAGTAGTTGAGTGTTAAGGGTGCACGAGACCCGGGCAGGAAAACTAGCGTTGCGAATACAGTAAAACTACGGGTCTCTGGGAGTAACCTAACCCCAAGCCTCTAGTCTGCTACGGGACTAAGGCCTATCCCATCTCCTGGCTTAGCCTGCTATGGGGCTCTGTCTGAGAATCCTAACCTCAGCCGCTTAGCCTGCTACGGGGCTCTGTTGGCGACTTAACCCGCCTCTGCTTGCTACGGAGCATTGGTTCCTTAATTACACTCCTCTTAGCCTGCTATGGGGCTCTGTTGGAGACCCTGTCTGCGACCTTACGGTCAAAGCTCACCTATACTCACACTGATTCTAGAGAAATCAATTTGTATAGTATTTTGTAGAACCGGAAAAAGTTTTTGAGTACCTTCATGGTTTTTTCTGGGGTGAAAACACTTTTGAGGAAGTTATCAATCTCACCAAGAAGTTTATAAAAAATACTGGTAGTGGGAATCGATTCCGGACGCTCTTTTTATAAACAGCTCTACCTCTTCCTTATATATGAGACAAAAATACACAAAGTTTTACATGGTAGAGGCTTCACCGACTCAGAATAAGCTCTGAATACTCCCCTACCGGACAGTATTTTTATTAACTGGAAGTGGATTTTTTCTTTGGAAGGTATGTGAAATTTTTAAGTGTTAGTGCTTTTAGTGAACTGAATTTGTTTATGCCTCAAACTAGAACTGGTAAAACCACTTTTCCAGAAAACATTTTTAATATGGAACAGAATTCGCGTCTTTCCATTAATGTACCACACCTTACTAAATACTCGGGTCATGTGACGGAGGATCCCGATAACTTCTTTATGCTCCTTGACCATCTTGCATTATTACATTCGTGAAACGAACAGAAGAAGAAAGAGCTGTTACCTATGTAATTGCAGGATGTATCTCTGGATTTAGTTTTGCAATTAAAAGCTCAGAATCAATTGGACACCCTAAAATATGATCAATTAAAAGACAAATTAATAGATTTGAGCAGGCCCAAACTTCCAGCGTATAAGGCGCAATTTGAAATTTTCCAGGTTCAGCAAGGGAAAAATGAACCTATAGATGCTTACTTTCTTAGAAAATTAAGAGTAATTAGGCAAGTTTTACCTGAGGCCACCGAGGAACAGAATATCAATTATTTATCATTAGGTTTGCAGATTTTTTTAATTTTTTTTTACAAAAAATAGCATTAGAATCCTTTACAACCGTTCAGGCTCTACAGACTCACTTACATAATTTAGTAAAAGTACATGACTTGATGAAGAAACGTGATTATGTTGAGCTACAACAGGCCATTTACTCGCTGTGCGAACAAAATACACCAGTCAGCAATTTACATTCGAGACTGATCGCTGGAGCTTCCTTTCCTGTTCACCAGCAACAACAACAAATCACCTTTCCGTTATATAATCCAGCGCATAATTGGAGTCAATATCAACAACCTCCTCCTATGTTCCTTGCACCTTCTGCACCACAAAATCAAATACCTGCAAGTTCCTTCCACCAAACTGCGAACCAGAATCACGTTTTACAATATAGAATGGTTTAGTTAATACATAGTTACCACTAAAAGCAAGTACGTCATTTGAAGCAGGATTTACATACAAATACGCTAGCATACTCGGTGAATGTTAGCTGATATGAAGGTACAATTATTTTCAAGATTCCTTCCAGTAGTGAATATACTTCCTTGATATATCAAATTGTTGTAAATTTTATTAACTTCTTTATGCCTATTTAGAAACGGGATATGAAATGTGTCTAAATTGATTTTCCGGAGACACCCTTCCAAAAAACTCCAACGTTAGTATATTGTACCTTTGTTCCTATTTATTCAAAAAATATCCTACAATTATTCCAGTATTCGACAATAGGTTATTTTGGAAGTGCATTCCTCTATTTATCTCACATTCTTTATTGCTGTGCTAAATGCTGCAAAATTTGGATATTCGTGACACTATAATATCCTTAGTTTGTAACCTGGAATTGTAAATGGTGCATTTTCTCTTTTTGCTCAAAATGGATATTTACAATTTGTAAATCTGAAGTGGAATCATTGAAAAAATACAAGTTTCAGTTTAGTTAGCAACACTATTAATTTTGATATATTGCAGAGTATGTCAAACGATTTCAAACGATATGTGTACACTACAAACTTTCAGTGTTTCTTTCGTATTAGTTTTAATCTTAGAAAGATGTTCAATAAAAACGGTCCACACTTTCGATCGAGTCGCTCGAAATTGAAGGGAGCACATTTCATTGGTTTTCGAACATGGGGACGTTCATTTTACATTCATTTTGATTGGCATAAATTGGTAAAAATTGAAAAATACACAGGAAATAGACCTACAGTTTTATGTAGGGCATAACAGGCACAAATACGTTATAAAAAGAACAAAAATGAAACTTAAATATAGAATCATTGACATATACTGAAATCACTGCAACCATGATGGTCCTCTAGTCATTAAAGGATTAAATTGTTTATATGAAGATGTGCAGTCACCACGAAGAAAAACGAATGCTCTCCATCATACTCATGCTTCTCACAAGGCTGGTAATGAGTTCTTGTTCTATAGTTTTATTTCTCCAGCATCGCTTCTGACAAACAATACCAAGTGGATCGGGACGTGTTATAATATATAATAGCACATCATACTACTCACGCTCTTTGGAAATCTACTCAAAGGAGCCAACAGGTCAGTTCATTAGCCTCTCGTCCAAGGAGCTCCACCACCCGGTCTGCTCGATGCGGTCACGCTTTTTCATACATAAAGAATGAAGTCAAAGCCGATTGCCGATTACAAAAGACACACAAGGAGGGAAAAGTACACTACCACAATATCACTGATGCCAAGTGTAAAACAAAAGAATTGGACGATGGGTATGCTCATGCAACAGTATTCTTTTTACACAAGAACAATGGAACCACATAAATGTTTATTTTCGAAAACGTTCCAGGGATTCATTTGAGCGTTATCTTCCCTTACGAGAGGTAGAACGCCCAGCATTACAACAACCCAGACTGAAACTGCTCTTACCTGAGGAGAAAAAGCGAACCACTTTTGGATCCAATCCTGATGTTCCTGACTTTACCCTAAACGATGTCTCCAGTAGACGGGTGTCAACGAAGTACAACGTAATGACCGTTGATCAAAGAGACCACACCATGCAATCGGTTTGTCACTTTGGAGCGTGAGGTTGGACATTTTGAACTCATTTAAATGTCTTTGCGGTTTCAGCTGTTTGAACTCTGTCCCTGCTTGCTTGCTGCAGAATGTAGCGGTCGTCCGCTGCTGTAATTTAGTGTGGTCCACCGACTTATCTGTCGCACAGGATGCCTATTGTTGTAAATGTCTCTCCCAGCGTGTACATAAAATATTGCTGTGAGCAATATCAAAAACCTTGGACACACTCGTACATCTTTGTCATTTATCCAGTTTGTTGCTAAATATTTTCCGTGGAAAGTACTTGAAATGCTATCTGTAGGATATATTCTGGTTAACGCCATCACGACGCACTTTAACAGTTTCTGACTGACACACCATATGTCGCCCTTTTGATCCAACTCTTTCATTTTGAGGAAGAAGATTCATTTCGTGTTATGATCATATTAACGTCACGCTATTCAATTTATTGTTTCCTGTGCATGTGTGCTACCTTCTGGTAACATGGTACCGAGGTTCCAATAAGTTCCAAAAGCTACGCAATATGTTGAACAAAACACGGTAACATTATCTAACTCCTTCTTAAGTTTTCCACACCACACAGTGTCTATAATGACTCCGAAGAAGAGTTGTTTATTCTACATCTAGATATAGACGTGAGCTGCGAATATACTGAATAAGCAGTCGCGGACAGCCGATTTGGAGTGGTCCCCCAGCTTGGGGGTTTGGGTAGGGCTAACAACCTCATTCTGTAAAAAAAACACTTGTTTAGAAATATTCACAAAAGCCTCGGACAAAGACTGATAAATTGGCACGTCCTCACCAAAAGAAAATGGACATGAGATTTGGAACATGGAATATTAGTAGTCTTTATAGGGCAGGCGCGTTAAAATCCGTAACGAATGAGTTAGAGAAATACAGGATGGACGTAGTAGGAGTTCAGGAAGTTAGGTAGGAAGGAAATGGATCTGTGAATTCCGGAAATTTTACGTTCTTTTACGGGGAAGGAAATATAAATCATCAGTTAGGAACAGGGTTTTTCGTTCATAAACGTATACTACCAGCAATTAAACGGGTTGCATTTGTTACTGACAGACTTTGTTTTATTACTCTTAAGGGACGGTGGTGTGATATTATTGTTTTAAATGTACTGTACATGCCCAAACTGAAGATAAGGACGACGATATAAAATACAGTTTTTACGAAGAAGTGGAACGGATATTTGACCAACTCCCGCGATACCATATGAATATTCTATTAGAGAATTTCAATGCGAAGGTAGGCCGAGAGGACATTTTCAAACCGATTATAGGGAACGAAAGTCTGCGTAAGAAAAGTAATGACAACGTTGTTAGACTCGTGGACTTTGCAACATCTGGAAACCTAATCGTGAAGAGTTGAAATTTACAACATCGCGACGTTCATAAATACACTTGGACATCACCAGACGGAAAAACACATAATCAAATTGATCACGTTTTAGTATATAGAAGAAGGCAATCTAGCATAATTGATGTTCGCTTGTTTAGAGGGGCTGATTGTGACGTTGACCACTACCTGGTATGATATGGGAGAGGTTATCGTTGAATAAAGGTAATATTCGTTGTCTGAAAACGGAGAGATTCAATTTAAAGAAATTAGAAGAGAGCCAGGTAAGAGAGAAATACCACATTGAAGTTTCGAATATATAAGTTTCGAATATATTTAGAAGATTTGGAGTGCACTACTGTTGTGGATACATAGATTGAAATTAAAGATAGGATTAAAATTTCAGCAAAAAAAATTGGGACGCGAGGAAATATGTATGAACAAACCATGGTTCGACCAGGAATACATAGACCTTGTGGAGAAAAGGAGCTAAATTACGCTGAATACAAAATCCGAATGAAATAACTACACAAAATTTCGCAGGTATCAGGCGGGAAACTTCCAAAACATTTACAACAAAGAAACGCTATTTTCTGAAAGCTATAATTAAGGAACTTTAAGATAATAGTAAAATAAAAACATCCGGGACATGTATAAGGGAATCAACGAATTTAAGAAAGGCTACCAACCTCGTGGGTATATATTAAAGAAATCTGACGGTACAGTTCTCACTGTTACGGATAGCATCTTATGAAGATGAAAAAATTTCTTTCAGAATTTGCTTAGCACGCAACCAAAAACTAGTGTGCGTTGACAAAAGAAGATACATTCCACAGAACTGTATATTCCAGAACCCAACCGAAAAAAAAACGATATAAAGAAATTAAAGAAACACAAATCTCCGTGTGTAGATGAAATTCCGGCTAAGTTGATTTTAGCGGGAGGCGAAAAATTGTGGAACAAGATACACAAACTCATTCTCCTTATCTGGAATAAGGAACAATTGCCACAACAGTGTAATGAATCAATCATTGTTCAAGAACCATTTCAACAAGAAAGGCGACAAAACTGACTGTACTAATTATCGAGGTATCTCTCTTCTGTCAACATCTTATAAAATATTTTCAAATATTCTATTAGCAAGACTGACCATATACGCAGATGAAATTATTGGAGATTATCAGTGTGGATTTAAATGAAATCGATCAACTATCGACCAAATATTTACCATTCGCCAAATACTCGAAAAAAAGTAGGAATACAATACCCCGGTACATCAACTATTTATTGATTTTACAAAGGAGTACGACTCGGTTAGGAGAGAAACATTATACAACTTTCTTACAGAACTCGGAATACCGAGAAAGCCAATTAGATTAATTATGTTTAAATTAATCCCAAAGTGAAGTCCGGGTAGGAAAATTTTTGGCTACGAGTTTTCACGTCGAAAATGGCCTGAAACAAGGAGATGTGTTGTCGATATTATTATTTAACTTTGTGCTGGAATACGCCATAAGGAAAATCAAAGATAGCAACCAGGGCCTACAGTTGAACGGTATTTACCAGGCTATGGCATATTCTGATGATGTATATTTAATAGGGGCTGATAGGAGAACAATAGAAAGAAATGCAGAGATCTTATTAAACGCTTGCAGAAAGATGGGTTTAGAAGTAAATGCAGAGAAAACTAAATACATGGAAGTGCGTCGGGACCGGATTACAGCATATTATGGATGTGTTAAAGTATTAAATAATACTTTCGATAAAATGGATAGTTTCAAATGTCTAGGATAAATATTAACAGAGAAAATTCATATTTACGGAGATATTAAATGTCGAATAAAAGCAGGGAATTAATGTTACTATTCGGTTCAAAATCTCTTGTCGTCGCGAATTTTGTCGAGGAATCTGAAGCTTAAAATATACAAAACGATAATCATGCCTGTCGTTATTTATGGTTGCGAAACATGGTCACTTACTCTGAGGGAAGAACATAGACTGAAAGTATTTGAGAACAAGATCCTGAGATGAATATTCGGTCCCAAGAAGAACCGGAATGGGGAATGGCGGAAACTTCATAACGAGGAACTACATAATTTATATGGTTTACCCAACCTTGGTAGGTTCGTGAAGTCTAGGAGGCTTAGGTGGGCGGGTCATGTAGCTAGGATGGAAGAAAGTAGAAACGCCTTCATAGTTTTGACTGGGAGACCATTCGGAAAACGACCATTAGGAAGACCTAGGCGCAGATGGGGGGACAATATTAAGATGGATCTCGCGGAGATTGCAATACAAAGTAGAAACTGGATGAAGTTAGCTAAGAAAAGAAGTCAGTGGAGAGCTTTCGTGAACGGGTTCCATAAGCCATAGAGTTAGTTAGAGTTAGAGAGAGTTATACTGAAAAAAGTTTGCTCAGGAGTTAATATATACCTTACATCCTTTAGTTATTTATATATTCACGATGCCGGAATAGTGAACGGACTACGATATGCTCTATTTTAATGCACAAATAATATCGCAGAGCTGTAGAAAAGTCATTTTAATTACTGCTGGAAGAGTAGAAATCCGAAATAATTCTATTTGGTACACTAGTCAAAAAAAAAAAAAAATAATTGAATGTGCATCACACGTCGGACAAGAGCTCAGCAAGTGCCAAAAGAAAAAAAACATTAAGTGACTTTAAGAGGGTATTTGGTTGGTTAGAGGCAAAGGATCAACATTATTTTTCTAAAAAGAAAATTAAATTTTATGTACAAAGTAAAGCTAATGATATGCATAATCACTCAATATTTCCTACATCAATGCACTATTGTATAACCATTAAATTGTAAAACATTGAAAGCAGATTCTACTAACCATAGAATTTGTTTGGCATTATGTATTTATCATATGTCTCCGGAAAACTGAAATAATTTTCAGTTTCAAGCATGTGATCAGTAGCGATCATTTCAGATAATAAAAGTAACAATAGGAGCATGGAAATACCGTGTTGAATTGCAATCTGTAAAAGAGATGAAAATATTCCGTCAAAAGTACTGCTTAATACTATAATTATACTTATGTGTAAAATGTTAGAAAATGCAATGATCCAATTTGTTAGACAAAGTCCACAAATTTATGTTAGATTACAAACTTTTATCTTCAAACGAAGTCGCTTTTTATATAGATACTTCGTATAAATATGTCGTCCTGAAATCAGAGACTAATATACATTGCAATAGACACTAATATTGTAATTTGGAATAGCGATGGAGCCAAATCATTCAATGTAAGTTATTAGTTAAAATTTGCACACTTAAAAACGATTTATATAAGAGTAGAACATACGCCAAGTGATATAGAAGGCGAATGTAAAAGAATTTAAGTGGATGTAAAAAAATGAATAGACAATTTTCAGCAATTTTCTACATACATCTAAAACTTACTTTCCTTTCAATTAATGACTAATATAATAAACAATATACTAGCTTCCTTTCTGGATATTTGTCATACAAATATCTGAATTTAAATAAAATAGAAACTGATCTATTTTCTCAGGTGCCATATATGTTTTACATCGCTTCTCATTACCATTGTTATCACATAAAATAACAATATTGGAATACACAAAACAAGTTTGTCTGAAAAAGTAAGAAGCAACAAAATTTGGAGGTTTGTTGGGCTTAAGAAACATAAGAGTGGAAGAAGTATTGCAGTCACAAGGGATGTAGACGGTCCGGAGAGTAAAATATTATATATATGAAAGAAGCAGAAGACAATAAGGAGCTTCTTTGATATGACGATAAGTTATGAGATCGATACCAGCAGCTTTGTTGCGCTTGCGACTTAGAAAGCTGGTGATATCAAATGTAGAAATTGGAGCCGTGAGAGGATTGTAGTCTGGAAGAATGTGTGCTGCACTGGGTTGTAGATATGTAGATGGTAAGTTCAAGCGAACAATAGGATGTCTTTGAACAGAATTAGATGGGTTGAGTTGAGTTTGACGTTAACGTAACTTTTACCAGCGAGGCTACATGAGACGTAGACTTACTGATTAACGGAATATCAGAACCACATGAGCTCCCGCCGGGAATCGAACCCGGTTCTTCCGCGCAAAAGGCGCGTACGCTAACCGCTTAGCCACGAAGGAGCTCCAAAATCAGATGGGAACGGGGTAAAGGTATTCTGGAGCTGATCTGCAAAACCGTTTGCTTTTTCTTCATCTGTGTGTAATGGAACTAACAGCGGATATGGCGTGCGAGTAAGCTTCCCAGTTAACATATAAAATCGCTTCCAATACTTAGTTGGGTGTGAAGTTTCGGCTAAGTTGTTACATGTCTTCACCCAGTTGCGAAGCTTATGCGCCTTGACGTAGTTACGCACAGTGCGCTGGAGTTGGTGATGATAACGAGGAGCTTCTATGTTACTAGTGTGCCTATATTCGCGAAAGAATTCCCGAGTACGATGTACGAGACGTAGGTAGTTTACGTGGTTGGTACATAGATATTTCGGTTTTGGGTATATAATGGTCAGAAGCGTAATGGATGGAGTAAGTGATCTCAGAGACCCGTGCGTAGAGATAATCTTCGGTAGTAGGAGGCTCGGTGGTAACCAGGTCTTCAGTAATTGTAGTGCGATAATCGTCCAACTTTGCTTGATCAAATAGTGGAACACGGTGAAGTTCAGGTAACAAAGAAAGGGTAGGATACCGTGGTTGATTGATATGAAGTTTGATGGGAAGGTGATCACTACCTATGGGATCGATCATTTCAAGAGTGCAGCGATGGAAGAGATTGCCAGAAGAAATAACTACGTCAGTTGTTGTATTCGTGATGGAGCTTTAGGTATATGAAAAATATGACCGGTGGAATGAGTAGTAATGAAGTCAAGAAGACGTTGTTTCTAATTATCCGGACGGCTGTGAATATTGATGTCGGCCATGATGATATAATACTTCAAGTTAAGGGGGATGTAAAGAAAGAATGATCGCTGACAGGGTGTCCAGGGCGTACATATATGTTAGCTATGGTAACGTAAAGGGAGTGGAAGTGCAACGTAATAATGAAAAGCACTGGAACATTAGTCAATTCAGGATGAAATTCGCGGTGACTAATCCAATGATGGAAACCAATGGCCATTTCCCCAATTTCTAGGAGTGCTGTGATGGTAGAATCAGAACTGAGTAGGTGATATCGAGGTATTGTGAACATCATAGACGGAGTAAGGTGAGTTTCGTTCAGAAGGAAGTCCTGAATAATTTCTTCTAGATGTAGCTGCTCGAAGAAAGTGTACTGGGAAGAAAGTGATCGAATATTAAGAAACAGTAATGAAGTACCCATGATTAACGTGCAGGAGGAGTGTTGGAGGTTGCCAAAGAGACAAGTAATTCCTCAAGAGGGGTGGCATGAAAACAGACATGAGGTCCAGAGTAAGTAGCATGGGAAGAATATTTGAAGATGGTCCGGGCTGTGTGGTTGACCACCTGAAGAATATGTTGATGTAGAAATGGGTGAATATTTTGCAATGCGATTGTAAAGGATTAAATGAGTTGCTGTATGGGAATTTCTTCGAAAAGAGGTTGTTGCGCTAAATTTTGTTGAATCTCAGGTAGGAAGGGTTGCAGCGGAACAGTGAGATCCGGATACCAAGGTTTGTCTTGCTTAGCAGCGATAGCTATATGTGGGATGTTCCGGGCACGTAGAGCATAGAGCTGACTTCGTTAAGTTAGTGCAAGATTTTTTTCGTGATTTCCGCTGCAGTACCCACACTTACTTGGCTAGGTGCATTTCGGTGTTGGATGCGGATTGTATGCTTAGCAGCACTCACGCCTCACTGGTAAAGGTGGCGGCGAATTTGATGGCTCTAATCGATGTTTCGTTTTAAAGATGAGGGCACCATGAGTGAGGAGATCATCAATAGTGATTTGAGAATTGGTTAAGACTCGTACCATATAGGTAGCTCCTAGTAGCTTTTAATACGAAGGCATTTTATAATGGAGTATTCCTCAAGAGTGAGTTCTTCCATGACCTCGTCGTCGCTTAGAGAAGGGTCAACCCCCTAATGACAACCGAGAGAGCCACTAATTTACGGAGTGGCTGTGGTTGATAAATGCCTGAGGCGCTTTATACTAGCGTGCTACCAAAAGATTTCAAACTTGCACTTATTTCGCACAGTTGTTAAGGATGTAGAATCGTAAGATTTGAAAATGTTTCCATTAGGAGTGCGAACAATTTGTGCTGCAGAGGCGCGGGACAGTTATTTTACAATCTTCTGGAAGGCTAGTGTGGTATTTTCAAACTTGGTGTCAAGATTGGTAATTAGAAATGAATACAGACACGGTTGGGAACCATTCTGAGGAGATGATAATTCTTTCTCGTCGTCTAGATTCATCGAACTTACAGATTGTTCGAAGTCACTAGCAGTATGATGGATTTTGAACGGCGGTTGATGAGTAGAGCTGTTAGTTTTAGAGAAGGAGTCCGAGAGCGGGATCTACAGGTATTCTTGCCTTGAGATACTGTTTTCTGCTTGCGGTCGGCCCCATTGTCCAGGTTGGAGGCAATTTGGGTTTATAAGGATGAACTGGTCCTATTGGAATGTGATGTTGAGAGCTATGTTGTAGTGCAGTAGTTATAGTATTGAGACAAGAAGCGAGGTCGGTATCATTGGTAGGTGGTGTTATACTATGAAGAGTATCTTCAATTTCTTGTCGAAATTCAGGTCAATGAGCCTTATTTGTCTCTCAAGACGGAGCGAGGCGCAATAACAGTAAGAGCTGGAAGTCCATGTGTTAACGTTAGTTTCACTGGATGATGGTCACTACCAATAGAATCAAGCACCTAAAGCTGGCACTTATTTATGAGATTCAGAGATGTAATGACCACATCTGGAGTAGTTTGGCTTATAGGCCTGGTGTGCTTAGGAAGAACATGAATATAAAGATGAAGATGGTCAGTTATATACTGTTGAAATTCATCTTTTTCTCGAGCACTACGACTTTGGATATTAATATCTGCCATGATAATGATATTGGGAAACGCATTAGCTATGTATCTGAAATATCCTAACGGTAAAGGTTGGCGTGGTCTAACATAGATTGTGCTGAAATTTATGGTTATTGATGGGAAGTATATGGAACAAAGTAGGTACTCCGGGATATTATCCAAAGCTTGTGAGGTATATGTTCTAATTGGATATTTTGGAGAATGTCCTACTCTGACTGCACCTTGGCCACGAGCCATGTGATCGTGATAATCATGACGTAGTAGTAGATATCCAGGGATGTGAGCTAATATATTTGGTTTCAACGCAGTTTCATTGAGTGCAAATACATTGATATGCTCCTCGAGTAACAGAGCTTCTAATAAACGTCTATGTTGAGAAAATGATCGAATATTAACAAAGAGAAAATTAATCTCCATAATGAAAAGTATAGATATGAGTTTAGAGTGCAGTTTCCAGAGATCCAACATGGAAATGAACATAATTGTTAGGGTAGGTGGCATGATGATTTATGTAATATTTTCCATAAGTAGAAGCTTTGCTTTGTATATACTTAAACACAAACAAACTATTTGCTGAACAAAACAATATATTCACATTAAAATCTACATACGTGTTACAGTTTCGCCAACTCACACTGTAAGCCAACCAACCAACTAACACGATTGATAGTGTCTGATGAAGGCAAAGTGTTATTTGGCGAAACTGTAACACATATGTAGTTTTTTATGTAAATATATTGTTTTGTTCAGCAAATAGTTTGTTTGTGATGAAGATTTATGTGAAAAATTGACTTTGCAGCAGAAATGATATGTTGCGTAATATGGGCTCTCTGGAATGGAAGAACTAAACTGATGAAGCGGAGAAAATCCTCTATTGTGAGTGGAGGTAATGTGGATTGATTGGGTTGAACTGGAGTGTCTCTTTTTTTTAATGACACAGTTCATTCTGGACGTTGAGGTGCTGGTGCTGGCTTAGCTTTGCATCGGTAGCTGTACGTAGGATGAAGTCCACTACCTCATGTGTTGCATTTAGGTGGCCCTTTGAGATTAGGACAAGTTTTGGTGTCATGGAGTCCCGAACAATAGCCACATTTCGATTGATTAGGACAGTTGGTTGTATTGTGGTCATTGTATATCTGATACTTTTCACAGCGAATCGGTAATGGTCCGTTAGTCTTAGACGGTTCAACACGATGTATTCGCTTATAGATATGTGCACCAAAACAAAGAAGGTAATCAATTGTGTCGTGTCGCTGTGACAGAACGCGGATCAGATATGTCGGGCCATTATTATTTCTAATGCGAATGCATTTGTCAATTGAAATGTCTTCTTGTTTAAGTTCCTCTTGAATTTCTGCATCAGTTAGATCGGGTGGAACACCTTTGATCACAACTGATAGTAAATGTGGTTTTCTAGGTGGCGGAGGCTGTTTCTGTCGTTTGTCCGTTAGTTTCGACAGTTTAGCATTGTTACCAAAGATTCCGTAAGAAGCTTTATTCCGTATACTTATTCCAAAATTTGGATCCTTCGATTTAAGAATGTAGCCATTTTTTTTGGTCTTAACTATTTGATTTAGGGTGTCCCGTACTCGAGGAAGTACTTCATTAATTGGAGAAAGATCAGTTTTGGATTGGTGTATTTAACGTCGTAGTCTAAGAAGGAAGTGATGAAGTTCGATATTAGCTTCTGTTAAAAGGCAATTTGAAGACACCGCAATAGGGTTATGCTGTGGATCGACCTCGATATCCATTGAAGCTAGAGGTGAACGGGACCGTATACGTTTCGCAGATTGTGTAGACTTGTTAGATGATTGCCGATCTTTAGATGTGTTTGGCAAAGGCTCGTTTCCCCACGAGAAATGCCGGGTGCAAGTGGATAGTCCTCGGTATGCCGGTTGTGGTAGTGAAGTGCTTAGATTAACATGAGGCGTTTGTGTTAAGCTAGAATGTCGACCGAGATTCGATTGTCCAAGTGAGTTGCCAGAGTCCGCCATCGTGATGATGAATCCTAGGGCCGAAGCCCAAATGAAAGTGAAAATGAAAGAAAAGATTATGAATGAGATTCAAAAAGCAAGTTTTTCCCTCTGAAGGTGAAAACTTCCGTCAACCCTCTAAGTGTTGTAAGCGTGCTGTGCTCACAAATGCGTATGCTACCTTGGTCATGGCTAGCACTTTAACATACACAAGAGAGGTTAGGCTCCTTGGATCAGTATGTAGAAAGTCAAATTGAAACGCCTGAAAAGTAAACAATAAATGAATGTCGTTTGCGGTAGTTAAATAAACTTTATGCCAAAAAAACATACTAAATATGACATTTACCCAATAATATGTTTCCGTAGCACAACATAACTTACTATTTTTTAAATAATATTAAAGGAAAGAATTTTAAAATGTCGCTAGTAAGTGCTTGTTATTATACTTTCATAAATGCTGGCATCTATAGGATTATTCAAACGCTCCTAATTTTCAAAAACTTTAGTCTTTTTGCTGCACCATTTATCCTCATACGATTGGAATGAAATTTTGCACAGGATAGTGTTTTAAGAAGTGGTACCAAATGAAGGGGTATCCCGAAAATAAATTACAATGTTGTAAAATAAGGACCACTCTATTGGTGACAGGTGAAACACCTGTAGAAAAAAAATCCGATTTTTAACGTCACGTGTAGTACTTTACATACATTCACCTGTTACTTCTTTTAGCTGAACGTTCTGCTAATCAACGCTAATTCAATGAAGATTAGTGTTATTTAATTGAAATACTATTATAGAAAAAATATTATTGTTACGATGAAAACGAGCATGAAAGCAATTCTGTTCACAGAAAGTTATATTAGTTATGGCACCGTGAACACCACATGAAAGAGGTTTCTTTTGTCCCAATGTACGTAAAGGTAAACGTTGAATATTTTAATGACTCTAGAATGAAAATTTTTCTGCCATTGTCTGTCCATTAACGATTCTCTGACTTTCTGACTGCTCATCAACAAATTTAAAATACATGGCGCCTTTATTTTTCTCACCGTGTAATATATTCTTTCTAACTTTTTATTCAACTATTACTGCCATCGCTATTTACTTTTATTATATTTAACATTTACACGTGCAATTTTTTCTCAAGAAGTATTGAAAAGAAAGTGATTGTAGATTGCTGAGACTGTTTGCTTTGGCACACAGATTACACTGGGGATGAAATATATATTCTTGGGGCGTATGATTTGTTGCAGATAGCTGCTTAGCCATGTATACTATATTGTTTTTACTACATAGACATCAAAGTAGAAAACGAAGGGGGCTAACTTTTTTTTTATTTCTAATATAAAACAAGGATTAAAATGGAAGATTCTTAGAAGGCTAAATCTACCTAAAACACTGCCTATCGCTATTTCTTATAATTTTTACTGTATATTGGTCAATATTGAAACCGGAAATCTTAGTGGATTTCTACCACTTCCTGTTTTAGTAAATAAATAAAAGTGAAGGTTAAACATGTTCTTGAGCCGCTTAGTCGATTACAGTAAACTGCATCTCGTTATTTTTTTTACCATTTTTACTCTGTGAGGATCAACGCTAAAATCAAAAAAGTTGTATTTCTACCACTTCCGGTGAATGGAAAGGGTCCATTAAGGGACTCTATTTCTAACTCTTGCTCCTACATTTCCTGACCAAAATTGATGGTGATCAGCGGCGTCAGAAGAAAATTTTCTAAAGGGGGGGCCCATGTCCATGGGTGCTATATTAAATCTGTTATTTCTGGTACACCTAGTTTTCTATATTACGTATATATTTTCGTGAGCCGGAGAGGGCCCGGGCACCACTCTGTCTCCACCTTTGGGTGCCCATGATGGTGATCTATCGAGTATTTCTTGGGTTTATTTTTTCTCGGAAGATAATACGGGCCGAAGGAGTAAATATATGAAGGAGTGTTTGTGAAGCATAACTTCATCTTTTTTTTTTTTTTTTTATTTACAAATTGATGTTGGCCTGAAAGCAACATTCAGTATAAACTCGCTTTGAAACTAGATTTGTATATTATATGAGCATCCAAGGTTTGAATATCATGTTCTATTAACAACTTGTAGATGAAACGATTTCGGAAGAATTTTGCGTTAAACCTAAGAAGAGTTTTCCTCGAAAATTGCGATTATTGGTTGAATTTGTAAAATATATTTTCCTTTCATAGGGGGAAGGGTTCATCCAAATTACTGGTCTACAACGCTCTAAAGATTTCTGACAGCACAAGAGAGGGTTAAACGTACACCTAGAGAACTATAAATTTATATTGAAAGTTGGTATAATGAAAATAATGTAACATTTTCTGCAATAGTTTGATAATACCTGGACAGTGTAAGTTAGGATTTGCAAATTATATAAGTTTTACACTGTGTTATCAATGGGTCATCTGTGCTCTGCAAAATCGTGTAATTCTTATATTAAAACTGATCATTGATAGGATATTCTAGTCTACGAGGAAAAAAGAATAAAAACTTTAATTTCTAGTTCTATTAGTCTTGTAACTTTGAGCCTCTGGCAAATGTGCTGATAGAAATAAGGACAGTGAATTACTGTTATTTTGTACTACTTTAATATCATATTCGATAGAAAGAAGGAACTAAAGAAATGCACAGAACTTCAAACAAATTTAAACGATTTCAGAATTCACTTATTGAAATGTAAATTGCATGTTTTGTTTCTCCAATGATTTTAGCTATGGTCATGCCCTCAAGTATGATAAGCAAACTTTAAGTAATGAAGTTTTATTATATACCATGAAAAGGTAAGTATAATAGATATTACCATTAATTTCGATATTCCATATATATTTTAACTTTAATGTCCCAGAGTCATGTCCTATATGCTGAGGGTGATGGGTAATTAAGGCGTATCAGATATTATGAAATTATTGGTTGAATGGTAATGTGGGAGGTAGCGTTAGATTCAAAGTGAAGCAACTAACAACTCGAATTCCCCACAAACTCAAATTGCGTAGGGTCGAAGCAAGGACACCATGTCCCAAGGCACGCGCTGTACTACTGAGCCATTGCGCTCATGTCCAATGCGAAATATTTGTCGCTCCTAAACAATTTATTTCAGCTTTATAGCGGCTAACGTTCCTCAAGAATTTCAACATAGTAGTTGGAACATATTTTTGCTCACATCTGAAGTGTGATCTTAGTCACTAATAATATAGATAACCAAAAATAATTTTCTGCTCTGTACAACAGTTAAAACGTTCAACTATTCGAAAGTAGTCCCACAGTTCATGATTACCAGGAAATGGTTTACTTGGTTTCCGGTTATTTAGTAAATTATTTCCCTGATAGCAGTTACTACTACTACTACTACAAATAATAATAATAATAATAATAATAATAATAATAATAATAATAATAATAATAAACATGGTAATAAGGCACACATGCAGAATCGTTAGAAACAGTGTGCAAATTCAAGAATTTGGAGAAAATACAGAGAAATAGCAATATATTTGGATGACTGGTATATCACTATATAGCGTATCCAGAGTGAACCCTACAAACAGAGCCCGAAGTATGTTGATATGGCATAAAAATATATGTCAAACCTGTCCGTAATAGGGTACACACAAATGTCGTAATGATACTAAATTCACTGTCAACAACGTGAAAATACTGTCTCTAAACAAACTGTAAGAAGACGCTAAAAATATTCATTTTAGTGGAAATAATGCTACTTTAGTCACTATACAACATTTAAAAGGTGTTAAATTTCTGTCCTAACAATGATAAATGAACCAATTGTTTTTTCATAAAAATATTATTAAAAATTTCCAGATCAAACGACAAAGTACTACATTGATAACAAGAGACAAACAACAACAGACTCACGTTTCCGTGCTTGTGTAAACATTTTGAACGTACAAGTATATCATCTCAAACATTACCCCAATGATCAAAACATAACATACTAATCCGTCAAAACTAATAAAACCAAAACAATAGATCATTTTGACATGCCATAGTTGCTCACAATTTTTACGTTCATGGTGGACATATTCGTAATTTCAAAAAATCGACATATTTTCTTATGTCCACCATTAGAAGGCAATTTATTTGTATATACATATTAAAGTATGTCCAAATTTGGAAACATCCATTTTTATGTCGTTTTAAGTCCTTTCGGGCTCTGTGTGTAGTAGAAAAGTTAGTTGGTCCACCGTTGGGGACTGAGGTGCAATGGTGAAAACGGTAGGTAACGGTCGGCGCGAGCCCATAGCGAAAAGCTCACGTGGTCCAACATTGGTTGAACGCATGATTGGCGAACCAACTATTCTGCCAACGAGCAAGCAACAATACTTAATTAACTTAAAAAAAATTGGGTCAGGCCCGTCTTTCAATTCCTCTATCCGGAAATTAAACTGGAACGGATTATCATCAAGCCATTTTGTTTTCTTTTCTCTATCCTATTTCCAATATGTTCCAGAAATACGTTATTTTAGCGTTGATTAAATATCGGGGAATCGCTCTACGGAGAGTTTTTTTCCCACCACTCGGCCACTTTGTTTTATCGTTGGGTAATGGTTGCTAACTCCGTAATTCTTGATTCATGTAGGCTGCACCGTTACTCATGCCAGTTCTTGTGTTCCAATTACGAAAACAAAGGAGTAGTTTTTGTTGTGTGTGTTGGATCATTTTCCTGTACATAGTGCACAGTGTAGTGAGTTAAAAAAAAGATTTACAGCGGATAACTGTCAATTATTAAACACTTGGGACGCTTAATTTTGGACGAGATTCCCTCCTAGCTGGTCTAGTGGTTAGCAAACGTTTCTTTATTGTAAGGGGTTCCGAATTCGATTCCTGGTGGAAAACCCTTTGAAATTCTAACAATCCTCGATATTTCTGTGTTCGTGTCCTTGTCGTTCTAGGTTACGGAAAAACGAGTGAAACAAGTAATTTTAAGTTGAAACCTAGCAAGTAATTAAGAAAATTGGAAACATGCCTGCTCACAAACCAAGGAACTGAGGATCGCGTCCCGTACCCTGCTGTTTACATTTTCTTTTCCTGTATGGTCAAAGTACAACTAAAATTAATCGAACATTTAAAGACCATCCCCCTTATGCAGAGTCATTTTGACATATTATTATAGTCATGCTAAAGGCCCGACTACAGCAAAAAATATATGTTTGTTGAAGTCATTAGTGTGACACTAATCAAGCGTGAGAACAACTCTAAATCTATGGAATATTCGTTATATCTCAGGAATACAATATAAAACGTCTAATGTGCGAAACCGAATACATCCCCATCATACCCCACCCGCCGCGAGGACACGTTGGGGAACGTCAGAAAATTATGCTAGATTTGGTTAGCTAGAGTTCAAGATTTGGATGGTGAACCACCATTTGAGGTCGAGGTTTGGCTCGGCGAACGTACGAAGATTGGTGGGATTTGGTTGGGTGAACAAAGGCACAACATTCTCAATGTTGTTTATTTGGGAAACGGGTGGGAAATGGCTTAGGTGGGAAATGGTTGTCGTAGCCGCCAAACATGACGTTGGACCATCGTTGGTATGTCGCATCGCCACCATTTTACCAATATTAGGCCAACCGATTTTATAGCAGGGGAGTGAGAGAAATGGAAAGCAATGATTGTGGATACGAGTGATCAGTGGTTGATCTCGTACCATAGGTGTGGGGGGTCTCTGGTTTGATATGTCTCATGTCAGTCTTTTTATGGATTGTCTACCCATAATTTTTCTGGGTTTCCCAGTTTCTCCCACATTTTCATTACACCAACCCTTTCAAGATCATTTACTGCCAAAAATCATCCGTCGTGTTTCGCCTATAGGGTTACTTGTGAGTCGTAAACCTAAATATTTCACTATCAGGTTACTATTCATAATAATACTTGCAGTAAATTTAGTGGGTGTTCTTGTAGATTGAATCGGTGTGATTTTTTATATTCAATTATTTGATTTATTTCTCATTTTTAATTGTTCGGATAGTATTCGATTCACTTAAAATGAATAAAAACTCTCGGATTGTCAGAATAGTGTTCATAAAGTAGGATTCGCTCCTCCCAGGGGTCAGTAGCTAAGCTTGTATTCAATATTCACAAAATATACAAATGGAAAGAAAACAAAATAGAAGCTTGCTAAAGGAAAAAAAAGTAACTTTTGCGTATGTTTTCCACATCACTCACTTTTTTAATAAACACATCTAGGCCCGCCGTATATTAACCATAGAATAGAAAAGCTACACTGAGCAAAAAAGGATTAGGATTTCCATGTGGATACATCGTATTTACGCGAGTGCGCTCCTTAAGTAATGTAATTTCATGGATGAAAGTACAGCAGGTGGGAACACCGTGCCAAGTCTGGAGTTCGGCGTCTAGAGTTCGTGTTAAAGACATATTTCCTCTCTTTCCTTCTCAGAGAATGATATGACGTCTTATTACTCTCGTAAGGTAGGGAGTCATAAATTTAGAGAGAACCAAGAGGGAATAGTAGCAAGAAAGTGGTAACATTATATACGTAAGTTACCACCTTCAGAATAGGTATGTCGTTAATTCTAGATTTGAAATAGTGGTCCCACAATTCAATTTTTTTTCTGGACAGTGGAGTAGATCGTACTACGGATGAAACAACATTACTTAATGTGGTGTTGCGCGTAACCTGGTAAAAAAAAACAGCATTTACATACCGACTGGATTATGCAATTTTCTCCGTGAAGAAAAGGGGTGTAATACCATGACCAATGATCAAGTTTGTAATCCTTGAAAGCACTACCAATACATAATTGGAACCTATGGCAAAACTTGCAAACTCATGCATAAATTAACCAGTATTCCACCACCTCAACATGTTTCCTAGGTGCTAAAGGTACGCCACTGGAAATAATAATTTTCGTTTCTCTCTGTCTCGTTTCTTCCGTAGAAAAATAATGTTTAAGTAGGAAAACAAGTTCAAAATAAGATTTGCCATTTGTAACAATGTTGCAAGGTACAATAGGGGTATGTTTTCATAAGCTATTCACTTTTCTTAGAGGTATTCGATTTGTTTAGGTAGCAAAACTGTATGTCAAAGACAAATCTAGGATTATACGCT
Source organism: Thermobia domestica (assembly GCF_964235325.1). Taxonomy (NCBI): domain Eukaryota; kingdom Metazoa; phylum Arthropoda; class Insecta; order Zygentoma; family Lepismatidae; genus Thermobia; species Thermobia domestica. Next base: position 51,461,578 of record NC_137456.1, read on the forward strand.
TTTAAGAAAAAAGGAGAAGAGAAACTTAAAATTAAATTGAAATAATATTTGATTGTGCCTTAATTTAAGAAATCTATAATTTTGGTTGTTCCATTCGTTTATTTTTTATTATTAGAATTTGAGTCAAAAAGAAACGCACTTAACTGATAGACACAATAAGTTATATACTGCTGCTCATATTATATAACCACTACCAGGTTATAGAAGGATTTTATGTGGACACTCTGTATATTTCGTAAAGACAGTGATTATTAGTTTCGATTTGTACTTTATTCTGCAACGCATATAAGTTCTTTCTTCGGTGGGAATTGCTTCCTTCCCATACAATTGGAAAAAGAAGCTTCTCATTGTTTTTTCATATATATATTTAGAACATTGCTTTTTGTGAGAACATTTCAGTTAATGACAAACCATTTCAGTGTTTCTCCCTGACTCATTATATGCACAGTATATATTCTATAGTTATTTGGAACTGTATGAAGTGTTTTCTTTAATCGCTTATGGAAATATTGAAATAGATTAGAGAAATACGGGCTGACCAGATATTCCAGTGACCAAAGTAGCACCAACTGCGTTGTTTCGTAGCTCATTATCTGTACTTTCTCACGCCAAAGTTATCGCCGTGTCTAGTGCATTATAGGCAGTTCACTAAAATTAACACAAATTGTTTTCTATATTCTGTTTGCATGTGCATACAGGTGCTTTAACTGAGCGATTTTTGAAATTAACTGCCAACACTCTTTAATTGACCATTGCAACCCGTACCTTGAGCTTTGGTGCTCAGGGAGTTTGACTCCGATACTGTACGTAGCCACCACGCACGTTGCGTTTGAAATCAAGTATTAAGTTGTGTTAAGGGGCACAAGCTATTAGGACGTTTTCTTACGGCTAGCCCCAACTAGTGAAGTCCCAGGTTCACAAATGTAGTGCGCTAAAAAGTAATATACGAGCCCTCCAACATCAGCATTCTACTTTGGAGGATTTATTGTTTCATTTGCTGAAGATTCATCTATACGCAGCTGGGTTGTTGGCACAGCAATTGGATTCATCGTGGGACGATCCAGGACGGTTACAAATAAATGGCGCCCGAACACGGACCTGAATCGAATTGGTTATAAATAAATGGAAGCCGGAACAGTGACTTGACATCCGGGCGATTACAATTAACTAACTAACTAAATAACTCATATTAATAATGTTTTCCCATCTGTGCCTAGGTCTTCCTAATGGTCGTTTTCCGATTGGTCTTCCAGCCAAGACTTTGAAAACATTTGTTCTTTCTTCCATTCAAGCTACATGACCCGTCCACCTAAGAATCCTAGACTTCACGGCCCTAACAATGTTGGGTAAATTATGTAGTTCCTCGTTATGAAGTTTCCGCCATTCCCCATTTCCGTTCCTTTTGGGTCCGAATATTCGTCTCAGAATCTTGTTCTGAAATACTTTCCGTCTACGTTCTTCCCTCAGATTAAGCGGCCATGTTTCACAACCATACAGAACAACATGCAAGATTATTGTTTTGTATATTTTAAGCTTCAGATTCCTCGACAGAATTCGCGACGACAAGAGATTTTGAACCGAATAGTAACACGAATTTCCTGCTTTTAGTCGACATTTAATTTCTTCGCGAATATGATTTTCCTCTGTTAATACTGATAATAGATATTTGAAACTATCCACTTTATCAAAAGTATTATTTAATATTTTAACGCATCCCTAATTTGCTGTATTCCGGTCCCGACGCACTTCCATGTATTTAGTTTTCTCTCCATTTACTTCTAAACCCAAGTCCCTGCAAGCGTTTAATAAGATCTATGCATTTCTTTCTGTTGTTCTCGTGTCATCCTCTATTAAATTTACGTCATCAGCACATGCCATAACCTGGTGAATACCGTTCAGCTCTAGGCCCTGTATGCTGTCTTAAGATTTTCCTTATAGCATATTCCAGAACAAAGTTAAATAATAATGGTGACACCGCATCTTCTTGTTTCAGGCCATTTTGCGTGTAAGCACGTGGACAAAAATTTTCCTTCCCGGAGTTTACTTTGGGATTCATTTAAACATAACTTAATTAATCTAATTAGATTTCTCCGTATTCTAAGTTCTGTAAGAACGTTGTATAATGTTTCTCTCCTAACTGAATCATACGCCTTTGTAAAATCAATAAATAGTTGATGTACCGGGGTATTGCTTTCCCACTTTTTTCGAGTATTTGGCGAATGGTAAATATTTGGTCGATAGTTGATCGATTTCATTTAAATCCACAGTGATAATCTCCAATAATTTCATCTGCGTATGAGGACAATCTTGCTAATAGAATATTTGAAAGGATTTTGTAGGATGTTGACAGAAGAGAAATGTCTCGATAATTATTACAGTAAGTTTTGTCGCCTTTCTTGTGAATCGGAACAATGATTGATTCTTTCCACTCTTGCGGCAATTGTTCCTTCTTCCAAATAAGGAGAGTGAGGTTCTGTATCTTGTTCCACAATTTTTCGCCTCCAGCTAAAATTAACTCAGCCGGAATTTCATCTACACCCGGCGATTTGTGTTTCTTTAATTTCTTTATAGCGGCTTTTTCAATTGGGTTCCGGAATATATATGGTTCTGCGGTGTGTATCACCTTTTTTCCACGCACACTAGTTTTGGTTGGGTGTTAAGCTAGTCGTCAAAGAAATCTTTCCATCTATTTAGGATGCTATCCGTATGAGTGAGAACTGTACGGTCAGATTTCTTTAATATATAAGCACGAGGTTGATAGCCCTTCTTAAATTTGCTGATCCCCTTACACATGTCCCGGATGTTTTTATTTTTACTATAAATACAATAAAAACATCGTTCTTTTTCATGATTTTTTTAAAAGGCTGGTTTTCTTCTGGCAACTTTTATTTATTGATTTATGGCGCAGATTATTGAAATAATCAACAGAACTTGAGTCGAAGCCCTCGCAAGTTACAAATCGTTTGTTTCTTTATACCTATAATCTAGCAAAATTGTGTGATTATTCCTTTCGGACCCAGGTCATTTTTGGCGTTTTCCTTCATTTTCAGGTAGTGACTCAGTGCTCAAAAACCGTTTATTCGATTGATATGGTAAAGGTTTAGAAAACGGATGTGGGTATTTTTTGGTGTAAGTTACATTGCAGTCTTGTCAACGGGTGAAAAATTACTGAGGGAAAAGTAGAGTTGAAAATTTACAAAAAATTCCCTAAATTAATTTCATTTTTTTTTATATCTAGTACCACTGCTGCCATATGGATTCAAGTCACCTAAAAACTCTTTAGTGTGTTGACAAGGTACAGTGAAATCACACTGGCTTACACTCAAAGAGGAAAACAAAAAATTCTCTTTCATCATACACATGAAATTTTGACACTTTTTACGCCTCCGAAGCAAAAATCAACAGTTATGCCGGGGCTACACTTCTCTAATTATCCTATTGAAACTGTTTATACTGCGTTCTGTAGCCCAAAGAGGAAGATTTCAGGTAATCGTACGTGTATTTCAATGTAGCCAGCAGGAGATAAATAATAGCGGGGAAAGGGAAATTTTCCGAAATTTTTACCTACAATCGGGAATTAATTGTTTTGGCTGGAAACACTGCCATCAGACAGACGCAATCCATCTGCAAATAAAGCATGGTACTTCAAAAATATACCCTGCAAGTATCATGGCGATATCTAACAAAGTCTGCATGAATTTTTTAATATATATATATATATATATATATATATATATATATATATATATATATATATATATATATATATATCATTTTACCTTAGAAATGTACTATTATCTTGCCATTTACAGAACATGGTTTATTGTAAACCTCAACTGTACTTTCTCTAATAACTCGAGTGAAACTTTTTATGGTGCGCTGTGTAGGCTAAAGACGAGACTTTTGGACACTGGTGCGTTTGTTTGAATGTAGTCAAAAAGAGGGAAATAATAGAGAAAAAAGGTAATTTTCAAAATTTCCAACCAAATTCTGGAATTAAACTTTTCTGTAGCTGACAACACTGCTATCAGACACACACACAGACTATCTTAAAATAAGCTTTGGTTTCCCTCTAATATATCCTACAAATATTGTGACGATACCTAATAAAATAAACATGTCAATAAAAAAACCTCATTCTACCTAAAAAAATTACAGTTATCTTTCCACTTAGAGAACAATGTCTACTGTAAACCACAACTGTACTTCCACTAATTATCCTATTAAAACATTCTATAGTGCGTTGTGTAGCGCAAGTATGAGACTTTCAGATATTGGTACATTTGTTCCAATGTAGCGAAAAAGAGCGAACTATTAGAGACAAATAATTTTCCCAAAATTTCGCCCTAAAATCTGGAATTAAAAGTTTTTGTAGCTGGCAACACTGCTACCAGACAGACAACAACTATCTTAAATTAAACATTGCTACACCACTATAAACATTGCTACAAGTATCATACAGATATTTAAGGAACAAAGCTTCTAATTACCAAAAATATATTAAGGTAAACAGACAAGTAGGGAAGAACTAGGAAAATCTAGGGTTAGAACCTAAATAGGAGTTTTGCGTGCGCTCCCTAATTACCCCATTGTAACGATCTATATCCATGTTTGTTCAGTAAGGACAAATGTTCGACTGGCTTAAGTTGACTTGCACTCGGACGTATAGATTGGTATTTATAAACAAAAATTTCGAATTTTGTGTCGAAATTTAGGGAAATTTTAATTCACTTAATTGGCAACACTGCGCTCAGGTCCGTCCAATTGATGTGAACAATTAGGTATCCATCCAAGGTATCTACCTGACAAGTCTTAAGGATGTTTCTCTACAATGAAGGAAAAAATAAAGGAAATTCGAAAATTCTCGAATTTTTAACTGGGCTGAAATTTGAGAAGGAAGTTCGACCCCCAGAAGAAAAAAAGGAATATGATAAACTATGATTCAACGATATTTGGCAAAAATAGTATCTAGATATCTTAATTAGTGTCCAAACAGGAGTGGATTAAAAAACAGATACACCCGTGTGTGCCACTTTAGCCATCTGGGTCCGAAAGGGTTTCGAGTGTACATTTGATGACATTTTTTTGACTATTAACTCTTGTTGTTTTAGTAGTTATAGTCTCGACTGATAATAGTATCGTTGTTGTAAAAAATAATTTTACAAGAAAAATGTTCTCTTCTTTTTACATCTTAGTTGCAACATTGTTGTTGAGAAATGCAGGGTGTTTCAAAATGAATATCTGGATTTTAGTCTTCGTAGTACTTATTACATGCTACGTACAATTATAAGCAATGCATCAAGTAAAATAACACCTCAAACAGTCTTTGCTACAAGTGTTCGCTGTGAGCTTAATTTGTCACACGGCGCATATATAGTCGATAGACAAGAAAGGCCCATACTTTCCGCCATATGGCACAAAACACATTCAATTTAGGAGAGTCTCGTTTCAGTTGTACCATCTCCTGAGGATTTGCTGACCTCCAGATGCGAACATTATGAGTATTCACATTAGCTCTTAGGTGAAATGTCGATCTATCACAGAAGACGACACGATCCACAAAATCTCAATTGTCATGCAGCAATATTAATTTGCGAAATTGGCACGTACACCGTAGTCTGTAGGCTTTGGACCTTTAGCAACTGTAAACAATAAGAACGTAGTTGCAAGCGCCTCCTTAATACTCTTCACATAGACGGTTGCACTGTAACTACAGATTCAGTCTTTATTAAAACACAAACAGCTTTCTGCTCTCTAGTCTCCATCTTTGCTACTACGTAGCTGTTTCTAAGGGCAGACAGAGGAAACAATGCACGTGCACGCGTGCGTACAAAACTGTTTGACTTGCTCTTTTATTTGATAATATTTATAACTGTAAGTTAAATGTAATACCTAGGTAGATACTACAAAATTTCAAAATTCTAATATTCATTTTGATACACCCTGCATTACTTCAAATTGAGTCATCCTATATTCATGTCTTGTATATACATATCATCAGGGCCAGCACTAGGTAATTTGTCGCGCATTGCAATGGCATAATTTGCCGCCTCCCCTTGCTTCAGAAAGAACAAATCTTTAAGGATGCTACTCCAGCATGAACAACGAAGGGGAGGGTAAGTGCAGTCGCACTCAGAAAGGCTTAAATACTTACTAAAAGTACAATCTCCTTGTGTTTGTTTTTTCCTTTAAATATTAATCTGTAATGTTCATGAGAGATGGAAACACACATGCAGAGGAAACATGGTAATCATTTTTACAGAATTCAATATCGAGCTTCAATCTAATGTATCAGATTGCAATTCCAGTGCAACTAGCTCTTCTATCTTTATTTCTTGATTTTTCTTCTACATCTGTTAACATTTTTTTAAAACTTGTTTCTATCTTCAATGATAAGGAACTTGTTTGTGTCAAAAACAAGACCAGTTGTCATATCAAAACTGTGATAACTAACTAAATGGAACAGATATTCGCTACTGTTCGAGAATTGAGTTCTTGCATTTGACAACAATCAAGTAATTTGTGCTGGAATTTATTTGCCCATTTGCTTTAGCATTGTCCATGTGACCTTAAACTAATGCGACTTAAACATAATTTATGAATGTAGTTTTCAAATATTAGGTCAGCTTAGTAAATATAACTATCATGAAGTCTGTTTCCAACAAGAAATATTTAATTTAAATAATATACTTATGACAGATTTTACCGGACCCTCCAAACTTGCCGCTCCATGCAAATGCACATGCTGCACATATGGTAGAGCCGGCTCTGCACATCATATACATCTAGTCGACAAATTATTTATATATTATAGCTTATTTAGAAAAATACGAGTAGGCAAATTAGTAATAGCTTTTACCGCTAAACAAGTTATTTGAATGTTATACTGTTCGTGACATTATTTTTATATTTATTAAAGACCTGCGTTGTTGAAAAAACAAAATTTCATTGCTTTTATTTCTAAGTTGATATTGATGAAAACGGCTGTAAGCCGAATTGTTAGTAGGTACCGTTATTCATATAAATTGTGAAATATTTGTTGCGTAAATCAATATCTAGCATTTAATTTATGTTGCATTTTACGATAATTACACCTACATAAAAATATTTCATACTTAGATAGAAGTAAGATGCATTACAAATGACTATTTGAAAAAAAAAAGAAATCTAGAAAAAAACGAGAGACAATGTTTTCTTTCTTTAAAAAAACGTACATTTCTAAAAACATACGAACGTTTTTTTTCTTTTTTTCTATTTACAACACTACTGCCTACCGTATAATTGCTAACGAAACATTAGTTGCTACTTGAGATAGGAATCAGATTTATATCTCGTAAGCAAAAATGAAAAGATGTTTTAAAGTTTAACGCCTACAGTTATAAGGTTTGACTAAACGACACTAATACGAGCAATCCTGGGTTCGATTCCTGGTGGGGACACACTGTCGAAAAAGGTGTAAAACCTCTTTCATGCCTGCCATTTTCAGTGGGGTTTTCCTGGTTCGTCGTCATTTACAGCAGCCAATCGTGGGATAGTTCCTAATATAATGGACCCACAGATCATTTCTGTCCTTGCCCGCTTTATCGCTCCAATTCTCAGGGAAGTCTGACAACCGAATTAGGTCATTTCTCATCCGTGTCGGGCTAAAGCGCAGAACATATGTCGAAAGGACAGAAATATAATTTCCAGTCCTAACTAAATGAGACATTTGATTAATGGAAATAAATGTGAAATTTTCTCCCCCCCCCCTTCCCGAGAATCGAGCCTGGATCCACGTACACTGAAAATGGACGTGACATCCACTAGGAAAGCAGGGAGGAACATGTCTTGCAAGCGGCGATTACTGTTGATTGAGAAAAAGGACATCCTAAGATGGAATTACAAGAATTTGAAGAATATTAACGAATTCAAAGAAGTGGCATTATTTACATGGACATAAATTAATTTAACGCTGGCCTCACAAAACCAAAAGCATGCCATGATACTAACATCAAAATACCTAACCAAGTTAGAAAGGGAGTTTGTTCCAGGCATCAAGGCACTTTCTGGAAAGTAAGAATCGGAGAGTAAATTAGTGCAATAAGTATATTACGTTTACATTATTATTATTATTATTATTATTATTATTGTAGTATTTACAAAATCCTTTCTTTCTCATCTGTCTCACTTTTCATTCTGGAAAGAATATATATATATATCATTCAGCAAACTTTAAAACATATAATAGGCCTATTATACGAAAGAAAGTAAAATAACGTAACACGACGCTCAAAAATTTTAACTTCCATTGACATTACTATTATTATTCAGTCACATAACGCTGTTTACTTAATTTGGTTTTCGCTTTTGTATTCCTTAAACGGTACTCTTTCTACCAATAACAACTAATAATAGCAACGTTGCATCGCACAACGTCACGTTGATCGTCGTTTCCGCTCCAGTACATAACCTCAGAGTTTTGGTATATACACTCGTTATTCAAAATATGTACATACGTCATGGTGCTTTTTGGAAATTTCAATTTAACCTAGACGGACGGGACAATTTCTATTTTTTTTTCTCAATATAAAAATATAAAATCGAGTTGTTAGTCTCTACTTCACAGCAATATGAACGAATCACTTCAGATGAAATTTTGAGCACAGCTCTTAAGCAAGTGCGCCTATCCTAGGGGAGGCGGGGTCTTCCCGAGCCCCCAAATTCAGAAGGGATCACCATTGTATTTTTATGAATATCTATTTTTAAATATATTTTTATTGTTATATGTATTTTTTATGAATATACAATATTTGACATAATTTGAATTGTCTTCTTAAAATCCTCACATTTACCTACTTAGACCCTTGATGCAACTAAACACACATCTATAGGCCCCTTTCGAAAAGTTACAGAGTAAATGGCCCCTTGCACTTAAGCCGAAATGTGTTTTCTTTGTCATGTAAGTTTGATGAACATACATTTTGCAAAAGTGATATCGTTTTTTTTTTAAAAAAAAAAAAAAAAACATAATAGTTTCATGACCTTATTCTCGCCGTGCGAAGAACGGAAGTAAAAGCTGAAACATGAAGTGCGAGGCTAGGATGAGCAAATATCGTGATCTCAGTGGTGTCGGCTTGTGCACTTCGCAAGAGCACGTGAACCACCAAATATAGTAGACTGTTTGTTGCTCCTTAAGTTATTTAATCATATTTAGAATATTATTATTATGTCGTTTCGCCTCTATTCTCCGCTTTGTTTTGTCCCTTGCATATATGCATTCCACCATCAGACCGCCACGTTCACAACAGAGCAGCAAGCGTGATAGACTGCTCTGTGTGTAGTACAGAAGTGAAAATCGGAAAGCTGAGGGGAGGAACTGCGGTCTCCTGACTTTCAAAGCAAGATTTTAACATGCAGCGTTGACGGCTGTGGTTGACTAATTTCCAGTAATGTAGCGCTTTAAACAATGACAGAATTAACTTCAATTTAAAATAGGAAAATATAGTAGGATATAACTCATTCTTTCAATCAGTTATCTACATTTCTTTTTATCTAAATCTCTTTTAATGAAAATTAACTAATGGAACGAACAAAATTACAGCTTTCAAGGGTAGTACTGAGAGAAGTAGGAGATTTAGAACTCTTACCCAGAGGTTCTTAAATCAACACAAAAGAAAATTTAATTTGTTTTGAAGACTTGATTTTAAATATGTGTAATCTCTGATTTTTCTTTAGGGTACGTTTTCCCTGCCTAACTAAACCGTGTGTTTGTAAACAAAGTTAATAGCTTGTCAACACATAATGTACTTGCTAACATTGCTACAATAGTAAAATCTTACCTTATGTATTGTGGGAATCTGTAGGAAAATTTGGAACAGATTTTTCTATTTCAACTTTCATGTTTAACACATGCAAAATAGAAAAGGACGAGTATTGGTATTTGGAGTAACGTGCGTTCAGCTGTAACACTTTTGAGAAAAGCGGAAGATTTTTTTTTTTTTTTGGGGGGGGGCAGGGGGCATAACTTACTTCGAAGATTGCACTTTATGCACAGGAACATTATTCTTTCCGTTTTTCAAAGTGGCAAAACTGCAAATGTGTTGTGTGGCAGTATATTGATTGATTTATAAACTTAGTTGCTAGTATTTATTATTTCTTTTGCGTCACATCTCCCAATTACAGTAAATATATGCTGAACTATAAAGATATTAAGGTGGTTATATTCCGTATACTCCCGTATACCTTTATGGATAGGTTCATAATGTTAGGTTTTATTAAGGTACTTTCTCAGTACTAGTGAATCTAAGGCCTGTTCGACACGGAAACATTTTTGGAAAGATTTCTTATAAGAAAATATCATATACTGTAATTACCCTATTTTGTAGAGCATTCCGTTGAGCGATTGCAAACTGAATATCTTTTGGTGCACTGACAGATTGTGAAATTTTTGAAAGAGACTATAATCGACCAAAGGTAACTATCTTATGAAGGTGAAAACTAAACGTGTCGAAATTTCAAAGCTGATTTAAAGCAATAAATGGATGATAGATGATAAAATGAAAATATCAATGTTTTGCTTTTCACGCGTCTTATATGAAGGGAATTTGCAGGTGACCTGAATTGTGTAATATATTTGCAAGATCCGATGGAAAAAGTAAAGAAATGTGAAAACAGTAATAATCGTATTAAAACTATGTAGAATTTAACTAGTGTGAGCACTAAAGACGCACCGACACGGATAATTTCCTGGGTTCGGATAACCTCTCAACACTTCTTCGCATAAGTTTGTACACTTTCATAATATAATTATAATTGCTTAGTAGAGAAATGACTGATGTAGCCTAAGATTTGATGTTACACTTCATCTGTGCACTTTCCTTTCTGAAAAACGTTTAATTCTATATTTTTCTTGGAATATAGATGACAGAACTTAACAATTACACAACGTTTTTCGAGTATAGAAATACATCGGAACAATCGTACATAGATGTTCTTATAGTATTGGAACCCCTCTCAAAATTGGACTCATCCAACAAAATTTTATAGGTGTGAGCCAAATATTCTATCACGATTCGTAGGCATCATCATTTCTATTAAGACTCATATGATCTTGTAGAAGTCATATTTGTTTACCTTTGACTGCATCAAATTTTAAGGTGTTTGAGTATGCTGTATGTCTCTATTAGGAGTCCGAAGATTCTATTAGCTCTGACGTTTTCCGTAGTTTAGTTGACTTCATAAAGTGTCCTGTTTTCCTTATTGGCACAGTGATTGATGTATGTCTTTGGTGAACAAGCTTCGGGTTCAATTTCAGGTGGGAGAGCATCAAACACATTACACTTATCTCCATTTAAACTGTAAATCGCGTCTTATATAGACTAACTTCTAACAGGGCAACAAAATACAAAATAAACAGTCATAAAGTGTCTTGAGACAACAGTGCAAAAGTGCGTGTATAAAGCGTTCGTAATTAAAGGTTTCTGTGCAACTATCATAATAATTTGATACAGTGCATGTTCCGTACATACTACTAACAGTCACAAAACAGCATCCCTGGCAAGTCAAATATATAAGATAGCAGACGTTTGCCGTCTAATGGAGTTGTATTTAGTATGTTGTTAAATTGATGGTGAGAGAATGGCATATAACAAAATTCGTGAGAATCATTTTAAATAATCCGACATAGACTTCAGAAACTGAAAGTTGTTTTACCATATTAAGAAATATAAAAGCATTCAAAGAAGTGCCGTACCTCAAAGTAGTCTCAGTGCATTAGCTATAGTATCAACAGAGGAAGAAATGTAAAAAGTAAACTTGAGAAGAGTTATTGAAAAGTTGATTGCTTAGAAGAATATCAGAAGCGATTTGATATACGAATGAAATAGACCATTTGTTTATGAATGGGTACTTGTTATTATATATATATATATATATATATATATATATATATATATATATATATATATATATATATATATATATATATATATATATATATATGGTTACTTTCATTATTTTCTATCGTTTTTCTTGTTTAAGACATTGAATGAATACTAGAATTCGAATTTTCTAACAACTGTGAACTACTAAAAAGCTCTGTCACAGGACGCCACTGGATAGTCTAGGGGTGAAGTTCCCATCTAGCTGAAAACTAGTTCAAATGTATAATTTTAGTAGAAATTTGTCAATTGTCAAGTCATGTAAGTTTTTTTAAAAAAAACTCGGGAAACATGGTACATTGGGGCCCTGTCGAGTTGCGACTTGTACATTTCAAATCTTCCTCGTGAATATATTGTTTAACACCCGAAAGAATCGCATTTGATTGAGATTCTATGCAGTCGGTCTACGTCTTAATGCAGGAAATGATTAATGGAGTGGATTACTCATTTGCAAAAGGAATGATCGAAATTGAATGTATAGCTTCTTATTATTTCAATGCATAATGAAAGTATCAAAAAGTTGATCAGTATTAAAGAGTGGCACCAACTGAGGGGGAGAGAGAGAGATATTAAGCTGGTTTCTTTCACTATTACTTAGTGTTTTCATCCATTTCAAAGTAGACTCTTAAGTACGTAAGTTAGTATGTGTGTAACCGGTTGAATTTGACCAAATCGATTCAGAGAAGGTACGATAAATCAGTGCTAGAGCGCTGACTTCTGGTGCGAGCGGTTTCTTGTTTGATCCCAGATCACGCGAATTTGTAGTGGACAACATCATTGTCCGTGGATTTTCTCGGGGTTGTCCCGATTTCTCCAACATTCTCAGTTCACAACTATTCTAATTCCCTTCTACATTAATCTCCTTTAGTCTATAGTGGGTACCGTGAGGTGTAAAACTAGTAATATAATTTCATTTATAAAATCGATTTTGAAAATTAATTGAGGAATAGTTTTTGACTTGAAGTTTTACGTTCCTTTCATCTCCAAGGCTTGAAAACGTTGGTTGCCTCCAAGGGTGCTGATTGCCCTGTAACTTTCCGGGGCCCATTCATAAAAGACATTTAAAATAAATATTCAGAAAAAAAAGCATGGGGGTCAGATGAGCATTGAGGGTCTGGGCCAGACGGCTCCCCAGGGTCGGGGCCCTTGCCTGCCTCTGTAGAATAATGTTGCATGTGAAAGAGTGTTTCAATGTTTGCAATTGTAAAGCACGTGTTCAAAGTTTCTAGACAAAGTTCCAATAAATTTGAATTAAATTTTTTCTTCTATGACTTATATCTGTAGAACTACATATAGTGTAGCCAAACTCAAAATATCACTTACCTCAGTATGACCTGTTTATTCCGTAGAAAATATGAGATCTTGATTTAGAGGCCGTTCAAAAATTTTGTGGTCCCTGGTCCAAAAACTAATTATTGGCCAAGATCGCAATCTTTTGATCCTTTTTTTTTTTACCATTCCTAAAATTCTTGTCTAAGATTGCAATCGTTTAATCTTTTTTTTTAACATCATACCTAAAATTCTTGTGTGAAATTAATTCAGATAACATATGCAAATAACACTATTTAATTTTCATTGGAAAATGTACTTACGTAAAATAATAAGACTATTTCTCTGTAGTTAAGTATTGGCAGTGTTATTTCCTAACATGTCAGGTTATTACAAATATTCGTATGCACTCAAATTCTTGCTGCATTGTCGTCGTTTTTGTGTACGTAATACTTGTTTCTTCCTCCCTGTATTAGAGCATATGGTTTACTTTCTTATCCGCTTACATTTTACCGTTATGAAAAAAAATCAGTGGGAATACGAGAGCAATATATTGAATGGGTGGCGTTATTTGTCCTCTTGTTAAATCAACTTACTCTGCTGCAAGAGTATGGAATCCAACAAAAAGCCAATGCTAGTCTAAAACCTTAATTCCGATTTATTTTGACAAATAAACTAAAATGAATCCAACTAATTAGATAGCATCAGTGGAAACAGCACGATGTTAGCTATATTAGTATTGATTCGATTCGTGTCATGCAAATTATCTACGGGCATACAACTTGAATATGTGACTTTGTAGCATGATGTCTGCAGCAAGACATTTTTTCATACAGTATATATTGACAGATTAAATCTTCGCCCTAAACGATAACTGAAACCCTTTATTATTTATTCATTATATTTACTAAGGTTACTAAATTGGTCTTTCAAGTATTGATGTGTTTTGGACGTAGAAGGCGTATTTCACAAGTATATCATTCAGTGGAAGCTCGTTGATTGCCCTGCAGATCGTTTCTGAAGTAGAACTTTTCTGTCGATCCGCCTGGTAGCGTGACTGAATTTTTAGCACCACTTCCCACACGTTTAAGTTGCACACTATGATGGTCTGATAGAAAAATTGAAAAAAAAATGAACTTAGCGAAGCACTCGTAGCAACAAAAATTTACTCTATTGATAAGAGACTTCATATTCTTCAGATCTACAATGTACTGGAAAGAATAGAAACGACACTTAGCGTGATTTTTTTCAAAGATAATAGTTACTATAGTTAGTGCTAGCAAAAGTATATTTTCACAATTGTAATCGAAAAATAGACGCAATAGAAATACAAAATAAGGACACAGACACGGAATAGATTCTAGTAGGCTCTGATTCCATATATATCTTCTAAAACACTATAAAGGGTGGTCCATTTTAATGTTTCTACGGAAATATCTCGAAAACGGTTCAACATAAATGAACTGAACAAAAACTCAAATAGAAAACACCATGAAGCAAATCGAATGATGATGTGGCGTTGCCCATCAGGGCCGCTCTTCAAGAGAGCCTGGGCACCAACTTTAAAATTTTAAATGTTAACATGGGGCGAGTGACACCTCGCTCGATCGTTCTTTAAAAACTAGAAAGCAATGTTATAATTTTTTAAATATCTGTCACCGTATTCAAAATGGCCGCCAAGATATGTTAGTTGTATCAGATAAACGTCCAGTAGCAGTAATATGAAAATGATTGAATATAAATGAACCAAACACAAGCTCAAATAAGAAAGCCATGGGAGAAAATCGAATGGTGTTGTCGTGGTGCCTCCATGGCCGACCTTCATGAGGGCCGAGGACCCAACTTTAAAATTTTAAACGGTAACATGGGGGCGAGTGATACCTCGTTCGATAGATCTTCAAACACTGAACAGAGTTGTGACAAAAGATTTTTCATATCGATCGCCGTATTCAAAATGGCCGCTAAGACATGACGCCTGTATCAGATTAAGCGTCTAGTACTACTAATATGAAAGCGGTATTACATAAATGAACAGAACAAAAAGTGAAACAGGAAAATGACATAAAGCACGTCGAATGATGTTGTGGTGACTCCCAGGGCCGCCTTTCATTGGGTCCAGGCCCAACTTCAAAATTCTCAGTGGAAAAAACATAGTTCAAGTGATAACTCGTTCGACAGATCTTTAAAAACTAAAAAGTGTTGTGGCAAAAAAAAAAAAAAATCATATCTGTCAGTGTATTCAAAATGGCCGCCATGACATGGTACCTGTATAAGATAAAACGTCTATATCACTAATATGAAAACGGTTGGAGATAAATGAACAGAATAAACCTCTTATAGGAAATCACAAAGGGTATTTATCATTCCACACCTCGAGAATAATCCAACGGAGAAAAATATTATTCAAGTATAAGTAACATAATGCTAAATAGGAAATCTAATTCTCACAAAATGATCTTTCCGATCTCCCTCCGTAAGTGGGTGAATCGGAAATGAATAGTAAAATCTCAAATGAGAACCCAACTTTTACTCGCAATAGGTATGGTTTCTTTGTAACACTTGGGTGTACAAGTGACTGGTACTGTAATGAACCAAAATTGTGCAGACGACTTTTGAGCAAAACCAACGTTTGTATCCTCGTCGCCAAAAGTGCCTTTACATCGCCGTGACGGGTATGTGACGGCTCAGTACACCAAGGAAGGGATGGTTGCATAAGAAATTGTGATTAATTTTGAAGAGTTTTTATTTTGACTAGGGAAATAACGTAGGTATAGGGAGTAAAGGCACAGATTTGAACCGTCAGTACACTGCCATCTCTGAAAAAATTCGTATTCTCAGTTTTTCAATTTATTGTCTTATATGTTAAATTAAGAACTGCTAACAATTGCTACTAGCGCTTTTTACTCTTCAGAAATTTCCTACGACATGTTCGCAGGACACTTTTCTAAGTCCTAAATTTGTGCGTGAATTATTTCATTCGCTTCACTGACCTTATTTGAGAATGGAATCTAATTACACTGAGCGTGAATATGTTTCGCTGTTGTCAAGCAAGGACCGTAATAAACATAAATAAGGTTCTTATTATTAAATAAAACACAGAAGAATTTATTGTGTGTATAGCACAATATAATACAGTAACTAAGCAACATGATAATCACTAACAACAGCAGAATTTTTTCCAACGGGAGGGGGGGCAAAAGGCCCACATAGAGCTTTTGGATGTATTGCCCTATATATATTGTTTAAATTCATAACATTTATAATTGGTAGCATATGTCTTCTTACTTTTTAAAATCGCCGCTGTAGCCTATTAGTCAGAACATTCATCTCCAGACACGATGTAGAGGGAAGAGAAAGAAAGAGATATGCCCAGTAGCGTAACTAATTTTACTGCGCCAGGGATCGATTAATAATCAATTTACTCATACCCGCCGCCTGCCCCAGGAATTTCAGATGCTGCGTTATATATATGGTTCTATGTCAAAAGGGCCAGACAAAATGGCGAGGAAAGGGCTCAAGGCAAAACGGGACCACGTCAAAAGGGCCCTGCGTCAAATGAACCCGTGTCAAAACGAGACCCGCTACAAAAGAGCCCGAGTCAAAAGGGGGCCTGGTCGAAAGATCTCCGCTACAAAAGTGAACGAGTCAAAACGGCCCCGCGTCAAATGGATCCGGCTCAAAAGGGTCCTGCGACAAAAAAGACCCGAGTCAAAAGGGTCCTGCGTCAAACTTTCCCGAGTAAAAACGGCTCCGCGAAAAAGAGCCCAGGTCAAAAGTATCTGGTCAAAAGAACCCGGGTGACTGTCCACCCGCGACAAAGGCCCCGATTAAAAACGGCCCCGGGTCATGAGACCTTCATGACAAAAGTCCCTGTGCCAAAAGGGCCCGAGTCCAAACTGCCTCGCGTCAAAAGGAGCCGGGTCAAGAGGGCCCGCGACAAAGTGGCCCTGGGTCAAAAGAGGCCCGGTCAAGAGGGCCCGCTCAAAAGGGCACGAGTGAGAACGGCTCCGCGTCAAAAAGGCATGCATCAAAATGTCTCCGCGACAAAACGCACGAGTCAAAACAACCCCTGGTCAAAATGATCCTTGTCAAATGGACCCCGACTCAAAAGGTCCCGTTTCAAAACAGCCCAGCATGAAAAAGGCCTTGGTCCAATGTTCTCCGCGACAAAATGACGAGATTCTAAAGGGCCCCGTGTTAAGAGGGGTAGAGTCAAAAAGGCCCTACGTCAAATGGACCGTACCAAAAGGGTTACGCTACAAAAAGGCCTGAGTCAAAAAGGCTCGGGTAAGAAGGTCCCGCGACAAAAAAACCCGAGTCAAAACGGCCCTGCATCAAACGGGCCCGAGTAAGAACGGCTCTGCGTGAAAAGAGCCCTGGTCAAAAGGGCCCGGATAGAAGGACTCCACGACAAAACTGCCTGAGTCTAAACGGTCCGGGGTCAAAAGATCTCGACGACCAAACGGCTCGAGTCTAAAGGGCCCGGGTGAAAGGGTCTCCGCGAAAAAAAGGCCCCCCGTTCAAACGGCCCCATCAAAAGGCCCGGGTCAAAAGGACTCGAGTTAAAAGGGCCCTGCGTCGAAAGATTCCGAGTCAAAAGGACCCAGACTCAAAAGGGCCTTATGTCAAATGGACCCATGTCAAAACGGGCCCCGCTACAAGAAGGCCTTAGCCAAAAGGTCCGGGTCAAAAGTCTCCACAACAAAAGTGTCGGAGTCAAACCGGCCCTGCGTCAAAGGGTCCCGAGTGAAAAGGGTCCTACAAGAAAAAAGACAAGAGTCAAAAGGGCCCTGCGTCAAACGGGCTCGAGTAGAAACGGCCCCGAGTTACAAGAGCGCAGGTCAAAACGGCTCGGGTAAAAGGGCTTCGCGACAAAAGGCTCTGAGTAGAAACGGCTCCGCGTCAAAATTCCCCGGGTCAAAAGGGCTCGAGTTAAAAGGGCCCTGCGTCAAAAGAGCCAGGGTCAAAAGGGCCCTGCTTCAAAAGGGCCTGAGTCAAAACGGCCTAGCGTGGAAAAGCTCCGGGCGAAAGGGCCCCGCGACAAGATTACACGAGTCAAAAGGGCCCAGCGTCAAAATTGCCAGGTAAATACGGTCCACGTGTAAAAAGCCTGAGATGAAAGCAACAGTGGAAATCAGGCATGCACAAGGGGAAAGTATCCCCTTAGTAAGTTGAAGTGTTTGTGGAAAAGAACGAAAAATATCTGTAGTTATTAGTAACAAATAGGAAATTTGAATTGTGAAATTAGTTTTGTTTGTCTGTTGATTGTTCTGCAACAATCGCTATTGCTTAAGTCGTTCTCCATTAAAGTTTGTTTGCACTTCCGACTGTCTGAGTTTGTATTCTTGATACATAGCTTAATCAAACTCCATCTATTATTGACTTTCCCTTTAGTTCTAAAATTTCATTTCTACCCCTGGATCAAAGTATAGAATGAAAAATATTCTGTGGAAACGATTAGTATAATGTTGCTGTGAGAAGACATATGTGGATCTGTATACAGGTCATTGGGACAGAACAATAATAACGACATGCGTAGACGCACTGATTTGGAGTGGATGTTTCCTTCTGAGTACTCATACCTTTATAGGGAATATATACTTGACACAGCGTACCATTTAAATCTGCGCAGAACGTGAATTCCGGCATATTGCATATCACACAATATTGTCTTAAATGTAAAAGGTTATGATTTTACACTTCAACCTAGGCTTGAATATTCTCCCAAATCAGAATGTGAACTCATTTTTTACACATCATCTATTTGGGGCAGGGAATGCTATGTTTGACATATGTATCTAATAGAAAAAATGTATTGTGACAGGGCAGTAACAAAGAGACACATGAACGGAGTAAACGAAAATGTTACAATTTGGCATTGGTGTAGAAACAGTGTACATCATGGCAGCCATCTTGAATTCCGTATATTGTATACCACACAGTGCGTGATATCAATAAAACGGAGAAGTTACTTATTATTCCCTAATTTGTAGTAGTTACTCGCATTCGTATCAATAAAAAGAGAACTGAGCACTACTCGTCTCGGCTGACCTCGAAGAAGCACCGCCCTTCTGGAGAAACCACACCTCTATTCTCGAGCCGAGTAACTATTTCGCGTTTGTTATCTATAAAAATCAAAGACTCCTCTCTGATGCTAGTAACTTCTCCAAATTTGTGGAGCAAGCTAAATAGGTGACTCCGTGCGAAATATGGCAGCGAATATGATTGTTTTACTACGTAGAAAAACTAATAAACTGAATAGAAATGTTAGAAATGGAGATTACAAAAAGCATTAGAAGTTTATGAAAGAAAATGTAGAGTGGTTAGCACATTTTTGAAGGAGAATCAACCGAAATTCGGGGTGGTGGATTACGTAATGATGAAAAGATGTGGGTTTTCTTCAAGGGCGCCGATCCTGTGGGGGCCAGGGGGCCCGGTCCCCCCAAAGCTAATGTGGGCCCCCCGATTGTATTTATGAATATACAATATTTGGCATAATTAGAGTGCAATTTGTCTTAAAATCCTGATATATATACCTTATGCATCTGAATGACCCCCCCAAAAAAATTTACAGAGAAATCGGTGGCCTTGGTTTTCTTGCGTTACGTGAATGATCCGGGATTTCAGGTCGGAATGTTAGGAGATTCTGGTGTGGCTCAAAGTACTGTGTCTATGACTACCTGAAAATGGATTGTTCCCGCAAGTGTGCGTAATATGCAAACAGCAAAGGCAGAGTGGCAAGAACAATATACATTTCCTGGTGCTATCGGAGAACTTGACTATACACAAGTGGCAATAAAGAAACCTAGTATTTTGGAGAGTAATACGTTAAAAGGAAGAGCTATTTCGTGGCTAAGCGGTTAGCGTACATGCTTTTGGCATAGGACACCCGCGTTCGATTCCTGACAGGAGCTCATGTGGTTCGGATTTCACGTTAATCAGTGGGTTCCGCCTCATATAGGCACGCTACTGAAAAGGACGTTAAACTAATAATCAACTCAACTCAACGTTGATAGAAAGGGTGTATACATGAGAATGTATTTGTTTATGTCAAGGCGAAAGGGGACAGGTATGGTGTGGAAAACGCAATCAGATGGACGTGATTTATGACGTGAGTGGCTGGACGTTTTTAAAAAGAAAACAAAGGAGTCAAGTGTCTGATTTCGTTCTTAAAGCCAAACAATCTACAAAGACCTTGGACAACACGTGATATGCGCTTGTCGTGTTAATCTTGATAGTGCTGGATTCGAATCAACATCCATCAGCTCAAATAGGTTCATTCCCATGGTTTCAGTATTACTTTCTTCTTTCCCGTTTTTTTCTTCTTTTTTATTTTTGTTTTATTCTCGCTCGAATATTAAAGATTCTCTTTTGAACTTGTATCTCAGTCGTAGATGTATTTGGTATTTCGTTGCATTTGACTGTAACTACCTTCAAAGTTTCGGCTTTTCTTCGTTTACTTTCTGGTAGCTGTGACTTTGAAAGTACCATTGGAAACTCTTTTATAATACAAATGCACTTTGACTGAAACTGTTGTTGCTACCTGCCCATTCCATGGCGTTTAGGATACTACGCCATAGGTTAAAAACAACGAAATTACCGCGCGACGGATGGAAGAAATGAGTTATCACTTCTTTTATTGATACGACTCACTACTACGCGCAGAAGAAACGCGAGTGAACGTTCATAAATCTGGAGCCGTCTAGACCTGAGTAGTGGCTGGTTTTATTGATACGAAATGGGTGATATCAATAAAACGGAGAAGTTACTCATTACGCCCAATTTTGAAGTAGTTACTGGCATTGGTATCAATAAAAAGAGAACTGAGCACTAGTCATCTCGGCTGACCTCAGTACCGTATTGACGATCCGAATTTTTTTTCTTTCCTATTTCTATTGAAACGGCTATGCAACCAGATATGCGATTTTAAAGCGCCATATCTGGCAATATTGGGAACTACTTGTTCTTGCTCTAGCCCTCTGAGTGACGTTGAGGTCATTCAGACTAAAATGACTAAAGTGGAGAGTTGGAATTCCAGAAGTTGATAAAGTGTATAAACTCGTTTGCAAAAGGTAGATGGGCTACTCGAAAAGTAAAATAGCATTACATTTGCAATATATAGGAAAGAAGTATTCTTGAAGTTGAAGTGAATTGCAGTTCGTTATTTATTAAAAGAATTATAATTTAATAGTGATATTATCGTGAGAAGTTATTGTCCAAGATTAGCCGGTGGTCTTTGATCATGGCGTATATGAGTGCACATATTACAATCGCCTTGGTATAACATGATTAAGGTGAGTTTGTTTTTGAATTATACATATGTTTTGAAGAAATCATTTTTACTGACTAAAAAGATTAATATTAAAAGTGCACAAGTGAATTATTTCGGAACTATTGTAGCATTTAAAACATTAATGTTCGATTATGAATTATCCCAAGTGCTTGTTTAAATGGAACAGTCTACACTTCTTGTTAAATGTGTGTATTGAGAAACTTTTCGTATCTTCCTTTTGGAATATATTTTGAGGACGTTTATAAAGTTATTAGTAAAAAGAACTTAAATATCTTATTATTTTGCAAATATACTTTTGCCTAAATTTATGGTTGCCCTGTGTTTGTTGAATAACTTTCAATACTCTGGAGTCGTCTTACCATTGATGATTATTACTAACGGTACGTATATAGACCAATTTAATTTTTACGTGAAACGTGTCCTAGCCTATATTAAAATAGCTAGAGTCTCCACGAACGAGCTTGCGATTTATAACGAGAGCACGTTACACAAAAATTTTAGTCTGAATGTATTATAATATATGTACGTACCAAGTGGCATATATATATTAATAGAGTCGAGGAAAAAGAACGATATAATTATAAAAATTATAGTATTGATGAAATAATATGGATATGTGGAAAGTGATTAAATCCGGTTTGACGGGTTCTGGCAGTGGCTTATGGATCATTTATTGCTAAAAGGAGTCCGGTACTTTTCTTTTCCTTTTTTCCTGTTGCTTGTAATAGTTAGTCTAATACGTGGTAAAAATATGGAAAATACTAGGTCACAACTCTTTTTAAATGGTTGTGTAGGAGGCGATGAAGGAATTGTAATCCCTGAATGTGCTCGAGGTCATTGGGATCTATCATATCTGGAATACGAAATGTGGAGGGAGGAGACTCCTTCGATTAATAGTGTTAGCTATTCAAGCAGTTGTGTAACAGGTGTCGAGTCAGGAACGGGAAGACAGCTGCACGTGTACGATGACGTAACTCAACCCTTGTTATCAGGTAGTAGCAGTGGTGTGAAGGAATTCCATTCAGTGCACATTAGTAGTGGTGAAACAGCTGATTTTATAAAGGAGGAAAAAGAAAAAGAGAATACAAATCCATTTGTGCCTTTTGATCGTGAGTTAAGATCGGAGCAAGAAAATCAAACTTCGCATATTAATCAAAGGTTTTTTCCTTTCAATATTAATTTTGATAAGATTGCTGTTAATACAACAAGTGCTCTTTTTAGTGAGAAAATAAAGCAAATTCCGTTTACAGACGGTAAAAGTGATGTCGGTTTGTTTCGTTTTATGGTCACTGTTTATAATATAATAAAGGGTGGTTTGTTTCCGATTGAAGCAGTATTGTTAGCTGCTTTGAGTAAATCACAGGGGCGTTTAAATAATGAATTATTGCATGTATATGAGCAAACGAGACAATGGACAGACATAAGTAGTTACTTGTTTAGGAAGCTCATTACTCCATTAGGTAAACGGGACTTGACTATACGATTCTTGAATGCAATGCAAGAACCTAATGAAAACATTCTTGAATACGTAAATAAAATTGTGGATTATCATAATGTTTGTTATGGCCGAATAAATGAACGGGAGGTATTGGATATAGTGGTAAGTGGAATGAAACCACAAATAAAATTTGATATGTATAAATATAGACAACCGGAGTCTTTGAGGGAACTGATGGCTGATATCCATAATTACGAGACATATAATAGGAATGTTGAAGTATACAATTCAATGATAAATTTTACTAGAGCTGATAGTGGAATGAAGAAACAAATTAATTGTTATTTTTGTGGTGCGAACCATCGAATGGCGACTTGTAAAGCGTATAAACAGTTCTTATTAAATAAACAAATGGTAAAGGTGAATATGAGTAGGACTCCAGCAGGACGCTTTGCAGAGGGATTGGGGTCTTCTACTCATATAAGTGATCAAGGGGTTCGATACCCGCAGGATGATGGTTTCGTGGGGAAAAATAGACAGTTTATAAATTCTCAGAAGGAAAGTTTAGGTGAAACAAAAACTTTTTGTCCTTGAACACGACTCTTTCCCCGACTAGGGGGCCGGATGGTATTTATGAAAGGGGGCGTGGTAAAAAGGATCGAGTGCTGGAAAAGAATTATAGCATTAAGCATCGCTCACCCTTATTTAAGCAAGAAAATAAAGTTGGTGATAAGTCTCAGTTGTTGGATTTTAAATATGCGAGAAGTGGTGTGAGTCAGATGGACCATGATTCTTCCCAAATTAATGAACGCTTTGCAGGGAATAGGGGGAATTATGTGAGTTATCGAAAGGATTATAAGAGACCCAGTGTTGGGGGTAGAAAAGGACTTCAAAATACAGACCACGAGAAGGTTAGAGATGGTGTAGGTGAATTTAATGAAGGCAGTGAACAGTTGAATTCATTGACTTGTATGACAGAGACCGGAGTTCGAGTCGAAACATGCGATGAGGGTGGATGTACAGCCAAAGTGAGTTGTGATCCTTATAGTTGGACAAAGTTTAGAAAACCTTATTTATGTCGTGATCATCGAAATTTAGTGGCAGTTTTTATTCCGGCTTATATAATAGGTAAACAATATTTAGGTTGTGTTGACACTTGTTCTTCCGCCTCATTGGTCAGTAAACAAATATTTGATGAGTGGAATAAAAGTTTAGCTAGACCTATAGCAGTTTACAATGAGAAATTTACTGATGTGGGAGTGAATCAGAGCAAAGTGACACTCAATCAGTGTGTTATGCTGCATATTAAATTTCAAAAGCGCGTTTACAAAATGAAGTTTTTTCTTATTAATAGTTTAAATCCACCTTTCATCTTGGGTATTAATGAACTTAAATCTATACAGGCGCAAATTGATTTAGTTCAAAATGAATTAGTGTTGCCTTTGGAAAATGGAAAAATTCGGCTGCAATTTTCTTCAAAAACATGTCCCCCTTCCACTAGTTCAATTAGGGAACAGCTCAATGGTGAATTATCTTCTTTAAAACGGTCCGAAATTTTTACAAATTTATTCATTAAAGCTAATAGTGTTGGAGATCTATCATCAATGGGGGAGAATGGAATGGATCCAATGGGAAATATTCCTGTAAATCCAGGGATGGTGGCGGATCCAGGATTGGCGAGTGGTCAGAGATATTTGGGAGGCGCCGACAGAGGCAGGGTTGGAAGGTGCATGAAGAATATCCATGAAACAACTGGGGATACTTATCTGAGTCCAGAGATCGAGCGGGCATCCTTGATGGTGGATCTGGAAGTGGTTGACCAACATCCACATATACAAGGGTATGTTAATAATTTAGTTACAAAATTTCCTAATGCATTTTCTGATAAAATTGGATTTATATCAGATTATTCTTATAATATAATATTAGATGATTATTCTCCTATTCGCAAAAAGGCATATCCTTTATCACGGGCTACTCAAAAGGATCTTGATAAGATTTTGGATGAATTATTGAGTGAAGGGATAATAGAAACGAGTGAAAGTGATTTTGCTTTTCCTTGTTTTGTAGTTAATAATAATGATGGAACAAAACGCATGGTTGTAAACTACTCTTCTTTAAATTCTCGTTTATGCTTAAATACTCAATATACGCCGCGTATGGAGGATGTATTGGCCGAACTCGCAGATGGTGAATTCTTTTCACATCTTGATATACGTAAGGCCTACTTAACTATACCGCTAACTAAAGAAAGCCGTAGATATACAGACTTTTTGACCCATAGGGGACTATTCGAATTTAAATTTTTACCATTTGGTTTAGCAGCTGGTAGTCACGTTTTATCAAAAATATTAACAGAACTGTTATATCCACTTAAGGAGGAAGGAGTTGAATGGTATATGGATGATGTCATAATAAAGTCAAAAGATTTAGAGAGTCATAAAATTATTTTAGAAAAGGTCTTGAAAAAAATGGAAGACAAAGGTTTAACTTTATCTAAAAAGAAATGTTCCTTTTTTTTCAACTAAGATTTCCTATTTAGGATTTATAATTGAAAATGGAAAAAAGTATATGGACCCAGCACGGGTAAAAGTAATTCGTAAATTACCAGCTCCTAAAAATAGGAAAAGTTTAATTTCGCCTAGCTCTTTTCTGCAATATTATGGCAAGTTTGTTCCCCAATTCCATAAAATAATGGAACCTATTAATCGTTTAAGGAGTGCTTCTGTAAAATTTGTTTGGGGGCACGAACAACAGAAAGCCTTAGACGATATTAAACTCATGTTTGAAACACACATAATGTTGAAGCTTCCTGACTTAAATAAGAAGTTTATTTTGAATGCGGATGCGTCACTCAAGAGTCTGGGCGGCGTAGTTCAACAATATGATGAGGAAGGTAACTTGTTACCGGTTGGTTTTTTTAGTCGTCGCCTCAAGAAATATGATTTAAATAAACCTATTTATTTACTTGAAATGATGGCGGCGGTGGAATTGATGGAACGGTATAGTACCTATTTGCATTCACAGTTTGAATTGCGTATTGATCACGCGGGATTAGTATATGCCATAAAGAATATGAAAAGAGTCAAGCGTTATGGTTCATTATTGTATCGCCTTTTTTCGTTTAATTTTGTTGTAAAATCAATTTCAACAAATTTAAATATTTCAGCCGATTTTCTATCAAGGTTGTACGATAGTAATAATTTTGAGGAGATGGATGTTAACCCATCACATGAGGAACAGGTAACTAATTATTTTTTGATAAATTTATGGAATATGCCTTGTGCCAATATAGCCATCAACGAACATCAAGAAAATGATCCGGATCTGAAAGAAATTATAAAACAACTAAAAGCGAAAAAGACTGTTGAGGGATATAAGTTGGTACGGGGGATATTATGCAAGAAAACTAGGGCAGTTAGAAACCCTTATAAAGTATGTCTTCCGACGACCCATCACATGAGGAACAGGTAACTAATTATTTTTTGATAAATTTATGGAATATGCCTTGTGCCAATATAGCCATCAACGAACATCAAGAAAATGATCCGGATCTGAAAGAAATTATAAAACAACTAAAAGCGAAAAAGACTGTTGAGGGATATAAGTTGGTACGGGGGATATTATGCAAGAAAACTAGGGCAGTTAGAAACCCTTATAAAGTATGTCTTCCGACGACTTTAGCAAAAAGCATCTTTCAATTCTATCATTCTAATATTTTGCCCGGATCGCACTGTGGGATAAAAAGAACAATTGGAAAAATATTTGCGCGCTTTACATGGCCGGGAATGGTCCAATAAATAAGGGATTTTGTATCTACTTGCAGAGAGTGTCAATTAAATAAAAGTTCTAACGTGAAACCCCAGGGACAGTTAGTATCTCAATATGAAAAAATGGTTAATGGTTGTTGGCAAATGGACCTTTTGGGACCAATGGTAGAGAGTCGTTCGGGACGTTATTGTTTGATAATAGTTGATTCTTTTTCCAAAAGAATTTTTCTAGAACCCATCAAAGTTTTGTCGAGTCAGTGTATTATTAATAAACTGTATAAGTTAATGTGTAGGAACGGATTTTGTTATTCAGTAGCGCATGATAATCATTCAGTGTTTACTTCTGCAAAATTTAGGGATTTCCTTTATGGAAATGGGATAAGGGACATTAGAATTGCTCCCTATCACGCTGCTTCGAATCCGAGTGAAAGATATGTCTCGACTATTAAAAATTCGTTAAGAATTTACTTCAATGATAAACAGGGTAAATGGGATAGAGGATTATGGGAAAAAAATTTTCTATTAATTCAGCTATACACGAAGATACAAAATGTAGTCCCACGGAAATGGTTTTTACATACAATCTGTGTGACCCTTTAGATATACGGTGGAATGTAAGGTTGGAGGAAATTTATACTAAAGATCCTCAAATATGGAAGACAGCCTTATAAAATATGGAGAGGGCATGACAAAGAAAGAAAAAATTGTATGATAAAAGAAGACTTCCTAATACATATGAAGTAGGAAATAAGATATTGATTAAAGCTCAATTTCAATCATCTTTGAAAGATAAAAGAACTAAGTCATTATGCCCAAAATGGCTGGGGCCATTTTTTATTGAGCGCTGGTTGGGAAGGAATACTGTCCAGGTGCGAGCGGTAGAAAACAACAATGATGTACGTAAGGTTCATATTGACATGATTAAACTGTTCAGAGAGGGTAGAAGAATTGTAGGAAATTGAATATATATATTAAACTCTAGTCATTGAATGTATGATTCAACTAAATTAAGTCCTATTAATTAGTATCATCAAGCTATAATTATATGCTTATAATTTCGGGAAAACTATCTATTTATATATATATGTGTGTGATAATTATATGTGAATTTTAATATAATTTTTTTAATAATTCCAGGCCTGGGATTAATATAAAGAAAATGTATACATTTTAATGTACGCGGATTTACAGGATTGTAATTAAATGTGTGTCATAGAACGCAAATTTGACTGGATTGTAAACGTCAATTGGATTTTTGATGGAGCATCGCCCTGGAGAAAATTTGGAAAATCAGATATCAGCGATGTACATATGTAATTATATATACTGAAGACACACAAGTATGTATCTGTAAATTTATATTTTTAGAATACGAAATGTTTAAAAAAAAACCTCACCTAATTGATATTAAGAATAAGAGTAATTTATAATATAAATACATATTATAAATTGAAAATTATAATATTTTGTAAAGGTTATGAATAGTCCGACCTTGGACTCAAATTTACTAACTTGGATAGTGTAAGTAGAAGGATGAGTCGGTGTGAGAATGATTTTGGGGGATAGTTTTTTTTTCTTTAGTTTTGTTATCTTTTTCTTTTGGATGAATGAGAGTTGTTGGTATGTGGTGGTAGTTAGTAGGTTTGGGGTAGAAAGGTGGTTATAGATACTAATTCAAGATGACGTTTAAAACTGACGATAAGTTTTCTATTCATAACTTTCAATACGGTATTTGTAAAATGATCGGGTATTTAAAAAGCTTGTAAACCTTTTATGTGGGGTGAGTGATATGTGTACCGTATTGACGTTCCGAATTTTTTTCTTTCCTATTTCTATTGAAACGGCTATGCAACCAGATATGCGATTTTAAAGCGCCATATCTGGCAATATTGGGAACTACTTGTTCTTGCTCTAGCCCTCTGGGTGACGTTGAGGTCATTCAGACTAAAATGACTAAAGTGGAGAGTTGGAATTCCAGAAGTTGATAAAGTGTATAAACTTGTTTGCAAAAGTTAGATGGGCTACTCGAAAAGTAAAATAGCATTACATTTGCAATATATAGGAAAGAAGTATTCTTGAAGTTGAAGTGAATTGCAGTTCGTTATTTATTAAAAGAATTATAATTTAATAGTGATATTATCGTGAGAAGTTATTGTCCAAGATTAGCCGGTGGTCTTTGATCATGGCGTATATGAGTGCACATATTACAATCGCCTTGGTATAACATGATTAAGGTGAGTTTGTTTTTGAATTATACATATGTTTTGAAGAAATCATTTTTACTGACTAAAAAGATTAATATTAAAAGTGCACAAGTGAATTATTTCGGAACTATTGTAGCATTTAAAACATTAATGTTCGATTATGAATTATCCCAAGTGCTTGTTTAAATGGAACAGTCTACACTTCTTGTTAAATGTGTGTATTGAGAAACTTTTCGTATCTTCCTTTTGGAATATATTTTGAGGACGTTTATAAAGTTATTAGTAAAAAGAACTTAAATATCTTATTATTTTGCAAATATACTTTTGCCTAAATTTATGGTTGCCCTGTGTTTGTTGAATAACTTTCAATACTCTGGAGTCGTCTTACCATTGATGATTATTACTAACGGTACGTATATAGACCAATTTAATTTTTACGTGAAACGTGTCCTAGTCTATATTAAAATAGCTAGAGTCTCCACGAACGAGCTTGCGATTTATAACGAGAGCACGTTACACCTCGGAGAAGCCCCGCCCTTTTGAAGTAACCACACCTCTATTCTCGAGCCGAGTAACTACTCCGCGTTTGATATCAATAAAAATCAAAGACTCCTCTGTGATGCTAGTAACTTCTCCAAATTTGTGGAGCAAGCTAAATAGGTGACTCCGTGCGAAATATGGCAGAGTATATGATTGTTTTGCTATGTAGCAAAACTTATAAATTGCATAGAAATGTTGCAAATGGAGATTTCAACAGGTTCATGAAAGAAAATGTAAAGTAGTTAGCACAACATTTTTTTTAGGAGAATCAACGGAAATTTGAGATGGGGCACTACTTAATGACGAAAAGATGCGGGTTTTCTTGCTTTACGTGAGTGATCCGGGATTCCAGGTCTGAATGTTAGTGGATTCTGTTGTGGCACAAAGTACTGTGTCTTTGACTACTACAAGTGTAATGGATGCGATTATTGCGAAATATGAAAATTGATTGTTTCCGGAGGTGTGTGTAATATTCAAACAGCAAAGGCAGAGTGGCAAGAACAATATACATTTCCGGGTGCTATCGAAGCACTTGACTATACACACGTGGCAATAAAGAAACATAGTATATTGAAGACGAATACGCTAATAGGAAGAGCTCCTTCGTGGCTAAGCACATAGCGTACATGCCTTTGACATGACAGACCCGCGTTCGATACCCGGCGGGAACTCATATGGTTCGGATTCCAAGTTGATCAGTGGGTCCCGTCTCATATAGCCTCGCTACTGAAAAGGACATTAAACTCAAAATCAACTCAACTCAACGCTGATAGGAAGGGTTTATACATGAGAATGTATATTTTTTATGCCAAGGTGAAAGGGGACGCGTATGGTGTGGAAAACGCAATCAGATGGACGTGCTTTATGACGTGACTGGCTGGGCTATTTAAAAAAGGAAACAAAGGGACCAAGTGTCTGATTTTGTTCTTAAAGCCAAACAATCTTGGACAACACGTGGTATGCACTTATCGTGCTAATCTTGATATTGCTGGATTCCAATCAACATCCATCAGCTCCAAGAGGTTCGTGGTTTCAGTTATTTTTTAATGCTCGCTCAGATATTAATGATTCTCTTTTGGATTTGTGTCTCATTTGTAGATGTATTTCATAATTAGTTGCATTTCACTGTACTTGCCTTCAAAGCTTCGGCTTTCCTTCGTTTACTTTCTGGTAACTGTGACTTTGAAAGTACCACTGAAAACTCTTTATAATATCCCCAAATGCACTTTGATTGAAGCTGTCGTTGCTACCTGCCCCTTCCATGGCGGTTAGGATACTGCGCCATAAGTTACCCACGACGAAATGACCGCCCAACAGATGAGAGAATTGAGTAATCACTTCTTTTATTGATGCGACTCAGTGCTACGTGCAGAGGAAGCGCGAGTAAACGTTCATAAATCTGGAGTAGACTAGACCTGAGTAGTGACTTGTTTTATTGATATGAATTTGAGGGAGGAGATTACTCCAGATGTAGTTACTCCGATTCTCGAGCAGGACTTCTCAGGAGTAGTAACTTATTTTTATTGATATCACCCAATGTAGAGTGGTTAGCACAACATTTTTTAAGGAGAATCAACCGAAATTCGGGGTGGTGGACTACGTAATGATGAAGAGATGCGGGTTTTCTTCAAGGGCGCCGATTCTATGGAGGCCAGGGGGCCCGGGCCCCCCAAAGCTCATGTGGGCCTCCAATTGTATTTATGAATATACAATATTTGGCATAATTAGAGTGCAATTTGTCTTAAAGTCCTGATATATATACCTTATGCATCTGAATGCCTTCCCAAAAAATTTACAGAGAAATCGGTGCCCTTGGTTTTCTTGCGTTATGTGAGTGATCCGGGATTCCAGGTCAGAATGTTAGGAGATTCTGGTGTGGCTCAAAGTACTGTGTCTATGACTACCTGAAAATGGATTGTTCCCGCAAGTGTGCGTAATATGCAAACAGCAAAGGCAAAGTGGCAAGAACAATATACATTTCCGGGTGCTATCGGAGCACTTGACTATACACAAGTGGCATTAAAGAAACCTAGTATTTTGGAGAGTAATACGTTAATAGGAAGAGCTATTTCGTGGCTAAGCGTTTAGCGAACATGCCTTTGGCATAGGATACCCGCGTTCGATTCCCGGCAGGAGCTCATATGGTTCGGACTCCACGTTAATCAGTGGGTTCTGTCTCATATAGGCACGCTACTGAAAAGGACGTTAAACTAATAATCAACTCAATTCAACGTTGATAGAAAGGGTGTATACATGAGAATGTATTTTGTTTATGTCAAGGCGAAAGGGGACACGTGTGGTGTGGAAGACGCAATCAGATGGACGTGATTTATGACGTGAGTGGCTGGACTTTTTTAAAAAGAAAACCAAGGAGCCCAGTGTCTGATTTCGTTCTTAAAGCCAAACAATCCACAAAGACCTTGGACAACACGTGATATGCGCTTGTCGTGTTAATCTTGATATTGCTGGATTCTAATCAGTATCCATCAGCTCAAATAGGTTCATTTCCATGGTTTCAGTATTACTTTCTTCTTTCCCGTTTTTTTCTTCTTTTTTATTTTTGTTTTATTCTCGCTCGAATATTAAATATTCTCTTTTGAATTTGTGTCTCAGTCGTAGATGTATTTGATATTTCGTTGCATTTTACTGTAATTACCAGCAAAGTTTCGGCTTTCCTTCGTTTACTTTCTGGTAACTGTGACTTTGAAAGTACCATTGGAAACTCTTTTACAATATCCACAAATTCACTTTGATTGAAGCTATCGTTGCTACTTTCCCGTTTTATGGCTTTTAAGATACTATGCCATAGGTTAAAAACAACGAAATGACTGCGCGATGAATGGGAAAAATGCGTAATCACTTCTTTTATTGATACGACTCAGCGCTACGTGCAGAGGAAGCGCGAGTAAACGTTCATTAATCTGGAGCAGACTAGACCTGAGTAGTGGCTTCTTTTATTGATACGAAATTGAAGGAGGAGATTACTCCGGGTGTAGTTACTGCGATTCTCGAGCAGGACTTCTCTGGAATAGTTACTTATTTTTATTGATATCACCCAGGGAGGAGATTACTCCAGCTGTAGTTACTCCGATTCACGAGCAGGACTTCTGAGGAGTAGTTACTTATTTTTATTGATATCACCCAGTATTTCGAAATAGATAGAGGTAGATGCGTGTCACATAAATTGATGCTAGAATCTTCGTACAAATTACCTTCATTGTCCGTTTCAAAAGTATCGGAGTCTACATTACTTATTATTTCCGTAATCCTTCGGGCGCGAAAATACGCCACTATCATAACCACGAGTTGTCCCGGTGTTATTCATACCCAAAGGTTAACTAAAAAGACGAAGTGAATCCTAACTAATTACAAGAAGGGTGTTCAAACAGCCATACACACTTCCACTGGCTAATAGAAAAAGGAAAACAAAAATAGCTACATGTTTTTTTTTTCTTCTCAGTACTCATATCGTTATATTGAATATATTCTTGACAAACATATAATTTAAATCTACGCAGTACGTGACCCGTACCCAAGAAGGTGACAAATATTCGTGAAAATAAACAGGAGGGAGTAGTTTTATGTTGCTGTTGTTTCCTTCCGTCGCAGGAACTGACCTTGGTAGGTGCGAGGCAACCAAGACCAAAGTTGTCTCCCTAACTGAACGCCTTGTAACAAGAGAGCAACTATAGTTGTCCATGGGTCTCACGTCTCATAGTTCTAAGCATTTGCAGCTATACAGCGAGCTGTGTGCGTTCTGTGCCACTCTATGTCCCCCAGCTGTGGCTGTTTGCGAAAATATTGTTTGATTTTCACTGGGGTAAGGCAAGAAGCCCTTCACCGTAGCGAGTTACGTCACACAAAGTAGTGATAGGCAGGCGCACAATGTGCTGATTGGAGACACCTAGCTCAACACGAGAGTATTTTTTAAAGAAACAAGCCGTTTTACAGACATTTTTGTAAATCACGATATATATAAAGATGTTTCAAAAGAACACCGACAACGTTTGGAAGGTGATTCCTGACACCAAGATAAGACAAAAAGTATAGACCAACCTAGGTGCACAAATGCTTCCTTTCGGAGTTATAGGCTGTCGAAAACATGAAAAAATGAACTTTAATGGTCCATAGCCCCAAACCTATGGGACCTACTCGGGTCAAGACTTCACTTAGGAACTAGCGTGTACTCTATCCAAAAATACGTGTTTCAGAATAGTGCGGTACTTCCGCAACAAATTTTATAGAAGGAATTTGGCTACGGGCATATAATTTGAAACACTCACCAACAACCTCTATAAGAAATGTCGCGGAAGTACAGCAGGATTCTGAAACATGGATATTTGGATAGTGCACATATTAGATCCTAAGTTAAATCTTGACCCGACTACGGTAGGTCCCATAGTTTTGGACCTTTAAATTTCATTTTTTCGCGTTTTCGGCAGTCTATAACTCAAAGGAAGCATTTGTGCACACAGGTTGGTCTATACTTTTTGTCTTATCTTAGTGTCAGGAATCAGCTCCCGAACGTTCTCGGTGTTGTTTTGAAACACCATGTATATAGTAATTTTGAATGATACGCACTAAGTGCTAAGAAGATATATATATATATATATATATATATATATATATATATATATATATATATATATATATATATATATAAAACTTAAATCCTATCATATTAAAATTGTTATTGTCCGCAGAATAATGTTAATAGAAAACATACGTATTATATAAAAAAAAATTCTTAGAAATTATATTTCTGACAAAAATTTCAAGATTATAATAGGTTAGTAGGATTTATAACTACGGGTTCTTCTAAAATCTTTGCATCATCCTAGATCGCATAGAGAATTTTTCGTTTAAATAAAACATATCTGATTAGAAAGAGATTATACTTTAAAGAGAAATATTTAAATTCAGTTTAACTTTTAAATACTCGATGAATCAAGCAAATGGAGACAAGTGGCATGAAAGGTAACTGAGAAATTTAGTATTTGGAGAAGCAAAAAAGTAATGTGCAGAATACAGAAATTTCTCGTGTCGTCTCGGAAACGAGACGAGAAGTGTATGTTCTAATAAGAGTTCAGACAAGCGGTGTATGTCCAAGTTACAGACGATACAAGAAACAATTCTTGTCTCATTTTCGAGACAAGATATTTATCAAGTCTCATGGGCAATAATTCACTGAAGTCTTAGATACCAGTGTTTTAGTATTACATCATTCATAGTAAAAGTTCATAATTTATAACAGTGGTTGTACGAACACAATGAAGAGTAAAATGAAATCTTTCAGTTTTACGTCCCACGCTTATGCCGGTTAGGCTAGAGGTGACGGTGATGATGAGAAATGAATGAAATGCTGGAATGAAGAAAGGGAGGAAACGGGAGAACCCCGAGAAAATCCAAGAGCACAGACAATGAAGGGTATTTATCAACATTTTAAGATACGTAAGTTATTACATAATATACTTCAATAATAAATATGATTTAAATATTGATATATTACACTCTTAGTGGAACTCTCGTAACTCGGAAGCATTCTCATAATTTCTAGATAAAATTATGAAGAAAGCTAAGGCATAAATTTATAAAACGAGGAGAGAAATAATTCTTCGAGAATCAAAACGAGACGAGAATCCAACACTTAATTTAAGAGACGACAGGAGAAAACTTTATTTCTCGTCTCGTCTCGTGTGGAACAGTACACAAACGTTCAAATCAGGTCTTCCGTGTCACTAACAAAGGAACCTTCCGAAAACGATAGTTGCAGTGAAAGATGTGGCCTATGCCAATTGAAAGAGCTGTAACAGAGATAAGCATTCCCCAAAAATTAGCTTCCCATAGCAATAGGTTCAAGAAATATAAGGGGTGGAAGTTCGGGAAACAGCAAGGTTGGGCAAGGGGAAAAGTGCAAATTCCGCAAAAAAAGGGGGCACGGCAAAATACAATGCTGACAAGTGATGTGTAGAAAGAGACTTGCCACAATAGGGAACAAATGAAGGCCACCAGTGGGGTTAACAGTGTTGCCAACTGCAATGAAAAGTACATGTTTTGCAAAGAGCACTATATGAAGTGAGTGCAATATTCAGTGTCAACCTCTCATGTAGAACATAAAATATGGCGTGTGTAATCAGCGGTACAATTTAACAAAAGAAAATTTAAAAAACAGAAGTACGAAAAATACGGAAAAGACGAAGTTGGCCATAATGCACCACATTTGATCACGAGCTGTGCATATTAGAATGCACAAAACAAGAAAGCACCAACTATGCAGGAAACCGACATACTTAGAGTCGAAAAGAAAAAACGAGTTCCAAAGTTGGCAACACTGGCCAAGAACATGCAGGCAAGTCTAATATAGTTAGGCCACTCGCTTCACAAAAAGAAAATTTCGGCAAATCGATGACCAAAAAAAAAACAAAAAAAAAAAACACGTCCTTGGATTTGTTCTGTGTGCAACCGAAATGTGCACAAGGGTCATTCAAGAAAAAACACCATATGTACTGACTGTCAGTTGAACAACTAAAATGTCTTTATTTGTTCTGTATCTAACGGATATGTGATTAAGACACATTTAGGGGTCGTCCACATATTACGTAACGCGGCAAAGGGGAATAGGGCTCGGCCTTGCGTTACGAAGCCTGACAAGGGGGAGGAGGGGATTTAGGTCTTTGTTACGTTACACTTTTTTCTGCTGTAATTTTTATTTTTATTCTCAGATTTATATGCAATCTTTTAAACAAATAATTTTATTCAGTCTTTTTTTTTATAAACTAGCTAGATTACTCGTCTTCATACGGGGAGAATACGTTTCATTTTGGATATAAATAGAACCAAAACTGTCACCGTCAACTTACGGACTCCACAAACTATGGATTCGACACAAATATAAGTCATTTTCGATCATTTTTATATACATCTCCCCTTCCCCAAGTTGCATGGCTAAATTTTAATTTAAACGGCATCGAAAGTGTTACTGTTCATCTCAGCGACCCCAAACACCATGGAATCATACAGAAGAGATTCGAAGACGCACTAGACACCAGCATAAATGGTGGCGAAACCTGCATGTATTACAATACAATAAAACTCCGTTTTGTGGCTATCGCAGCATTGGATTTATGGAACATGCTTTTTCGGAGTTAGTTGTTTGTGATCGTAACCACCGCCTGAAAATGCCCTCATGTTCCCACTCGTATTGCTATTTTTAAGAATGTTATCTGAAACTTTTGATTCGAATCATTACTCACTCTATTCTTCTATGGAGTTTTGCATGGGAAACAGAAGCAATTCTTTTTCGTGAAATTATATTTTCCGCGATGGAACGATCCAGGATTTGTAAATCAAAATAAGATATTAAAAACCTAATTCGTACTATTGTTTTTATTTTTGAATTTGAATATTTCTGAAGAAATTGAGTTTATTCGCATTTTCGCACTGATTTAGGACAAGAAGAATATGAAAAGAGGTAAACTTAAGTCCGAAGTCCAAAAAAGATGCTCGAAAGCTTGTTCACAAACGAGATGTCCCTCCTCCTCCACATTCACAGCCACTTCGAATCTGTGGTCGACAAGGAAGAGAACTTTCCATCGTCGACACTGGCGAACTTCAAATGCACGAAGCATCCTGGATCCCTGAAAAAGAGGTCAATGTTAGTTCTTTAGATCCTGTTCCACCTTCATTTTCCTTGTCAGTATTTCCTCATTGTCATCATCTGACCGAAAAGGATAGGTGTGATCTCCTTGGGAAAACGACAGTATGCAGTTTTGAAGAATTAGGATTGTTAATTAAGCAATCTTATGGGGTTAAAATATGATTACCATCCTACCATTTTCTAATACGTACCGGTATTTGATTTATTGGCGAAAAACACTACAAATATATTCAGAATAAAAGCATTTTGTAATAAAAGTTCTCACATTAAAAATAGTGTTTTATTATAATAGCTCCCAAAATAAGCAAGATTGGTGAAAAACAAAAATACAAAGGTGTTATGTAACGAACGGGGGAGGGGTTCAGAATTGCGTTACGAAGTGTGACAAGGGGAAGTGAGGGGGTAAAAATTGGTCAAAAATAGTGTTATGCAATATGTGGACAGTCCCTTAAGACTAAACATAGGGTGATATCAGTAAAACGGAGAAGTTACTCATTACGCCCAATTTTGAAGTAGTTACTTGCATTGGTATCAATAAAAAGAGAACTGAGAAATAGTCGTCTCGGCTGACCTCGAAGAAGCCCCGCCCTTTTGAAGTAACCACACCTCTATTTTCGAGCCGAGTAACTACTCCGCGTTTGATATCAATAAAAGTCAAAGACTCTTCTGTGATGCTAGTAACTTCTCCAAATTTGTAGAGCAAGCTAAATAGGTGACTCCGTGCGAAATATGGCAGAGTATATGATTGTTTTGCTATGTAGCAAAATTTATAAATTGTACAGAAATGTTGCAAATGGAGATTACAAAAAAACAAACATAGGCTCATGAAAGAAAATGCAGAGTAGTCAACACGACATTTTTTTTAGGAGAATAAACGGATATTTGGGGTGATGCGCTACGTAATGAGGAAAAGATGCGGGTTTTCTTGCTTTACGTGAGTGATCCGGGATTCCAGGCCCAAATGTCAGGGGATTCTGTGGCTCAAAGTACTGTGTCTATGACTACTACAAGTGTAATGGATGCGATTATTGTGAAATCTGAAAATTGATTGTTTCTGGAGGTGTGTGTAATATTCAAACAGCAAAGGCAGAGTGGCAAGAACAATATACATTTCCGGGTGCTATCGGAGCACTTGACTATAAACACGTGGCAATAAAGAAACCTAGTATTTTGGAGACGAATACGCTAATAGGAAGAGCTCCTTCGTAGCTAAGCGGATAGCATACATGCCTTTGGCATGACAGACCCGTGTTCGCTTCCCGGCGGGAGCACATATGGTTCGGATTCCAAGTTAATCAGTGGGTCCCGTCTCATATAGCTTCGCTACTGAAAAGGACATTAAACTCAAAATCAACTCAACTCAACGCTGATAGAAAGGGTTTATACATGAGAATGTATATTTTTTATGCCAAGGTGAAAGGGGACGCGTATGGTGTGGAAAACGCAATCAGATGGACGTGCTTTACGACGTGACTGGCTGGACTATTTAAAAAAGGAAACAAAGGGACCAAGTGTCTGATTTCGTTCTTAAAGCCAAACAATCTTGAACAAGACCTTGGACAACACGTGATATGCACTTGTCGTGCTGATCTTGATATTCCTGGATTCCAATCAACATCCATCAGTTCCAAGTGGTTCGTTCCCATGGTTTCAGTATTACTTTCTTGTTTCTCGTTTTCTTTTTCAAATTAGTTTTTTTAAATGCTCGCTCGAATATTAAAGATTCTCTTTTGGATTTGTGTCTCATTTGTAGATGTATTTCATATTTCGTTCGATTTCACTGTAATTGCCTTCAAAGCTTCGGCTTTCCTTCGTTTACTTTCTGGTAACTGTGACTTTGAAAGTACCACTGGAACTTTTATAATATCCACAAATGCACTTTAATTGAAACTGTCGTTGCTACTTGTCCCTTCTATGGCGTTTAGGATACTGCGGGGGAAGTTACACACAACGAAATGACCTCCCAACAGATGGAAGGAATGAGTAACTACTTCTTTTATTGATACGACTCAGTGCTACGTGCAGAGGAAGCGCAAGTAAGCGTTCATTAATCTGGAGCAGACTAGACCTGAGTAGTGGCTTGTTTTATTGATATGAAATTGAGGTAGGAGATTACTCCAGGTGTAGTTGCTGCGATTCTCGAGCAGGACTTCTCAGGAGTAGTTACTTATTTTTATTGATATCACCCATTGTGTGTATAGATATGTAGCCAAGCAGGCCCGTAGCCAGCCCAAAAATATGAGGGGGCGGTAGAAGTTAGGGGGGTGATCCAACCATATGATAGTTCATCACTGTATTATAGTAGTTCATTTGCAAGCCTACTGTGAATATTTTAGGGGGACAGTAGAACTTTAGAGGAGCCCGGCCCCCTAGTCCCCATGTGAGTACGGGCCTATAGCCAAGCAACTGATGAAACAAAAAAGCATCAATTGTTAGTTTTTTTAAAATGACAAGTTACATTTTCTCAGCACTAATTATTGAATGCTTTCCTTATATGAAAATAAGTTTATTTTCATACTTTGTTATTTTCGGATAACAAAAAACATTATTTCATTTAAGTATGTTGTTTCGCTTTGTAATAATCTATTACTAAAAGACAATTAGTCAAAAATATTTTGAAAAAAATTTTGTCCCCAAAACTAGTTAAATCCCTTAAACTATAGGACTAGTAAAAAGTTCACAATCAACTGCTAATGGTAATACGTTTTAACATAGTTTAATTTCAAAACAAATAATGGGGTTAAATCTGACCCCACGATAGTACTTATGCAGTATAAAAATAACGATATTAGTGAAGAGTTAATATGAATTATGTTAATAGGAAATTAAATTAAAAATAGTTTACTTACTCTACATAATCCAATTTAAGAAAAATAATGATAATAATAAAATAAAATAATGCAATAATAAATAGATGGTAATAAAAAAGTTTTATTTTTTTACGGTAATCCTGGATTCTCTCGTGTTGAACAACATGGCTATCCTCAATGCTGCCTCCAGAAGGGCGATAAATACGTATTAGAAAGCACTCCAGCTCACATTTTTGGTTAGCGAACTACATATAGAAAAATGTCTGAAATTTATTTTTCAGACCTGCGCCCCTCCCCATCAAAAATTCCTGGATATCGGTTGTTGACAATTAACTCATAATAGTCATAGCGTACCTTTTGAAATGTTTTCAATCGCTCTTTGCATAAGGAACAGTTCTCCGTATTCTTTCTTTCTTTTTTCTTTTCTTTTCATTTTTTTCGTCCTTGCGCTCTTTTACTGTGCTGGAAAGGGACTCCAACTATGAGCAGTGGTTCGCCAGGGCGCTTTAAATTAATAAGTTAAAGTGCCTTGGTCTGGCACACGCTATGTAGAACAGCGAGCAGCTCTGAAGTTGAATGTTTTCAAGACCAAGGTCACCGTCGCATTTTGATAAGTACACTGTCGCGTGACACCCTTAGGGAGTGAGTATGCCACAGCAATTGCACTGTGTGTTTCCGTATGATACTGAGATATTTCGTTGGCAAGGAAAATAGTTTTGGAAAGAACCTAAGACGACTGTATATAAAAACATTAAAAAGGTATACTCGGCCTGCAAGACTTACATGCCGGGCTTTACTTTGATGAATAAGGGCAACCACAGTACATGTTGTGGCACAAAAGTTGTAGTCTACGTATCTGCTATGCGACGTTGCCAAGTGACGCCTAATATTTGGTGCGATCAGGAAAAGGAAAAAAACAAAATGAAATCTTTAAAAAATGAAATCTTTGAGTTTTACGTCCCACGGTTATGCCGGTTAGGCTAAAGGAGACGGTGATAATGAGAAATGAGTGAAAATGGTGCATTGAAAATATTGCGAGGAAACGGGAGAACCTCGAGAAAACCCACGAGCACGGTGTTTGTCCACCACAAAGTCCACACGGCCCAAGCCGGGATCGAACCAGGAATCCCAAGCACCGGAGGTGAACGCTCTACCACTGAGCCACCGCGCCCCCAATCAGGAAAAGGAATCACAGACCAGTGTTGGGCCAAATCAATTGAAATCAATTGTAATTGATCAATCAATTTAAAGTAATTGCTCTGAAAATTAATTGCAATTGATTTCAATTGCTAATGATTTCAATTTGTAATTGACAATTAATTTCAATTGCAATTGAATTCAATCATAAAACTTGCAATTAAATTTTCGTCAATTGTTAATTGTCAACTGGTCACCAGGCAATTGAAACTTTTTAATTGTTAATTTTCAATTACAAAGGGTGCAATTGAAACATTTAATTGTTAATTGCAATTGACAATTGAAACTTGTTTTGTTAATTGTAATTGTTAATTGCAATTGAACCCAGCAATTAAAACTGAAGATAAGAAGATGTGTGTATACTGTGTTGTCCACTTGTTCCTGTTTTACATATTTCAAATAAGGTACTTATAAGAAATGCTGGATAACTACCATCCCTTCGCCCCCTGGGAAGAAAGCCGTGAAACTAAGAATTTTTTAAAAATATATCATGTTTATGGTTCTATCCCCCTCGAAAGAACTCTATATGCCCGTCATGCATACAATAGGAATGGGCACGAGCGAGCTCGAGCGAGTTTTCTTTAAAACTCGACTTGACTCGAAGCAGACATCTTTGAGCTCGACTCGAGAACTCGGCTTGAAATATTTCCCCCAACTCGACTCGAATTTGGATCGAGTTTCCAGTCGAGTCGAGCCAATTCGAGCTAAATCCTTTGCGTAGTTCCAAGTACTACTATATTCAAGTATCCTACATACACAATATAACTATCGATGATACTACTAGTACTACTATAACTCATTAATATTATAACAGCGTGTACCTGTATAAACATGGAATATAGGCGGCTTTTATCTCAATACTAAAAATTAGTTGATTGTCGATATCGGTCGTCAAGAAATCTTTAGGAGGCAAGGACATCGGACACGAGGTTCTAGGTTTGAGTTCAGTATGAGCAAACTCAAAGTATTCGGACTCGAGCCGAAAATTGTTAAAAGTTATAGGACTCCAGTCAAAAATGTTCAAAATTGCTCGACCCGGGTTTAGAGTTGTTAACGACTCAAGCGGCTCGCTCACAGCTCATTCACTTATCGAGCCGAACCGAGAAGTGAGCCGAGCCAACAGATCATCCAACCGAGCAAGCTCGAGCCGATGACTCACACAAGCCGAACCGAACCGAGCTGATTGCTTACCCCAACCGAGCCGCTTTGAACCATCAGCTCATTTAAGCTGACTCTAACTCAGCCTATGGACTCGTTTCAACCGAGCCGAGTGGATGGCTCGTTTCTACCGAGCGGGTTCAAGGCATTGGCTCAATTGAGCCCAGTCGATGGGTCATCCTAACCAAGCCAGCTCAAGCTGTACGCTCAGTTGAACCGAGCCGAGCCGGTTGACATCACTATCCCGGTTGGGCTTCTACTTTGGCTAAAAAATTGGATCGTGCAGTTCTCAGCCTTGATAGTAAGAACTACAAAAAGAATAAGTGAAATCTTTAGTTTTACGTCCCACGGTTATGCCGGTTAGGCTAAAGGAGACGGTGATGATGGGAAATGAATGAAATAATGTATTGAAGAAAGTGGTAGGAAATGGGAGAACCCCGAGAAAACCCGCGTGTTTGTCCACCACAAAGTCCACATGGCGCGAGCTGGGATCGAACCAGGGACCTCAAGCACCGGAGGTGAACGCTGAGCCACCGCGCTCCCTAGTAAGAACTACAGTATATACTTAGGTCTATATTGGTGCTCATCGCGTCATTTGCTTGTTCCGCGACCAACGAATTTTGAGGTACTTTGTTTTGCATCTTTTGTGTGAGTTTTGTGTCATTTTATGCGCTTATTCCCACATTTTGTGCATCACCGGAAGTGGCTCAAAATGGGCCTACAAATATGGCGGAACAAGTTATTGCTGTTCTGCCACCAATGAATTTCGAGTTCATTTCCTTCACATAGTTTTGCGTGTTGTGCGTCTACTTCCACGTTTTGTGCGTCATGGGAAGTGGGTTAAAGTGAGTCCCCGTATTTTCACGTTTTGTGCGTCACCGGAAGTGGGTCAAAATGGGCTTCCAAGATGGGACGAAAATGGTCAAGAGTTTCGCCACTTTCGAATTTCGAGATCGTTATTTTCACATCGCGTACCCTTTTGTGCGCCTATTTCGACGTTTTGTACGTCACTGGAAGTCGGTCAAAATGGGCCTCGAAGGTGGGATAAAAGTGACCCACTCCTCCACCACTACCGAATTTCGTGGTCCTTCCTTTCACATCGACTAGTGAATGTTTCGTGCCAGTTTGTGCCCTTATTTCCACGTTTTGCGCGTCATCAGAAGTGTGTGAAAATGAGCTTCCAAAGTGTGACAAAAATGACCCACTGTTCCGACACTATCGAATTTCTGGATCGTTACTTTCGCATCGTTAATGCCTTTTTTGAAAGCTTTCTGCGCCTATTTCTCGTCTTGTCTATCACCCGAGGTGAGTTAAATGGGCCTTTAAAGTGGGAGTTAAATGGCT
Source organism: Thermobia domestica (assembly GCF_964235325.1). Taxonomy (NCBI): domain Eukaryota; kingdom Metazoa; phylum Arthropoda; class Insecta; order Zygentoma; family Lepismatidae; genus Thermobia; species Thermobia domestica. Next base: position 51,505,176 of record NC_137456.1, read on the forward strand.
CATTGTTCAGCCACTATCGAATTTCGGCTTTGGTTGTTTCGCATCTTTTAGTGCCTGTTTTGTACGTTTTGTGCGTCGCCGGAAGTAGGTCAAAATGGACCTACGAATATAATGAAATAAGTTAATGTTGTTCCGCTACAAACGAATTTGGAGAACGTTTCCTTCACATCGTTTAATGTGTATTCTGTACCGTTCTGTTCGCCTACTTCCACGTTTTGAGCATCACCAGAAATGCGTCAAAATGGTCCATCAAGGTGTGAGGAAATAGAGCCATTGTTCCGCCACTAGCGAATTTAGAGGTCGTTTCTTTCGCATCGTATAGTGCCTGCTTTGTACCGTTTTGTGCTCCTGTTTTCACTTTAGTGCGACAACGAAAATGGGTCAAAATGGTCTACAAGTATAGAGGAATAACTTAATGCTGTTCCGTCACCATCGAATGTCGAGGTCGTTTCCTTCACATTTTATGCATGATTTGTGTCGCTTTGTGCATCAATGCGAGTGGGTCAAAATGGACCTTGAAAGTGGAATGAATATGTATTTTTCTGCCATATTTGTAGGTCGTCTTTGACCCACTTTCGTTGGTGCATAAAACGTGAAAATATGCGCAGAAACGGTAAATACATGCACTAAACAATGCGAAAAAAGCGACCTCGAAATTCGATCTTGGTGGGAGAGTGGGTCATTTTTCTTCCCACATTGAATGCCCATTTTGACACACTACCATTGATTTATAAAACATGGACATAGGCTTACAAAACGGTAGAAAACACGCACAAGACGATGTGAAGGAAATGACCTCGAAATCGTTCCTGAGGGAACAGCATTAACTCGTTCCGCCATATTTGTAGGATAAAATTGAGCCATAAAAAATGTTATACATTTTTCCTTTACGTTGGTCTACTTTACATTGATTTGGGATTTCCAAATTTTATTCTTTTTTCCACTGAAAAGTATCTATAATTCAACAAGGAAATAATTATGTATTACAATTATAATAATTATCTATATAATTGAATTCATTGTAATTTGGTTCATAAAAACACTTTACCATTTCGTACTAGCTGTTATACCCGTTCTTCGCACGGATCAGATAAAATATCAATGTAAACAAACTGAACAACGGGAGAACAATTAAGAAACATTTCTAAAATTGGACATATTTTGTGTATCCAACAACGTACATGTGTTTTCATTGGGAAGACCGATGGGGGCTGAATTTGAACGTAAACACTATCGGCGGTGTCACTATACATCTGAACAACCCCGATAAATATGGATTCGACACAAATATTGGTCATTTACTGCTACTTTTACATGTCCCGGTGAACGCCCCCTCAGACCCCCTTGTTTCGAGTTGTGAAAAAAAACCTCTGGCCCCCAACCAATACCGCGAAAACTATGAATGTGACATTAACATCTGCCATTTTCTACTACTTTTTACATATCCCGGTAAAAGCCCCTATGATCATCTGGTTCCAATTTTGAAAAAAACAACTCTGGTCCGCAGCCGATTGGGGCTGTATTTGGAAGTCAACGCCTGTGGAAGTATCACCATTCATCTCAGCGACAGCGAAAACTATGGTTTGGCACCAATATCGGTAATTTTCCATTATTTTTACATGTCTCGCAATCCCCACCCCCGCATACAATGGTGGCTGAATTTAAAAAAAATCGCTAATGAAAGCATCACCATTGATCTCAGCGACCGCGAAAACTACGGATTTGACATCGGTCATTGTGGATTATTTTTACTTGTCTCGTAATCCCCTTTATAATGCCCCCGTTCCTTAGCTGATGGGGGCTAAATGTAAAAGTAAACACGGTTTTAAGTTTCACCATTGAACACAGCGACCCCGAAAACTATGGATTTGACATTAATATCGGTCGTTTTCGATTATTTTTACATGTCTCAGAATTCCCCCCTCTGGTGACCCAAGGCCCGCATACAACGGTGGATGAATTTGACTCATTGTTAATGGTAGTGTCACCATTGATATCAGGAACCGCGAAACCTATGGATTTGACACTAATATCGGTCATTTTGGGTTACTTTTACGTTTCGGTATACCCCACCCCCGTTGACTCAAGCCGCAGCTGAATAGGGAGAATTTGGAAGTTAATGCGATCGGAGTTTCACCATTGATCTCAGCGACCGCGAAAACTATGAAATCGACACTGATATCGGTCATTTTCTAGTACTTTTACATGTCCCGGTAGCCGCCCCCCTGAGACCCCCTGGTTCGAATTTTGTCAAAAACGCTTTGCCTTTGTGTGGGACCTGAACAAAGATATCTTTGATCAAAATTTGTTAACTCTCGGCCGTCAACTTGTCTGGTCCCCAGGCCGCTCCCAGTAAAGGCCCCCCTGAGATCCCCTAATTCGAAATTAGAATAAAAGCTCTTCGTCTTGATCTGGGGCCCTAGACCAAGGTACTCGTGACCAAATTTTGAAAATTTTCGGTCCACTCGTCAGGTCCCTTTTGACGCGGATACTTTTTCACTCGGACCTATTATAAGCGGGGCACTTTCGACTCGAACCGTATTGACACGGAGCCATTTTGACTCCGGCCCTTTTGACCAGGGCTTCTTTGAAGTGGGCTTTCTTGTCACCGAGTATGGGTTCTTTTGACAAGGAACCATTTTAATTTTGACCCTTTTGACTCAGGTCCTTTGGTCGCTGAGCCCTTTTAACACGAGCCCTTTAGACGCGGGGCCGTTTTTGACTCGGGCAGTTTTGTCGTGGGGCACTTTTGACTCGGGCATTTCGGTCCTCGCCCTTTTGTCCGTGCTCTTCTGACAGAATATTCAGCAGCTGAAATGCGTGGGGGCACGGGGAAGGTATGAGTAAATAGATGATCAACGATACAGAGCGCAGTAAAATATGTTATGCAACTGGTCATATCTCTCTCCTTCTCGTGATTTGCACTCCTGATCTCAGGCTTTTGAGCCGTGGAATTGAATTTACCGGGCCTTTTGTCGCTGGGCCTTTTTGACAGGAAGCTTTTTGACGCAGGGCTTCTTTGATTCGGCCTCTTTTACCGCGGGGCCTTTTTGAATCGGGGCTTTTTGTCGCGGGTCCCTTTGAGTAGGGCCATTTTGACATGGAACCGTCTTAAGCCGTGCCCTTTTGAAGTGTCATTTTTTACCCGGGCATTTTTGAGATAGTATCTTTTGTCGCGTCGAACTTTTGATTCGGGCACTTTTGACATTGGGTCTCTTTTGACTCGAAACCTTTTGTCGCCGGTCCCCTTTTACTCAGGCATTTCTGTCTTCGCCCTTTTGTCCGTGCCCTTCAAACAGAGCTATATATATATATATATTCACCAGCTTAAATGTGGGGGCAGGGATGAGTAAATAGATGATGAACGATCAGGCGCGGAATTGTATTTACCGGGCCCTTTTGACGCGGGGCTCTTTTGACTCAGCTCCTCTTAACGATGAGCCTTTTAACTTGGGTCTTTTTCAGGCAGGGCCGTTTTGACCCGGGCTGCTTTGGTGCGGAGTTTTCTTTCACCTGGGCTTTTTTTGACATAGGACCCTTTCGACTCGAACACTTGTCGTGGGTCCCTTTTGACCGGGTCCATCTTGACTCAGGCCTTTCCATTCTCGCCCTTTTGTCGGGCCATTCTGATATTTAACCACATAACACAGAAGCTGAAATGTGTGGGACAGGGGGCGGGTATGAGTAAATCGATTATTCAGGGCGAAACAGAATTAGTTACGCCACTGGTCATATCTCTTTCTTTCTCCTGATTTCCACTCTTGATTTCAGGATTTTTTGCCGTGGAATTGTATTTACCGGGCCCTTTTGACGCGGGACCGTTTTGACCAGTGTCCTTTCAAGGCGGGATCCTTTTTGACCTAGACTTTTTGACATAGGACCCTTTTGACTCATCCTCTTTAATGGTGAGGACCATTTGACCTGTGCTTTTTTGAGGCGGGGTCCTCTTTGACTCGGGTTTTTGACATATGTCCCTTTTAACTAGGGCTCTCTTCCCGCGACGATCTTTTGACCCGGTCCCTTTTGACGAGTTTCGACTCGGCACTTTTGTTGCGGGCCACTTTTGAACTTGCTCTTTTGACGCGGGGTCTTTCTGACGGGCCATTTTGACTTCGGCCTTTCTATCCTCGCCCTTTTGTCGGGCCCTTTCGACATGGAATCATGTATATATATATATATATATATATATATATATATATATATATATATATATATATATATATATATATATATATATATATATATGGTCTAGGAATTAATTCGTGCGGTTGGTACGCACACATTGAAGCTGTAGTACAAACACAAAATACATAAATACCTTAAGAAAAATATTGTCCATCGCTAGCCACCACTTTCGCCCATCTGTCAGGCAATGTACGGATTCCGTGGCGAAGGAAGTCCTCATCCTTGGAAGCAATCCAGTCAGAGACCCATGTTTCGATATCTTCTGAAGAAGTGAACCGCTGTCCAATCAAATCGTTGTTCATGCAATCGAACAAGTAGTAGTCCGAAGGAGCAACGTCTGGTGAATACGGCAGGTGGGGTTAAAGTTCCCATCCGACATTTTCTAAATAGGTTTTGACCGGTTTTGCGACATGTGGGCGAGCGTATCATGTTGAACAATAAGTTTATCATGTCTGTTCTCCCATTCTGGTCGTGTTCTGGCCAGAGCTTGCTTCAAACGCATTAATTGTCGTCGATAACGTTCTCCATTCATAGTTTCACCCGGTTGCAGCAGCTCATTGTACACCACACCTTTCATATCCCACCATATGCACAGCATAACCTTTGCACAGTGAATATCTCGTTTTGGTTGTGATGGACCTGGTTCACCTGGTTTCACCCAGGCCTTTTTTCGTTTAGGGTTCTCGTAATGGATCCACTTCTCATCATCCGTAATAATTCGATGCAGAAACCCCTTTCTGCTCTGTCGTTGAAGCAGCAATTCGCAAATGGTTTTTCGTCTTTCAACGTCTCTGTCTTTCAATTCATGTGGAACCCAATGTGACATCTTTTGAATCATTCCCATGGCTTTCAAGCGTTTGGAGACTGTTGTTTGATCAACGCCTAATGCTGCTGCAAGTTGTTCCTGCGTTTGACACGAATCCTGCTCGAGCAATGCTGTCAATTCTTCGTCTTGAAAGAATTTTTGGCTGTCCAGCTCGCTCTTAGTCTACCAAGCCGAAATCACCACTTCTAAACCGTGCAAACCACTTCTGACCCGTTCGCTCAGCTAGAGCATGGTCACCATACACTTCCACCAAAACACGATGATTTTCAGTCGCACTTTTCTGCATGTTAAAGTAATGCAGCAGGACACCCAGCAAAAACACTTTATCAGGCACAAATTGCGCCATGTTCACTTCACTACAAACTGGTGTTGTTGACGCTTTAATCCACTGCCCTATACTACGAACGATACGCGATGACAGGGGTTTGCAACACATGTGTGGATACACGGAACTGTGGGACGCTCCGTTCGTTGCGCCATATCTTGTCCACCCGCACGAATTAATTCCTAGACCAAATATATATATATATATATATATATATATATATATATATATATATATATATATATATATATATATATATATATACAGGGTTTTCATAAAGTCTGGACACATTTAATTTGCTTATAATTTTCATAAAAATCCTCATAATGAAATCAAATAAAGTGGAAACCGTAGCGGAAGGATTAAATTTTTAGTTGGCAACACTGTTAGATAAGCGGCAACTCTGAACACGTTGAGAAAGGGAGAGGGAGGGCAAGGGTCAATTTCTTATGTTCTGTGGTACGCAGAGCTAAAATCACCAATTCTGGTGTGTCGAAAGTTCACCAAAGAGTTCAAAAAGCCGGCACCGACTGAGAGTGCAATCCGAAAGTGGCATGCTAAGTTCTTGGAGACAGGAAGCGTCCTGGACCGTCCTCGAAGTGGGAGGCCGCCAATATTCCAGCACCGCCTGCGCGAATGTGTGGACGTAAATGGCGCCCAGTTAGAGATGTGGCGGTGAATGAACTGAGCTGGTGCAGATTACAGGTAAAACTTTAATCCTTCCGCTACCGTTTGCACTTTATTTGATTTCAATATGAGCATTTTTATGTAAATTATAAGCGAATTAAATCCGTACATACTTTATGAAAACCCTGTATATATATATATATATATATATATATATATATATATATATATATAACGCAGCAGCTGAAATGCTTGGGGCAGGGGCGGGTATGAGTAAATCGGTGATCCAGGGCGCAGTAAAATTACTTACGACACTTTTCATATCTCCTTCCTTCTCTCTACATTATATCTGGAGATGAATGTTCTGACTAATAGGCTACAGTGGCAATTTTAAAAAGGAAGAGGATATACGCTATTAATGATAAATCTTATGACTTTTAATATATATAGGGCAATAAATCGAAAAACTCTATATCGGTCTTTTACCTCCCCCCCTTCCCGTTGGAAAATATTCTGCAGGCGTTAGTGATTATCATGTTGCTTAATTACTTTATTATATTGTGCTATACATAGAATAAATACTGTTGTGTTTTATTTAATAATAAGAATCTTATTTACATTTATTGCGGCCCTTGCTTGACGACAGCGAAACATATTCACGTTCAAGTTAATCAATTTCCATTCTCAAATGAGAACAGTGAGGCGAATCAGGTAATTCACTAACTCATTTAGAACTTAGAAAAGTGTCCTGGGAAAATGTCACAGTAAATTCCTGAAGAGTGAAAAGCGCTAGTAGCAGTTGTTAGCAGTTATTAACTTCACATATAGGACAATAAATTGAAAAACTGAAAATACGAATCTTTTCAGAGAGGACAGGTCGCTGATGCTTCAAATCTATGCCTTTACTCCCTATACTACGTTATTTCCCTAGTCAAAATAAAAACTCTTCAAAATTAATCACAATTTCTTATGCAACCATCCCTTCCTCGGAGTACTGCGCTGTCACATGCCCGTCACGGCGATGTAAAGGCACTTTTGGCGACGAGGATACATGTTGTTCTAAAATTGCATTGTTTGACAAATTGGTTTCCCATTTCAGTTGATTAATTTTTGCACAAATAGTTGCCTGCAATTAAAATGGAAAGTACCATTTAACAAGAATTTTACCTACTCTTTTCCATTACAGACATCTATCTGTTGTAAAAGAAAAACATTTCAGATAATTTTGTTATGTAGATCAATTTGCAAAAACTAAGATTCTCATTTGGAATTTCACCGATCACCCACTAACGAAGGACGTTTTAACGATAATTTTCTAGTTCCTAGATTTCCTTCTTTGCATTATGACAATTTTACTCTAATCATCTGCTCCTCTGTTGCAACATTTTCGAGCCCTGGAATGATAATTACCCTCTGTGATTCCCTATAGAAGTTTTATTCTGTCCATCCGTTATTATCTTCAACCATTTTCATATTGGTGGTACTGGACCTTTTATCTGATAGAGTCGCCAAGTCTTGGCGGCCATTTTGAAAACGGTGACCCATACGAAAAAAATCTTTTGCTACAACGCTGTTTAGTGTATGAAGATCTATCGAACGAGGTATCACTTGACCCATATTTTCATTTAAATTTTCTGTTGGCCTTGGAGGCACCGCGACAACACCATTGGATTTGCCCCATAGCTTTCCTATTGGGTATTTGTATGGTTCATTTATGTTCAACCGTTTTGATATTAGTGCTACTGGACATTTATGTGATACAGGTAACATATCTTGGCTACTATTTTGAATACGGTGACCAATATCAAAAATCTTTTGCCACGTCGCTTTTTACTTTTTAAAGATCTATAGAACGCGGTGTCACTCTCATCATGTTTCCATTTAAAGCTTTAAAATTGGGTCACGGGTTCCCTTGAAGAACGGCCCTGTGGGCACCGCAACATCAGCATGCCATTTGTCCCATTTTTTTCCTATTTGAGATTTTGTTCAGTTCGTTTATGTTCAACCGTTTTCGAGATATTTCCGTGGAAAATTTAAAATGGGCCTCTGTTTTTAGTTTGTAAATACAGGGATTGGTTAAATCAACTGACACATTTAAAGATTTACACAAAGAAATGTTTTAGTAGCCTGGGTTAAATATTTAGAAAGTTGAGATATTACGAGGCCTGGAAAGAAATAAGTGGCAACATATACTCGTAAATCATTCGTAAAGCATCTATTGTGTATATAATCACATGTATTGTGCAATCATGAGAATTTACATTTCTTCAGCGTAATTCCCTCAGCATGTTGCATTGGTTGCCAGGTGTGGTTAAGTCGCAGGATACCAGCAGCGTTGAATTATTTGTGAATGAACGCAAGACAGTGTCCTATTATGGCATCTCTAGTGCGGAAACGCATCGTTCTTAGTGTTTCTTTCATCTTTGAGAACACATGAAAGTAAGATGCACTCATGTTCGATGAATAGGGTGGGTGCTCTTGAATGTCCGACCTTCATCGTGCAAACATTTTCCTGACAGCAACTCCGCTGTGACAACGGACGTTATCATGAAAAATAGTGGGTGGATTCTTTATGAAGTTGGGTCGTTTCCAGCGCATTGCAGGATGATGTTGTCCAAAAAAACTTGCGATAGTACACTACATTCAAGGTCTGGTTAGGAGGAACAATGTGGTAATATGACACCGCTCATCAACTTCACATTTCGGGAGCTAATAGATGGCGCCATTTATTTGATTGGCTCTTAAGTTCTGACTTATAAGAGTGCACCCATTTTTCGTCAAGTGCATTTACTGTTCAGGCACAAGTAAACTTCTCGTATGCAACGTCAAAAATTACCACCATCGGAAGTCATATCTTCAGCATGTTGGAAGTGTTGATTCTGGATGGTATGCACTGGGATGCAATTTTTCGGCAACCAAGGACATTGCGCAACACATTCAATATTGTAGTGTAGGATGTTCCTACCTCGTCAGCCAATTTGCTGGCAGTCAACCTCCTGTCCAAATGTAGCAAAGATTGAATCAATTCAGTGACTCGGTTGTCAACCCCTACCTGGTTCCTGTTGAACAATATCACATCCTCCACGAAACGCTGCAACCCAACGTGCCACGGTCCAATACAGCAATGTGTGATTACTGCATTCTTCACGTAGCACAGAGTGACATTCCTGGGCAATTTTCCATTGGCCACTTCGATCTTTATCCAAGCACGTTGTTCTACCTTGGAAAACATTTCCCTTAAATGAGTGTGATTTCACAACGTACATTCAACACACTCCACTGCTATGATTGAGGCAGCTAAGCGGACACTGCTAACGAGTTGAATAGTTCCACACACCTTCTACATGTGTTGCCAACAGCAGCTCGAACAAAAAAAAAAATCCTTGCGAGAGGTGTGACGATGTGCAGACTCTTTTTAATTATTTAGCTCGTTTTATTCCACCATAATATAGAGATCTGCTCACGCTAATTTTGTAGCGGATGTCACAAAGAAATATACTTAAATTACGCAATTATTTTCATGGGAAAAGGTGGTTTTAATCTAGGGGAATGACAACATTATTTATAAAAAGTAAGTTTATTACATAGCTAAAATGGTAATATATAACATTTGATTTAGTGATTCAACAAAAGAAATGGAATATCTGATAGTTCATTTGATAGATTGATACCTTAACTTATATATATTGATTGACAGGCTAGAGATTGAAATATTAAGTTAGAAGAAACGGAAGATGAAATACAAGTATGTGACAACAGTTCGTAATCTTGAAAGTTTTATGGTAGGTACACAATTCATTTTGAAGTACCGCATGACATCTCTAAACTTGAATTTTATGATGCAACAAGAGATTATACATACCTTATGGTAGTATTCTTGTAACTCTTAGAAACTTTGACGATGATTCTGTCTGCTCACAACCGACGTCTCGAATTTCTTGAACCTCTGGACCTCGGAACTTTTGAACTTCTCCACCTCTGAACAACCGTTTGAGACCTTGAGGTTCTTTTATATTATTCTCGAGGGTCACACCCAAGCCTCACATCCGTCAGTACATCCGTTTTATCATCTCCACAAATATGGAAACTTATTGCTCTTTTACATTCTGATTGGCTCTTAGAGACTGCCGCACCCAAAATACGTGGCGTGACACACATGTACATACGTGTACTGTCACAGCCGGAAGAATTCAATAGCGTGATCTCTAGACTTATCTATAGATTCATATCTATTTAACCAATTTCAACATATTAATGCGGTGTCACGTTGCCAAAATCATGATTATGTATCCTGTAGGATGACTATGAGTAATCTTCGACAAGTAAACTTCCTACAAAATTGCGCAGCAAAAGTAACATTAGTCACTTTCAGAAAGTTTTACGTATATCCTGTTTCTGTTGCTAGCTTGTAGCAAGTCAAGAGAGAGAAAATGTCTTTTATAATGCATATTAATCCAAAATAGCCTTCTCAATTCCTTCAATAAAGAGCAATGTAACCATATTTTTGGATTCAGCGTCACATTCTCACTGCTTCATAATTTTCGACCTCGAAAATCATCAAGAAGCGAGGTTAAAGCTGGAACATGGGTAATTTACCTTCCGAGTGCCCCTCGTAAAAAAATTATATTGAAAAAAAAAAAAAGTTTTCGCAAAGTGCAGAAAGCATAGGTTATGTATACTTATGAGTCTGTTGTCAGCATAGTCGCATTTCATCTTTTCTTAACAATAATACAGAGAACGTTTATAACAAAATGGTGTCTCTGTTCCTTCACATAACTCAGCTAAATGGAGATACAGGTGATTATGAATGAGTAACTTCTACTAACAAGAATATTTTAGTTTGACACATCATATAACTAATGTACTATACCAAAGTTAAAGATGACCAATACTTTCCGAGTGCCCCTCGTAAAAAAATTATATTGAAAAAAAAAAAGTTTTCGCAAAGTGCAGAAAGCATAGGTTATGTATACTTATGAGTCTGTTGTCAGCATAGTCGCATTTCATCTTTTCTTAACAATAATACAGAGAACGTTTATAACAAAATGGTGTCTCTGTTCCTTCACATAACTCAGCTAAATGGAGATACAGGTGATTATGAATGAGTAACTTCTACTAACAAGAATATTTTAGTTTGACACATCATATAACTAATGTACTATACCAAAGTTAAAGGTACTATACCATTGCCTTATTGGCAAGACCAACATTTCAATGTGCTAAAATTTGCAAGAGTTCACTCGAATGAAATACTACACTAAGGTTGAAAAGTCAGTGACATACTGAACATGCTACATTAAGATAAAAAGTCAATTTTCTCAATTGTCACAAATGCTACGATTGCAAGAATGTAACATTAGAACAACCTACATAATGTTCATTAACAACTAACAGTCCTCAGTTCATAAAAACCTTAACGACAAGCATCCACATTTTATTGGAATTGTAATATATGCAAAAGGACAGAGAGTAAAGTAATAACAGAGAGTGAAATAGACTACTGGACAATAACAGGGAACCGTTCGGTTTATCATGCTAACGGAGATTTTGTAATGTTCAGTACACTATCTTAGATTCAATTCAGTTTCTTTAGTACAGTAGATTCACTAATGGCAAATTCTGAACGTTAATGAAAGTAAGTATTAATATACGGTTACGTACGTTAAGTACTACAATCTAGTGAGATGTGTACCATCTCATACTCAACGAAATAGGGTCCCATTAGAAATTTAACGCTACACAAGTAAGAAGTAGTATTGTTATAATTAGTAACAATGTAATATACTCAGGAGAAAATAGTTTGCATTATTTCATTACATTACACACATATTTTAATTTCAATATTGTGCTTATGAAGTGATTGAATGAAATAAGAGAACATAAACCATTGATGAAGAGACTGGCACCTAAGATGAATGGAAAAGAAGATATGCCAATACATAAATTGTGGTAATTACATAGCAAGACAGCCTTGTTTCGTTGTTTACAAAGATAAATGAATGATTACAATTTAGTCACCCCAAGTAATTAGTAATGAGTAATTAGTAACGTCAACTAGTAATGGGGTTTAAATAGAGATCTCTACAGTTACATAGCTCGTAGAGATTTGGTTACATAAGGATTCGAGATATCAACAAGGGTTGAATTACAATGTTTGACTACCATTGATTTGTTAATTTATTATAATGAATTTCCAATATTTAAGTCCATGTAGATTCAAGGGGTAACTACCGTGAAACTGTTGATATTATGATCTTAAATTTTAATTTATCTCTTTACTATAGGTTATATTATTTTAAGCGTGACAAAACAAACAAATAATAGTTCAATATTGAATTTACTCGTAGCCGTTGCCTTGAGTCTACATGTCATGAATTTAAAATTTATTGGAACCCTGTTTCGTTTTAAGTAATCCTCCAAAATATTGAATAATCCTCTCTTTCCCTTCTCCTCTTTTGTGCGTTTTAAAAGTTTACAGATGTATTCAAAAGGAGCGAGGAAGAAAAAGGATCCCTTGTTGTTTATTAGTCGGGGACTTCAGAGAATTGAACCAATACTTAGTTAGATTCGGAACCTCCACACCTAGTGGTTCTTGCTTCCGCTAGAGGTTGTGGGCGTTTATCAGGTATACCGAATTTAGCCAATTAGAGAATTTTAATCATTCACACTTTATTAACTTCTCGCTGGCATTAAAGTATATTGCCACAGGCGATTATTCGCAATCTTAGATTAGGTAAAACCGCAGGCATTTCCTGTTTACTGCTATAATTTGCATAGACAGGAAGCGTGTGCCAATTCAGCTAGGAAAACGTTTACAAAATTTCCAACTGAATAAGAAGTAGTGCTATATTCCTTTTTGTTTTTACTGTTGGAACCCACAAGAATCAGGGGCTTAATTGTGAGTGTTATTGAGTGTTCATAATTCACAAATAAAGTGTCGGGTTGGATACTCCTTGTTCGAGTTAATGTTCTAAGGATGACACCATACATCATATAAGGAAAGTAATAGGTGTCTCAATTCTTTTTGGTCTATTAATATAGCGGATGGGTGGATGCCGGATATTTTGTATTATGCAAAGCTTGTGACCACGTAGTCAAACGTTGGTAATTCGCGGATTGACATGCACATCGTAGTTACTCTTATTCTTGAGAGTCGCGAAGTGATCGTAATGTAGGTATTTGTGTGAGTGTTGTTTAAGTAAGAAATGCATATTGAATGCAAGTACAACAATTCTTACTAAAATATAAAAGTTTGTTTAATACTACGGGTAGTTAGGGATTTAAATCATTTTGGAAATATTATAATCGCGTCGGCGTGATTTACTTCAGCATCCTACCTATGGATTACCATGGGAAAAGTGTGGTAAGTAGAAACTATATTCTGACATAGTATAATACTCTAACACTTGAATGTAATGCCACGTTTTGAATTAAATACGCCACTAAAATACACCACTATACACCATTAAAGACAATTACTTCCTGAAGTTGTAGTCTGATCTCCGAAGTACAGTAAGGATTTCCAATTTTACAAATTACAAATTTTACTCTTCTTAGGCATTCTTCCATTTTTCAAGGAACAGAACTCGTACTCAGAAGTCAATTAGATCCATGAAAATAGAATAAAACACGATTAGTTTATAATATATCATTTTCAATTAAAAGATTTAAATATTAAATAACTAATAAATAACTAAATAACTTCTCCATTTAACTAAAAGACTGATATGATACACCATTTTATAAGCAGAATTTCCTAACGCAATGTTGATAAAAATTATATACATATATTAAGTAGTAAAAAAATGAACTTATAGTAAGGAAACAAAATTAAAAGAAAAAAGTATTTGGAGCAAAGAAAATAAAATTCTTTGCAATAGTAAATGGTAGTTACAACGATTAGAAAGTCTCACTAATATAAGGAGGGAGCGTATCCAATATTGGGCGCACAAGAAATACGCACAGGAAGCTATGCAAGTAGTCACAATGGAAGTAGTGGTATTAGAAGAAGGTAGTCAAATAATATTTGTTATAGGAAGTAATACTTGTTTTATACAATAATTGTTATAGGAAGAGTAATGAGGGCAATTGTTATGTTATATGTATATTCTTCAATTGAACGTAACGAATTTAAGTAAGTGAGAATCGATGGTAATTTAGACGGGGAATCGAAAAGTGAATAGCTTATATATACTCATTAGTATTACTATTTAACTTAGATGACAGTACAAATCATATGTATTTTATCACTGTTATTATTATTAATATTAGCATTATTAGTATTGCATGAAAACTTATGGGTAAGGTTGCTGCTATTCAACTTGACCTAATTCCAATAGTAGAACTAAGAGTGTGTGCTGATAACAGTCGAGTAAGGAAGTAGATAACTTACTTCCGGAATGCAGAAACTATGCAAGAGAACATTATTACATAATAGCAGATAATACTGTTATGAAGTAAGATCGTTGAGAAAAGAAACAATATTTGATTTAACAAATATGAAGTATATAACAATATTTTATTTAATAAATATGAAATACATAACAAAACATATACTTGATTGGAGAGGGAGACCTTTAAAAAGGGTACAGAACGTTGCAGGATCAGGCCGGAAACAGACCGGAAAAAAAGTAAAGGGGAAAGAAATCGTCCTAGCTTCGTAACAGAGTACTATACCTACATTCATGCCAATGAAAAAAAATAAAGAGGGGGTACACAGATATTTCGGGGCTACCTATAGTGCTTACGCAAACGGTGAATTGTGAATCGTCATCCATCTGCAATATTTGTAATACAATAATGTATGTAACTATAATACTTTATATAGAATATACTATAATGTTGCATTGCAATAATACAAACAAAACAAGACGTAATTACTTACGACCAATGGCAATTAATAGAGACTTTTATCTGTAAAAGGAAGCAAAACATGATTATACAAAATTAAGATTGTTGTCGCTCGTGTTCTTTTCTTGTCTTTGTTTTTGTTTTCAAATGACAACTACGTTCTCACTCTTCATTATATAATGTTCTAGAGTAAAATAATACTAATAGAATTATGGAATTGATTACTAATAGAATACTAATAATGAATTGCATCTGCTTATAAAGGTAGTAGGCTACTACTTGAATAAGATAGGTAGTCAGTGAATATGAAATTTATAACCTATATTTGCACATATCATAAAAATGAGAGTTCCTAATTTAACTAAGGAATAACTTATACTAAGCTAACGAAAACTAATAAGGGTACATACAATGCCATGAAATAATATTATATGCATAATATTCTATTCCTTTATTGAATTTATACTGACTTCATTTACTTTTGAAGAACATAAGAACACTTAAAGCGAATAAGTACGCACAAAAACATCTTATTTCCTGTCGCATAAAATAGAAAAGAGAGAGAGAACAACTTAGCTAATCTCGCATAGTTGAGATAGAGACATATGGTATAATAAGGAAGTGCGTTTCTAATTTACAAGCAATTAATATTTACCGTTGTAACAGATAACATTAACATATTAATTCCAATATATAGTTCTATACTCTAAAAACGGGTGTCTACAAATAACACATTGTCGAGTTGAGTCTGCACAGTAGGTGCACAGGCTAAATGATTACAATGATTTACGTATAGTAAATGTATATTGACATATACATACATTTATTTACAGCAAGCCTACTAAATACATAATGAAGACTACACTGTTGCCACATGAATTAATCATAATTGAATTAAACATTCGCATTGCACTAGCTTTTGTGCACGGATGTCTTTTGAATAGTACTCTCGAATCATACATTCCAGATTCTGTTATAGATTGGTGGCGGGGAGTAACATCCAACTCGAGTAATCGAAGGCAACTTAACCTAACTTATGAACTTATTCATGCTTCTTCATATATTCTAAATGAATATAATATATGATTTGTGTTGTTTTGTTTTCGTGGGCCTTTTTTTTTTGATTATGGAGGTTATCTGTAATAATTAAGGTCTGGTGGATCGAATTCCTTCTCAAGATATGTCCTGCGTGAATTTTATTTACAAAATTCAAATTTGTCGAATTCTTGAAAGTGAGGGGAGGGGTACCAATACGCACTTGAGATTTGGGCATTATTAGGAATTTCTACATTTTAAGTTCTACCTACATTATTGTTCTGTCTCTCCCTATTAAGGCGTCTTCTAGAATGTCGTCCCTCTATTATGCGGCTGACCTCTATTATTATAATAACCTCTTTTACCACGACCCTTATTATTATAGTATCATTGTTCTCCACGATTTATCAATACACTCTGTCGATTGATTTTAATTTTGGTTGACTACATTCCACATTATGGAGCTCCAAGGGAGCATCAGAGAGGGCACGTAAACCTGCTTGAACCTTAGCAGATTCATACAATTTAAGTAGTCTCTTAACTTCATTTACACACGACCTGGCTCACGAGTAAAGATAATTTCCAAAGCACGGGGTCCAAACCTTTTCATATATGTCGTTTCCACTCATATTAAAATATAGTTTAGTACATACTCTTAGAACTGCATACTTAATTCGAAAACGTTCATTCCGTCTTGCCAATAAGGCAATGGTTTACTAAGCTCAGATGAGGTTGCGTGGGCAAAAGCCTATCTGGACCTACAAAGTACAAAGGCGTATCCTGTTTTTAATTATTATTCTCTCCTTGTATTAAAATATCCTTTTTTTTTTAATTATATTCTCATCAATGCGATTTTCAATCCTTCTAACGGAAGTTTTACCTTTAGCAAATAAAAATAACTTTTGTTTTTCTAACCACTTCTCTTTTTTCTTTCTCTTGGTGTTTTTCTTTTTGTTTGTCTGTCTGTCTGTCTGGCCATCGGTCTGTCTGTCAACACCAGGAATATAATACCTACGCAAGGAATCAAGTTGGTTCCTTAGTTGTATATATATATATATATATTCTTATTATTCTCTTTTCTCTCCTTTTTTTTTTTAGCAGGGTTTCCGACCATGCATGGATTTAAAACCATTTTGTACTTCTCTAAACTACTCTTTTCTCTATTTATTCCTTCTATACATATAAATATTTGATTGGGTACCCATTTACTTACTTAATTATTTATTTAGGTATTAATATAACATTTCTTCCAGAAAGCCTGCATCAACATTGAATTTCACGTTAGAAGTTCCTACGCCTATTGCGATAACTTATTAAAATAACATTTTTAATTTGACTATGCAGTGTGGGATGATCTAACAAAATCGATCAGGTTTGGAACTAGAGAACTTAGATAATATAATTTCATTCGTTCAACATTAACTTTCTTTGGCTGATCTTCCTCATTTACATTTAAGAAATAACCCCGGCTTAGTTGCCAAATTTCTAATGAAGACTAAATCATTTTCCTTTTACGTATGGGCTTTCCTACACTTATCATTTTTTTTTTTTTTTTTGGCTTTTGTTTTTACTGCTGACTAATTAAGGTCTTTTGAGCTAGTTTTCTTATACGACTAAGATTCTTTTTCAGTAGTTTCCCACACGGGGTTCGACATGGTGTCTCGACTTCGATACCTAATACAGCCTTTCTACCAAACACCAATTCAAAAGGAGAATAAGGATGGTGTTCGTGTCTCGCAGTATTATAAGTGTAACAAGCAGTTCTAACAAATAGAGGCCAACCTTCTGGAGAAGTAGACACATATTTCTTCAATTAGTTTGCCAAATTATGATCATATTTCTCGACTATGGTCTGATATTCATCAAGGAATCTAGTAATAAATTCTTTAGGACTTCCTTTAAATTTCGGCAATTTCAATACCGGTACACTGGCTACTCGATCTCCATTTTCTTCGCTTGCACTTGATTCATCAAGGTTTTGTCTATTTTCTACTTGGGGTTCTTTCGGAGGGGGTGAATTAACTTCTATTGCCTTATTCTCGTCCAAGGGTAATGAATCCTCTGAGGGAGTTTTACTTCATGATTATTTAAAATTTCTTGCCTAATATTATTATATGACAAAAATTCAAGTGCGTTATCGACAGTGGGGGAATATTTCATTTGAGGAGGGTGAGAAGCAACTTGCGGATATGTAGGAAAACTTAGATTCTCAGTACAAGGTTCTTCATTTATAAACTCTAAGTTCTTCACCTGAGTCATATGAAAAGGACTTCGTGTTAGTACGTCACGTGCAGTCTTTTCCTGATAGAGCACCTTCTTTGCCAATTGTTTAATTTCGTCATTGGAATCATATTTACTTGATTCTGGTGGTGAATTTTCTGGGAGTTGACCCTCCAAGTTTTTTTTTTTTTTTTTTCACGTGAGGTGGTATATCAAATGGAAAATAAACTTCATTCTCAACTATTTGCTGCTGTTCTTCTTTCTTTAAAGGTGTTGACGCTAATGTAGGGTCAAACTCAAAATCAACTCGTCAATGTAGGGTCAACTCGTCATAATGCCAGGAGACTCTTTGGATGAGCTATCTGCACCTTCATTAGAAGGGTTAGTAAGTTGTTCTGGCTTAAGGAAAATTGTGCGTTTCGCGACCACTGGTTTATATTGTGTACTGTCCAAAGGAGTCAAGGATGACATTTTATTACAAGTTTCTTCAATCTTAGCTAAATTTTCCTTATAACGCTGCGTTTGTGTTATCGGTTGCCTATCCACAGGATCTGGTAAACTATACTGATGTGGATGGTTTATACGCGGTTCAAGTAAACTAGGCGAACTGGCTTGCTGCACGGGCAGATCTGTTGCTTCTTTTGCCAGAGGACATACTTCGGAGCGCAAAGCCTGCTTAAGCGCGGCGTTCTGAGCAAGAGTTTTTCTGCAATATTTGCAACTTGCTTCCCCCGATTTTACAATATAACATGCAATTTTGGTGGGGATTTCTTAGGTTTGAAAAAGGGGAACCAATGGAAAAACATTTTGAATTACTGCTTTCACTATTTTTTTTGTTTTTCTAATCAGAAAAATTTAATGGGGGGGGGGGGGTATTTCACTATGAGCAATATAATCAGATCACTAATTGACATTAGAATCCACAATAACACAATTGCAGTAATGCGACAACTTACATAATTCACTTAAATTATCATGCACTATGAACAAAATACCAAAACATAAACATAAAACACAGAATAGAAAAGGAAAGATGTCATAGCAGCACCACGTAATTTTTCGTCCCGAAAAATGAAAAAAAGAAAAGGCTTTGGACGAGCCCCCATTTGTGACGATGTGCAGACTCTTTTTAATTATTTAGCTCGTTTTATTCCACCATAATATAGAGATCTGCTCACGCTAATTTTGTAGCGGATGTCACAAAGAAATATACTTAAATTACGCAATTATTTTCATGGGAAAAGGTGGTTTTAATCTAGGGGAATGACAACATTATTTATAAAAAGTAAGTTTATTACATAGCTAAAATGGTAATATATAACATTTGATTTAGTGATTCAACAAAAGAAATGGAATATCTGATAGTTCATTTGATAGATTGATACCTTAACTTATATATATTGATTGACAGGCTAGAGATTGAAATATTAAGTTAGAAGAAACGGAAGATGAAATACAAGTATGTGACAACAGTTCGTAATCTTGAAAGTTTTATGGTAGGTACACAATTCATTTTGAAGTACCGCATGACATCTCTAAACTTGAATTTTATGATGCAACAAGAGATTATACATACCTTATGGTAGTATTCTTGTAACTCTTAGAAACTTTGACGATGATTCTGTCTGCTCACAACCGACGTCTCGAATTTCTTGAACCTCTGGACCTCGGAACTTTTGAACTTCTCCACCTCTGAACAACCGTTTGAGACCTTGAGGTTCTTTTATATTATTCTCGAGGGTCACACCCAAGCCTCACATCCGTCAGTACATCCGTTTTATCATCTCCACAAATATGGAAACTTATTGCTCTTTTACATTCTGATTGGCTCTTAGAGACTGCCGCACCCAAAATACGTGGCGTGACACACATGTACATACGTGTACTGTCACAGCCGGAAGAATTCAATAGCGTGATCTCTAGACTTATCTATAGATTCATATCTATTTAACCAATTTCAACATATTAATGCGGTGTCACGTTGCCAAAATCATGATTATGTATCCTGTAGGATGACTATGAGTAATCTTCGACAAGTAAACTTCCTACAAAATTGCGCAGCAAAAGTAACATTAGTCACTTTCAGAAAGTTTTACGTATATCCTGTTTCTGTTGCTAGCTTGTAGCAAGTCAAGAGAGAGAAAATGTCTTTTATAATGCATATTAATCCAAAATAGCCTTCTCAATTCCTTCAATAAAGAGCAATGTAACCATATTTTTGGATTCAGCGTCACAGAGGATAAAACAGTGTTGCCACTTATTTTTTTCCAGCCCTCGCATGTACTGAGATTTATATTATTTAGTTTCTACCAAAGCACACATCAATGTGAGTTGCGGGCAAAAAAAAAAAAAAAAAAAAAAAAAAAAAAAAAAAAAAACTAGGTTTACTTTCTTGTAGCTATGTGGTTAGATAAGCTTTAAGTACAGTCAAGCAAAGGACGCAGCTAAAAAGAAAGGAGAAATGAAAGTCTAAACAGTGAAGTTTATCACCATAGAACAGTAAGAAACTTATCATCGATGAAAATATTTTCTTTATTCGTAATCTTTTCAGTTTATGTAAGTGTCTTTAAAAATACTTATGAATATAATGCAAATACCCGCAGTGCGAAATATACCACTTTCCTGGGTTGCCAACAATCAGATGGCAGTCGCAGTATCGGGTCACTTGTGGCATACTATGTATCTCGCGGTGATCAGTAAAACATGAACTTAATGGGTATACTGTGGTAATGTAAATCGACTGACTCTGTGATTTCAAAAGAGATCAAGTTGTTTGTACTTGGTTATGATGCGCGAGAATGACGAAAGTGTTAAGCGTGTCTTTGTGAATGATTGGTATTTCAGCTACCTCACTGTTGTAATACAGTTCATATATTGTTCACATTTCAAAGAATTATCTATACTATATACCGATTATTGTCAAATTCTTTTAACAGTGACCCTCTCTTACCGTTTGTTTTCCGTCTGATTCCCGTATTTCCCAGCAACACAACTCCGTGATATGGTTAATATCGACTACTTTTTATAATGTACTTACTACTCAGTTGAGGTGCATCACCGAATATGAAGATTAATTGTATCTTCTTCAAGCAACCAGAAGAAAACCCTTCCCCGAGAAGTGCGTCCGTACCTCGTGTTCACAACTGGTCCTAACGTTCTTTCAGTTGAGCAACTGACCAATATGTTATCGTAATCATTCGGATCTCCATAAGGTTACAGATACAATTTATTAACTGATCGTTGGCCCTAAATAATGCGATTTGCATATGCTTTATGTTCAATATGTTAATACAGTGTAATAAAGAATTTCGAAAAGTACGTACCGCTTGGCTTTCCACCCAGATATAAGAACTCGAACCCCACTCAGCTCCGACACTTTTAATATGCTTCATTTTCACTGTAAATATATAACCCGTGTGACAGGTAAGATCTTCCTTTGTGTAGAAGAAAAGAGATGTTCGAATACTAAAAAATGTACGGAATTTTTGGTAGGTAAAGAACAGAGGCAAAGATTTGCAAACTTATTTGCTTCAATTGTTCCAAATTTCATATTTCTAATTGATTTCAATACTTCTATAACACATACATGATCAGTGTGTTATTTCTTTCTTCCCATATATACTATGAATAAAATTATACAGCGAGTTGAAGAGTCTTCGACATAGGACACTCACTGGTTAATGCTTTCCAAACAAAAAGAAAAATGAAATGAAATTTTTGAGCGTTACGTCCCACAGTAATGCCGGCTAGGTGAAAGGAGACAGTGATTATGAGAAATGAGTGCAATGGTGGAATAAAGAAAGTGGAATGAAACAGGAGAATCTCGAGGAAACACACGAACACTTGTTTGTCTATCACCAAGGTTACTTGGTGCGAGCTTGAATCAAACCAGGAACCTCAAGCACAAGAGGTGGATGCAATACCACAGACCACCGCGATCCCCTTCCAAACAAATGAGTTTAATATTAAAATGGAGAATTCTTACCACTTGAACTGTATAAAAAATATTTGTTTCGTGCTGTACATGCTTATCAGTTGCCGTCTTCTAGTAATAATTGTGTGTAAGTTGGGTTGTATGTGTCCAGCCACTTGCAATACTGGAGTAAGTACTGGATACGACGTATTGAAGTTGTACCAGACAAACGGATTTACGTTTGCTACCGACTGTGTAACAGTAGTTCAGATCTTGGTTTAAACTATGGGGCTCCATCCATATAAATTTGTTGCTGACAAAGAATCTAAACACAAATTAATCAAATGCATTGTTATACTATAAAGTATATTTCTCCAGAGCACATTTGGATTTTCTACTTCCGTTGAACACTATATCGTTGGAAAAATCCTTGATTTTAATTCTCTAATCTAAATGTTTTTTTAAAAAAGCAAATAATGTATAGCATTTTAGATTTATAAAATATTTCCATAAAATTCAGTTGAGTACAACGAAATGAAATATCTTACAATATTCTTAAAACTACTTACGGTATAACGAAAAGTCTAAACCACGCTCTGAAAGATGTGAGATATTTGAGGAGTTTCGTTTGTATGAGCTGGTAAACATTGTTTCAGTCTTACTTTTAGGAAAGTCAATGAAACATTTACCAGATGGTGCAAATGAGTGGCTAACTGCCGAACGAGAAACACGCTAAACCACAAATCTTAACTGCACAACATACAAGACGTACTTAATAATGACTTTACTTTCTGAAGTTAAACTTCACAATTATTTTTGATTAATTTAGTTTCATTTTAAACTTGATTTTCTCCCCTGTATATTTATCATTTGAAACATATAAATGGAAAATGAAATTAATATAATAATTTAACAAAAGGTAATAATGGAAATGAAAGATTTAAATGATTGTTATACGTTTTCATAACCTTTTTAATTATATATATATATATATATATATATGATTTCATGACGTTCAGCAAGGGGTATATGTTTGAGTCCCGAAAGCTTTATGAGGTTATAGAAGAAAGTTACATAATTTTCGTCACTAGTGCTACAACAACTGTATTATTATTATTATTATTATTATTATTATTATTATTAATCATAATAATAATAATAATAATAATAATAATAATAACCTTAGTCTTTGGTCAAGTAGTAGGGTGCAACTTGGTGCAAATAGTCATGGGTTCGATTGCCGGCGGGAGAGCTCTGCAAACTTTAGTGGTATTGGGGTGCTTCAGATTCCACTTTGAACTGTCATACGAAATCTGAAATACCTTTGATGCTGAAAGCAGCACTCGCCTCGAAAACAACCAATCAAGAAACGCACATTTTTTTACTCATCTATATGATTCCTGGATTATACAAGAAGGAATGTTCCAGGGCGAAACTGTTATTACAGCTGTTCTGCTGTATTATGTGAAATTATTTCGACGTTCTACCAGCTTCTCCTTCGCTTACCATTTAGTACTTATCTCTTGTCATCTAAAAAGTACGGAGCGGGCTTGTTCGCAAAATTCCTAACATATCTACAGCTGTGTAAAGATAAGAGTTTACAACCTTTCCTAATTTCGGTTTATAGTGGAAATCATGTCAGTATTCATGCTCTAGCCACTATCAATAATCAAAGTTGCCCTGGATCTCATTACGCAAAAGCTAGGTGTATTTCAGAGCCGCATTGCGAGGAGGGTAGGATTTGGCAAAGTTTCCGTCCCCAGTGGAAATCGAACCTGATGTACCTTATCTAAAACGCTAAAATGCTACTTTACTTGACCTGAGGCTATGTTTCTGACACAGAGAAAAGAAATAACGTCTACTTATATTTGATTTACTTGTAACATGCAATGTTGAGCCATCTCTACTGACTTAATTGCTATCGCGTATGTTTGTAGTGCACGTGATACTTGATGCAATTTCCAACAGGAGAGTACCAAAAATTTAGTTTCACAGAATCCACTTTCACTATTATCATTAATAGCCTCTCTCCTTTAGCCTGAAGTACGAATTCGTGGGACGCTAAACTAAAAAATTACATTTTTCTATTTTTCAACCTAAAGTTCTGCATCTTGAATATTTAACATTCAGCATTTTATTTTTTTATATAGTTACCTTTGTATGATTTATCTGTATGTAAGTCCAAAAATTATGTCACAGAAATTTTACAAAGCTCATGGTTCAAGTTTTATATATTATTATTTTGTGTTTGAAACTACGTGTCCAATCAGAAAATACCGTTTGTGACCTAGTATAAAAATAACCATTCAAGTACTTTTTCAAGTAAATAAAATTCGTATCTTTCAGACGTGAGTGAATATTATATGCTCCGTATCTCGCACACGAAACCATGTTATGTGAATCTATACATTGAACATGTAAACATTGTAACGTTGTAAAATGTTACTGCCTATACTTCAAATATCAGGAGAATTTTATAACCTATAGTGCCGTTTTATATAATAATATTTTAAATCTGACAACATCCATTTCTACAATATTCTGGGATTTTTCTTCTTCTTTCAATCTTATCATACTCATTAGCATGGTAAGCTGAATAATGTCGCTTGACGTTAAACGTCTTGAGCAGATGCTTAAGCTCTTCTAATGTATTAAACAGTGTTTTTATTTCTGCTTTTACAAAAAAATTACAAATCCTTCGAAGAGAGGTTAAATGAAGCCGGGATTGATGACTTGTGTTTTACATGAACAATTAGCATCATTCAGAGTACTTGGTATGGTGTAACCATATCGAAGTAGAATAACTTCACTTCACTTCTCACGTTAGCAATGGCTGATTGCATGAGCACATCGTCTCAGCGGCATTTCGCGAACGAGAAGTCTGAATAAGAATGTTCTAAGCACAGTGCAATATATGTGATTCTATTCAATATTTTCAACGTGAAAGCTCGGGTATCAATGAAAGCAAAATACCAAATGAAACTTTAAAGTAAATAAACTATTTTCAAGTGGAGGTGTTACAATGGGTATGCATAGTCCTTATTTATCAAAATATTTGAAGACGTGCACCTTAATTTCCTGAATTCTCTTCGTAATCAAAATATAATTGTCATTATACCATTTTCCTTTAAAAAGTATTCACAACACCAATCTTAAAGTGTAATTTTTTTTACTTGTTTATGTACAATGTTTGTATATAATTTCAGTTACGTTTTTATAGATTTTAGCTAAGAAAGATAATGTTGCTTTCGAATTTCAAGAAGACACACCAAACCCAGTGGCGTATTTACGATTTTGTTTCACAGGGGCCTGCTAACTTTATTCCTGGAAATGTAAAATTCTGCAAGATATTTCATTTCCTTTGAAATGGTAAATATTTTGGGGGGGCTTAAACCCAGAAGCTCCCCACATAAATACACCATTGGTGAGGATGCAATAGTTGTGTAAAGTGTTTCCAAATCTTTTTGTTCTCCACAGTTACGATACTCTTCTTCGACATTGTTAAAATGATTGTTGTGTGAAATTCCGTCCCAAAGCAATGTTCATGCTTGCAGAACAGCATGTGTTTATGAAATTCCAGGTGGCACGAGGGCGAAATGCTAGGACGATTAACAGAGGGTTAGTAGAGACCTGCAATGAAGCTCTCTACCGTATCGGACAGTGGTGAGATGAGTTGCAGCATTACAGGCGTTACGGCAGTCAACAGCCAAAATGCACGCTGGTGAGTATATGCGAACGGCTAAGGACGAAATTCATCTTGCAAAACTAAGGACACTGCTTGACGGTGATTGGCGCTGGACGTGTAGTGAATTGATGCAGTAGCTGAACATTTCTTCCAGATCAGTGTTCCGTACGCTAACGCAAGATCTTGATCTTGACATCCCGAAAAATGCAGCCAGATGGGTACTCCATGCTCTGACACAGGTTCAAAAGTGCCATAAGTGGGAATGTGCTTGCCTAAACCTTCAACGTTACAATGAGGAAGATGATGACTGTTTGCAAGTGACGAAACGTGAGGAAGATCCTACGAGCCTGAATTGAAGCGTCAGCCTAGTGAATGGCGCCACCCAGAGTTTCCAAGGGTGAAAAAGCTTAGGAGAGAGCCAGCAAACGTGAAGGTGATAATGATAATGTCATACGACCACGACGGCATTATCCTGTCACATTTTGTTTCATTGGGCGTTACCGTCAATGCTGCATACTATATTTCATACCTCAGTCACAATTTGCGACCAACATTGCGGTGAAAACGTCCACGCCTCCTGAGTATGAACCAATTCTCCTACACGAAAAATGCAAGATGCAATACAGCCAATAAAGTACAGACTCTGTTACGACGATGGGGTTGGAAGGTACTGGATCACCCGCCATACTCCTCGCATATGAGCCCTTGCAATTTTTTACCTTCCCCAAAAATGAAAGAGCCACTAAGGGGGAAACGTTTCAGACACGTTCCCAGTATTGCCAGTGTCTTAGGGCGCACTGCAACACCCTCTCACAAGGTGACGCTTTGACAGTTATTCAACGGGGAATAGCCAGACATCGGGCTAAGAGTTGAAGATGCTGGCGGAGACTACATCGAAGGACTGTAAGCTTCTTCAGGTGAGTGATTCGAGTGATTGACTACATTCCGTTTCACAACTATGATGCCACTTCGAATTTAATGACCCTCGTACATACCATACCTAATCCGCGATTGTTGTGTGAGATAATTTACTTGAGACACTTTGTAGTACTCCAGACGCTGAACTTGCTCGCCTACCATGCACCTTAAGCTTGTTTGAAAATTATAATTACTATTACAAATAGAACTAAGGTTATATTTCCAATTTTCCTCTACCAAAAGTGCTTGCGTTCTTGAGAAATTCAAGAGAAATATGATCGATCCAGTAGCATTTTCCGTGGGTGAGTAGTTTACGTCTGGTTATATAACGGAGAGATTCTTTGTTCAGAACCTGTCTACGTTAGCTGTAACTCTTTTAATTGTTAATTCGCCAAAGGTCTTTTTAGATCTGTGCAGCCATTTGGTGACATAAAAGAGTTCTCCATCTTAAGTCAGCATCTATGGATCTGATAATCGCATGGCTTGGGGTGAATGCTCCGAATCTTGGAAATAATTTAAAGCGCATTACCAATCAATCTTTCTGATTCCTAGAGCTCCTTCGTGGCTAGATGGTTAGCGTACGTGCCTTTGGTGTGCGAGATCTGAGTTCGATACCCGGCGTTACCTCATGTGGTTCGAATTCCACGTTAATAAGTAGGTCCACGTCTTATAGAACCTCGCTGGTGAACGGGACGTTAAACTCAAAATTAACTCAACTCAACCTTTCTGATTTCCTGTAAGTTGGTGGTTAGTAGGTTACGAATATATAGGCACATTATTCAGTAAACATAGACAAAAAATCTGTAGAATAGTGAACATAGAAACAACATACATCAAAACTAGTTAATTACTGCATCTTCATTTGCATGAAATTACTAAAAAAAAGGAATTTAATAATTGAAGAACACTAATTTTCTTCAACACTCTTTAGTACATGTGCTATCAAGAAGGAATATCTTAATGAATTGCATTTTAAATGAATAGATGAACGCTATGTCCATTTTAAATGGACAGTATGATGAAGTTATCTTGCATCTTTAAACTTTTCGCCCACAATACACACTTGATGCTTCGGAAGCGGAGAGTCTTTATTGACAAAACTTCCATGGTTTCACACGGAGCATTCTCGTTGTTTGATGTGATGTAAGGTCCTTGATAATGGGAAATAACGTACATATGATCACTATCAAAGATATCGGTAGCTTTCCTAACTAAAGTTGAATTTAGACTGTAAGAACTAATTTTAAAGCAAACGAATGAAAGAGATATTTTAGGCGTACAAAACTGGTAAACGTTGATGTTTCTTTTTTAGATTTTCATCTTACTTCAGAAACGGGGCTATATAAAACCCGACATGCGTAAGATCTTAATCATATGCACTCGGGAACTAAACATTGTTCGATAATGACCCAGAACTCATTTATTACAAACACGCTTAAGCTTAACATTCTTGGAACAAGCTTGGTATTTTACACAGAATCCAGACAGAATTACATAGATTAGGTTAATGTTGTGTTTATTTCCTGTTAGGAGAAGGATGTGAAACTCAATGCAATTCATGACTTTTAATTCTACTTATACTTTAGGTTTATCATTCGTGTTTTTGATTGCACACATACATTTAGTAACTGTAGGCAATGTTCATTTCTTCTTGAGTTTATTTTTCAAGTAATACAGTAATTACTGAAGAAATCAGCTTTGTTTAGAAACGGATTGTCAAATACAACAAAATTATTTTACATTTAAGTCTCATGAGCACATTGTAACGCTCAATTCAGAAATCGCTGAAGATGATTTTCTCTTAAAGCATAGAGTAAATTTCATGACACCGGCATTGAATTGACAAAGACTGCTTTAGTGATGCGAGAGAAATTGAAAACCAGACTCGTGGATTATTGTTGGATCGTGTAAGCATATGCAAAACAACTTTTATGGCAAAGTCTTGAGTCAATTTCTGTGATGGGATCAGTACATTTTGATTCATGCAATTGACCATATTTACAAACAGAATAACTTACACAGCTGAATTGCTTACAGATTAGGTAACATAGTACATATTTCCTTATTTGAAGAAAAAGTAAAACCCAATTTAAGAAGTTAATTGTGTAACAAAGAAAAAAATTCTAATGCATTAGTGTAAACCTTCGAAACAATATTAGTATAGTATGATTTCAGCCTTCAGTTACCCCAGAAGTTAATTTGATTATTACTAATAAATTATTTGAACATTGTATCTTTCTATCTGAATTTAAAATGTTAAAAGACATTGTTAAATAACATAGTCTAATATCGTAAAAATGCTTTGTACTCCAATCAAAACAATATATCAAGTTTTCTACGGAAAAAAAGAAACATAATGTTGTATTATGTACATCTGTTATCTTCTGTATGGCATAAATATTTACAATTTACCTTGTTGCTCCCAACACTGTTCGAACTGTTCTAACCTAGTTTCTTGATACCTATAATATTGACTTAAAACATACACTACATATGTAATTACAGATGCTAGAAATGTAGTGGGAAATAGAACAGCAGATGTTTTGTCCTGTATTCCCCAGACTTCTGAGCCAGCATACGTTAAACAAGATTTAACAAAAATTGCTACATTTCCTTTAAACCATTTGTCTTTGGTTTTCTCCTGGAAAAGAAAATATGCAAGATATAAGTAGTCCGAAACTGGAATGTAAATTTTATTTACATGCTTGATTTTCTATTACGTGCTAAAACAATTATTTGGTATTTCAACGTTATGGCACGTCGCGCTCTATAAAAAGAATCCGTTTCAAGGTAAACTCTTGTTTTGGTCTTTAAGAGCATGGTGGTGGTTGTGACAAACTTTAGGTGGGGAAGCTAAGGCGAACAGACCAAGTATAAGAATTGTAAACATTGCGGCATCACAATTTTTCATATTTGTGATGTTCAATTGTAACACACTGTACTGAATATTGACGGCCGACATATAGATACTGCATTCGATAGGGATGCTAAAAAGAGAGGAAAATATTTTTAAAATGATCATGTTCCCCACAAGGCGTGATAACCGGGAGGTTCCCGGCCCTCAGCCATTAGAAATTTTATGTTGTATTCCGATAATAGACAGCATGTGAGATATTAAGAAGGTATTTGCAGAAGCTGTTTGTCAATATTTTCAGAATGTTTAGAAAAAATAAAATATAGAACCATATTATTTAAATAAATTGACTACAGCTCAGCAAAAAACATGAGCATGACTGTCTTGTTGTTTCACCAGGGGATGCATCTGTTTCAGGTATTATTTATTCTTTATTTCGCAGAGCTCCTCCGTGGCTAAGCGGGTAGCATACGCGCCTTTGGCGTGGGAGACCCGGGTTCGATTCCCGGCGGGAGCTCAAATGGTTCGGATTCCACGTTAATCAGTAGGTCCACGTCTCATATAGCCTCGCTGCTGAAAGGGACGCTAAACTAAAATCAATCAATGAATCAATCAATCAATCTTTATTTCGCAATGATAACATAATGTTTCAGTACCGCATGAACCCACTTTAAAATACAATAATGAACACTACATTACAGAAGGTTATGTTATAAATCCCGGTGGTTTATAGCATATCGTTTAATGATAACTACTTCCCAATGATTTAGCATAAAGATCGATACGTTTGCCTAGTCTTCAACTTAATATCTGTACAAAAAATATATTAAAATTACAAAGACAGATCTTAGGAATAGCAGATCCGTTATTCTTCTTTAGAATAATGCTTATAAAACCATTATAAAAATCATCTTTTACACTTTTGCAATGTTGGTTGTCAATCTCTCACACATTCCTCATAATTATATTTCAGGCTTTATAATTTAATATCTTCGCAAACCAATCATCTGCGGCAGCGATGACTATGACCTATTTGATGAATGACTTCTTAGGTTTATATAACTCTGATTAGCACGTAATATTCATAATCTGCCTTAGATTTGATTACAGCTTATTGCTGCTGATGGAGATAATATCTAAGTTCAAGGTACATTGAACTTTGGTTCCATCAATTTCATCAAATTCCGATACAAGTTTTTAAAGTATCTTATAATATT
The DNA here is from genome assembly GCF_964235325.1 of Thermobia domestica. NCBI lineage: Eukaryota > Metazoa > Arthropoda > Insecta > Zygentoma > Lepismatidae > Thermobia > Thermobia domestica. The sequence goes on from NC_137456.1 coordinate 51,535,831, forward strand.
GTTTATTCGATTGGAATTATAGAAAGTAATAACGAACAAAAGGCTAAATTATCTTTGGGGCACAGATGTCTGATGGACTTGTCCTAACAGTTAGGATGTTGCCAAGGTCGGCATCACTTATGCTTTTAAATATACTGTTTTCTAATTACGAGGGCAATCCCAAAAAAGGTCTCCTATATTTTTAGATATACAAAGAACCGTTTATTTTCTATAATTGCTACATCACTTTAAAGGCTGAAGAAAGCTTTATTTTTCTACATAATCGCCATTTCGGTCGATGCGTTTTTGTAGACGCTGTGGCAGTTTTACAATGTCCATGTCATACCAGCTTACCGCCATGCCCATCTTGCACTCACCTTCCGATATTGCAACTTTTCCGTTAAAATCCTGTGGATGGTGCTTCTGGAAACCTCAGGAACCAAAATGCAGAGAGCATCCAGAGTGATCCAACGATCTTTACGCATGAGTTCCTCAACTTTCGCGATTGTCTCGTCGGTAATTGATGGCCTCCCGCTCCTTTCCTCGCGGCTGTAACCTCTCTACACCACTTGCGAACCTTTTTGACATCCATGCACGACTGTCCATACACTTCCATCAATTGGCGATGAATTTCAACCGGTTTAACACCTTTTGCGTTCAAAAATCGAATAACTGCGCGAACTTCGCACTTGGCGGTAACGTTGATCGCAATGCGGTAACGTTGATCGGGATCTACATTTCGAATGGCTACCAAGCCAAGACTGAGCATCCGAGCGAAGCGCCTGCGTGCTTATGTGGTAGCGGAGAAGGCACCACCCACAACAGTGTTGCCAACAACCGTATTAAAAGTTTCTCTAGTTTTTTTGGGGGATTGCTCTCGTACTTATAAGACACAGTATCATGGTAATATTTATAGGCAATCCAACATATAAGGATACTTATATTGTACGAATATAGGGCATATTAACTCAATAATGATATTTAAGTTAACGTTGATATTCAACACTATATTGGAAATAGCAGTTTAGTCTTTTGAGCCTAAAAAACGGACATTATTATTATATTGTGTAATCTCACAATAATTCACCATTTCATTCATCAGAACGTACGGCAGGTCTCAGGCGTTCCCTTTTCTCTTTCTGAATTCTGATATATTGTAAACTAATTAAGCATAAACTAAAATATTTTCAACTATTTTCTTTCGTTCGTTACTGCTCATTCTTGTCTTACACCATTCAAACCCAAAACACTTTTTGTAGTCTTTTATGATTACAAATAGAATTACTGTTTGTTATTGGAACAATACAATTGTATAAATCTAAAAAAAACTAATAATATTACGCAATGTTTTTAAATTTCATTGTAGTTGTTTTTTTAATCTATATGCATGATGCGTTCTGGTATGTGGTAATGTATATACATCCTACCATATGTATTACTACTTTCAGAAACGTATATTTTGAAGAAGATTGAACATTTAATTTGTGTGGAACTATGATACAGCAAAATTACAGTACTTGGTTGGAATATCTTCTTCCAATTAATGGCCATTTTCTTATTCAGTGAAGAAATAAACATTTCAGCACTTTTACTTCCACAGCAGGTGTATTGGGCTGGTATTGAAATGCGCATCGAGTTTGCTGTTACCGTAATTGCATATATTTTTTTTTCCCTATACATTTATGCTGCTATTTCACTTTTTATGAAACTATTCTTCTTATCTGCGCTTATGTCTGCTTATTTAATTCATGAGGCACCTCTAAGGAAACTGGTTTTGTAGCGACTTAAAGCCTCGATTAAGTCGTGAAGGGTTTAGCAGGCATCCTCGCTTATCGCAACTATCCCTTATTCACACATCAAGAAAAAATGTTCTGTTCCCAAATATTCCAAATTTCCTTCCAAAATATAAATTATGCCTAGCATTCGTGCTATATTCAAAAATATCCGACTTTTTTATGTAATCAGTACTCAATTGATATAAACATTTAGCAAGCGTTGACGTAGTTTTAATTAATCCCATATTTCAACAAGGAGCAATTGAAAAGCTATTAACATATTGCACATTTTGAGAGTCGTCAAGATAATTTTTACGTCTCAAAATATAGAAACCATAAATGTGAGTACATCAACTATTTATTGATTTTAGAAAGGCTTACGACTCGGTTAGGAGAGAAACATTATACAACGTTCTCACAGAACTTGGAATACCGAGAAAGCTAATTAGATTAATTAAGATATGTTTAAGTGAATCCCAAAGTAAACTCCGGGTAGGAAAATTTTTGTCCACGAGCTTCCACGTCGAAAATGGCCTGAAACAAGGAGATGCGTTGTCGCCATTATTATTTAACTTTGTGCTGGAATACGCCATAAGGAAAATCAAAGATAGCAACCAGGGCCTACAGTTGAACGGCATTCACCAGGTTATGGCATATGCTGATGATGTAAATTTAATAGGGGATGATAGGAGAACAGTAGAAATAAATGCAGAGATCTTATTAAACGCTTGCAGGGACATGGGTTTAGAAGTAAATGCAGAGAAAACTAAATACATGGAAGTGCGTCGGGACCGTAATACGGCAAATTGTGGAGGCGTTAAAATATTAAATAATGCTTTTGATAAAGTGGATACTTTCAAATATTTAGGATCAATATTAACAGACGAAAATCATATTCACGAAGAAATTAAATGTCGACTAAAAGCAGGGAATTCGTGTTACTATTCGGATCAAAACCTCTTGTCGTCGCGAATTCTGTCGAGGAATTTGAAGCTTAGAATATATAAAACGATAATCATGCCTGTTGTTCTGTATGGTTGTGAAACATGGTCGCTTACTCTGAGGGAAGAACATAGACTGAAAGTATTTGAGAACAGGATCCTGAGAAGAATATTCGAACCCAAGAGGAACGAGAATGGGGAATGGCGGAAGCTTCATAACGAGGAACTACATAGTTTATACGGTTTACCCAACATTGTTAGGGTCGTCAAGTCTAGGAGGCTTAGGTGGGCAGGTCATGTAGCTAGAATGGAAGAAAGTAGAAACGCTTTCAAAGTCTTGACTGGTAGACCCATAGGAAAACGACCATTAGGAAGACCTAGGCGCAGATGGGAGGACAATATTAAGATGGATCTCGCAGAGATAGGAATACAAAGTAGAAACTGGATGCAATTAGCTAAGGATAGAAGTCAGTGGAGAGCTTTTGTGAACGCGGCACTGAACCTCCGGGTTCCATAGGCCTTAGAGTTAGTTAGTTTTTTTTTTTAAATGTGAGTAATTTAAAATTTATTCATGCGTACTTTTTTATTTAGTGTTCTGCTTTTGACACATATTTGCAGTTTGTTCACATATTTCAGTGATCCGTAGTTTAATAAAGACATTCTGAGCCATTTTGATATTTTGTATCCAACAATAAACTTGTGCCCATTCCCGTCCCCTATTAATATACTTTCTTCATTCAACAACGTTTGTTATCTTAAATGAAATAAGGATCTTGATTATGATATTTTCTCTTAGTTTTGTTGTTGCGAATTGCAGTCAACATTTTCCTCTTATTGCAGAACTTTCTCTATAGTAATATCAACGTAGCATCACATATCCAGTGTGTATTCAGTGAACTGTAACAAAGTCCTGAAAACAATATTCAATAATACATTAAGATTAAATAAGTAGAATATTTAAACAGAGTTTTCCTTGGATGTTATTTTATATAGTCTTTATCAGGAAATAATAAAAGCCCATGCTTAGTCGACTTTATGGCTTAGTTGTCTTAACACAGAAAATGTATATATAGATAATAGGAGATATTTGAACGTACCTTGATTGGTTCAAAAGCATGCCGGGGGTTATATAGAACCAGATTGTTTTGGAGTTTCCCTCTTTTTGATTTTCTAATCAATATCAACACGTAGATATATTCACACAGAGCCATGAAAAGGTACATAACGCAGATAACAAGCCATGCCTCAGCACAGGTTACTCCCAAAGAAGGAGGGGAAGATGCCCTGAAATAAGATAAAACCCATTTACAGTTTGATATTTTAAATATTTCGTATTAACATAATACCACTGTTTACTCGCACTGACTGTGGTAGGCACTGTAATTAGTACGTAACTTATGGGAACCCTCGTCAATTTTATGTTCTAAAATACGAAGTCTTATCGTTAAGTATTCATGCATTACTAATGATGCAAGGGCTATCGTTGGTGCCTTAATGTAATATGAAGAAGATAATGGCAGGTAAGTGAACAGTCGCAAACCAATTACAGTAATTCATAAGTATTAAAAGTCATTAAACATATTCTAAAGTTGTTGCATTCATGTTGACTAAGTTTGTATAGTATAGATAATCTGCTACAAATTTATTTTCTCCTTTGAAATATTAAAGGGGTCTGTTATAGTGAATTCTTCAGAAATACGATTTGCTGAAATTCCTTAGGACATAACAGAATCAAATTAAAATGATCGCATATAATGCGATATTATGTTTGTTTTCGAATGTGTTTGGTGTCGCTTGTAAGATCAGTCATTCAGATCCAGAAAACTAATAAACATTGATGATACGACAGAAGATTTTAGGCATCTTCTCCGAAACATATTGTATTGTAATTTAAGTCAAATAGTATCATCCTTTTTGGTAAACCAAAAACTGACAGTTTTTTTTTTTGCTTGGTCACGCGGGTTTAGCACTGTATATTCTGGAAGATAGCAATCAATCTCTGAGGAAACGTCTCTACAACCCAAAATAATAGACCTCAGATTGCTGCAAACGGGAAATCTTCCAGAAGGTTTAGGGAGGTAGCAATATAGCTGAAGAAGATTACAGAGTATTAGGGAAAGCAGAGGAAACTATATGAACGATATTTGAAACCTTGAAGTGCGCCCAATGAACATAGTGCTAGACATGCATAGGTGTTTTTTTTCATTGCATAGCTTTGTACAGAACTTGCATGTTTTGGACTGATATTAAACTTAAGTTTTCACACTTTAGTTTTATATATACATAATTTTTAGACTACTAAAAATAGTATTATAGAACGTGTAATGTGTCATTACATAAATTATCACATACTACAAAATAAACACTTTATGGATATTTAAAAATAAATAAAGCTTACCTATTCGCAACTAGCATGGTAATTAACGACAGTAGACTGGTTACAAGTAAAGACATTCTACCAGGAACCATCTCTGGAGGAATTACGAAACTACCCCATGATAATACAACAAATATGGTACTTGGAATGTATAGTTGTATTATCTGACTCTTCGTTTGACGTTCAAGAAGTATGTAAACCCTAAGCTCTGGTAAAATTATGCCTGTAATAAAAATAAGTAAAATCTTAAAATCACAACAATAAAATATATATCCATGGTAATTTGGATTGGCGTGTTTTAATAGTGTTAGTAGTTGTTAACACTTGTAATATTCTAGCAGCATATAAAGTAATTAATTCATTTAACGTTCTTTGGAAATCGTATTTACGAAGCATACAACCAACTTAAAGCTGTAGCAACACCAGAGAGGCGAAGTCGATACTTGCATCATTACAATCATTATTTGATAACATAGAACCCCCTTCCCCCACAAACACTCATGATTCTAAGTGTGTTCCCTTCCCTGATATCAGAAATTTTCTGGCCTTCACCATTTTTCTTACATTATATGTAACTTTTACAAACCGGCCATTATATTTAAGGGCTGCTATTCTTCGTTGGTCCCCGCATCCATCCTAAATGTCAGAAGATCATGATTGATTCATTGTCAGAAAGGTGGTTGAACACAGAGGTCAACGATGTAATACTTGTATTAACTGTCCTTCATTGTAACAAGAAAAGAAAGAGTAAACTAAAAAGAAGGTTTCAGAATTGGTAAATTAATAATATGTCAGAAGGTGTTAACACTGCAGAAAACGGTGCAGCAACATCCCACAAATACGCCATACATTTATTCTTAACGTATTTGGAAATTACAAAAATCGAAATTATAAAATGCTAAAAAAGAAGTACAATATTCAAGAAGTCTTCATGAATTTTAAAATTTTGAAATCTCACTAGAACATGACTTTTTCTTTTTTGCTCCACTCCTATTCTAATTGTCACAAAACCATGAGCCTTACACCATTCGAATCGTTTGGAAATGCAGATTTAATTTTATAACACGTGTGTCCATCGTTTCCCATTTGTAAAAGACGAAGAGAAATTTTAAAAATAATAAAATACACCATATACAGCGTAAAATGTACGTAGCCGAAAGATGTCTCATAATTACAATAAATATGGGAACAATATGTCTATGAACTGTTAGGAGATTTCATCTTTATTGTTGATAGTAGGTATTATTATTGTGAACAATTTTGAAGAAGAATGTTTGAATTTTATGTTCCATGGTTATGTCGTGTGGGCTGAACGAGAGGATGATGATCAGTAATAAATGGCGTAATGAAGTGAGTGGAAGGAAAAAGAGAACCCCATGAAAATCCGTGGTGTTTATCCACTACAAATCCTAACTGGTGTGAACGGAATCGAACCAGGAAACCCAAACACCAGAGGTGAGAGCTCTGTCACTGAGCCACCGAGATAAAATTGAAAGTATGACAGCGGTATGAATGGAATTTAGTACAAGCAATGCAAGTGAAAAATATGTTCATATTTGAAAGTTGTTCCTTTATTATTGGGTCACATTCTGGTTACACCAAACATTGTTGATTTTTATGTTTGTGAGACAGGTGAGCCATTGACAAGCATTACCAAATAAAGAAATGGCCAGAAAGACAAGATTACATTCCAGATCAAGTAAATATAAAACATGCTTATCTAATTGATCCTCAGAATGTACTTTGCCACCTTATGAAAGAATTCGTCAAAGGAATGCACAATGAATAGTATGTCTTCGAATACTTTCGACGAGTGTTTCCAAGAGTATAGGAGGCCAAATTGAAGGAATTCGTATTTGTTGGACCACAAATAAAAATGTGCAATAAGCTTACACATTTTATATATCCATTGAACAAAGTTTAAAACGCCGCATGGTTATCTTTCAAGAATGCGGTCGTAGCTTTTTAGGAGACAAGAAAGCTGAGCTATAGAATATCTTTAAAACTTAATTTTCTACACTCGCACCTTGATTTCTTCCCCGAAAAGGTAGGAGCAGTGAGCGATGAACAAGGTGAATTGTTTCATAAAAACAATCACACAAATAGAACAACATTACGAAGGTAGATCTTATCATGATGGGGACTATTGTTGATCACTTCAGAGTGAAAGAAAAGAATGTACACAAGGAAATCTCAATTCGCAAATAGGAAACTGCCCAAGTATGGGACACAGTAAAATCTGTACCTTTACAACTGTGGCACCATTCAGCATATAATCTCTTTTATACTTAAACACTAGTAAATGTTTCTTGAGGACATAAGGTTTAAGTTAGTAAATATTTTCTGCTGCACTTCCTAATATTCTCCATCTTCCTAGTATTATCTGTATTATATCTATATTATATATATTAATAAATTTTTAATACGTCTATTTCTGTAGTAACGTATTTGTAAACGTAATGCTCTACGTATATGTATCATTTGTATAACTCATTTAATTTATTTAAAGAAACCAGCCTGAAAGCCCATTAATGAATTTCCTGCTTGCAGTTTAGCGAACAATTGTTAAGGTTTTTGCTTGTGATTTTTTTTACAACACCCTGTATAACTTAAAAATAACATTTACCATCTCTTATTTTGAAAGCTATAAAAGTTACACTTAATGTTGTGTTCCCCAACTTAAATAAATTCGTGTATAGAGAAATGTATAAAATACACATATATTTAAAATATTATTTTGATTGCGATTTAATTTTTTAATCAACCACTACAAACTGACAGTTTCGTTAAATGATCTCATACGTCGTTAATTACCGATTAAAGTTTTTACTCAGCACAACATTATGCCTCGAAATAATAATTTTTCCTCAACACCATTCTCTATATAAAGAAGTATGACGTAATGGGAAGAATTTGACTTGACTTTTAGATTTAATGGGTCGAAAGTATGTAAGAAAACTCATTCCCGTGCCTTCTAAAGAAAAGAGCTAATTTTGCTGTAAAGTGTAATTCTTGCTTTTGTGAAATTATTTTATTCAGGAATTTTGTATATGAAGTGGTGAAGTAACACATCAACAACCTGGAGAAAGTGATAGAAAAATGAAAATAACCAAATATAATAAACACTGGGGGTCGAAATCTGCATCCTTTTTACGGGAGATACGATGCAAACTCTGCGAAGTCACTTATATAACGCATAATATATCATAAATAAATGTATCACTGTTAGGTCAACATATTACACAAAAGTTCCACAAATACATGCTAATATATTCAGTTAGGAACGGTGCAGTCGCCGCAAATGGAGATCCCCGAAGATATCTCCACATTCTGTACTTGTTAAGACTGTTTTCTGTTCAGGAATTAAACGCTGATGTCGAATTTGTTATATCGCTTACCATTAATGAATTATGGCCTATCTTATCGTTGCAGATTCCAGTGACTGAACAATGAAGCTGACGACGTATTGAAAAACGTATTAAGGTCGTTCAGATGTGTGAAAATCGCAGTTTGCGTGCGGTGGTTGCCGAGTTTAATGGACTACATTCTGAAGGGGAGCCCATGTTCTCAAATGGTGTGGCTAAATTCATCAACAAATTCCGGGAGACGGGTTCTGTGGACTACATACATTGTAGTGGTCGTCCGGAAACGTCTACAGGCAAGGTAATCACAGTCGCTGTCCTCAAATCCTTCAGCAAAGCCCGCAACGTAGCACACGGCACTTACCCCAGGGACGTCGAGTTACTCGAATTTCCAATTGGAGGATAATTTCCACTAATAAGTTGCACAGATACAAAATCCCGCTTCACTAGCATCTCAGAGAGAACGATCCAGACCGTCGAGTGCGGTTTGCAGAATGGGCAACAGCACAACTGGCAACCAATCCAGGTTTCCCTTTGAACGCGCTGTTCTCGAATCAGACGAATTTTTACGTCAACGGAGAAGAAAACAAGAAAACTCTCGGTTACTGAAGTGACAATTTAATGGATACACCAGGGATGGTTGGAGCTCAGAAGGTTATGGTATGGTGTGGTGTTTTTAGCACGAGAATCTTTGGCTCATTCTTCATCGCCTGCATTCTGAACGGGAACCAATACCTACGACTGCTGAACGAGGATATCCGGCCGTCAGTGTTGTGGGAGAACGGTTCATATCCAACATTCTTCCAGCAGGGTAGTACCCCTGCCAATTATGGACTAAGTGTACGGGCATAACTACATCAACAGTTCTCTAGAAGATAGATAGGGCGTAAAGTGGAGGTGGAGTGGCCATCACGCTATCCAGATCTCACGCCTCTCGACTTCTACGTGTGCAGCCACCTTATGTTCATGGTAAGCGCCGTCACATCCGGAATTTGCAACACCTCGTGCTGCCGATTGAGGGTGCATGTGCTTTTGTGCGTCCAGAGACAATGCTGACTGTGCATGAGGAGTGGGAGAGGCGTGTGGCACACACCATTGTTCCACACGGTGGCCATTTCGAGCATGTGTTGTGATGGTATGAAGAGGGATAAAACAGATCGTAATTCATCAACAATTAGTGATAAGGCAAAATGGACAGCAGCATTGCACTACTGATAAAAAATAATCTTAAAACATACATACTTTTCAATTCTTTAAAAAATAAAGTGATATTTAAAATAGCGGACTTCAACATGGCGGTTGTGATGGTCACGTGTGTTTTTTAGGTTTCCTCACCCCAACTCATCATTTATGGCCAATGTTGTCCTTTCGCCTTACCGACTTTCCTGTTACAGGACTGTCATTTTACTTTTTGCCGAAACTGTACATGCGAATTCTTCAGCTGTCCGTAGCTATTCATATTGTGCAGCGACGTCATTGAGTTTATGTCCCATGGGTATGTCATCGCATTTGCTGAATGTGGTTTTCTGTGTACTGTTTTGACCAAATACTGATGGCTTTCCTCGTACATGAGATATTTGACATGGTTCCGTGGATGTAGCGCCCGTAGACTTAGCGCCCAGTGTTTCTGGCTCACAGAAGGAACATTTTACCACTCTTTCCACAGGTCGTTAATTCCTGTTATTTTCTTACATTCATGTTCCGTGTACTTAGCGTCCACTAAGTAAAACTTTTATGAAGAGGGAGAGAGAGAGAGAGAGCGAGAGAGAGACAGAGAGACCAGCCAATAGCACTGATTATGACGCTTCAATGAATCATAACCTCCGGGGAAAAGGGTGAAACGCAGAAACGTAGTGATATATATATATATATATATATATATATATATATATATATATATATATATATATATATATATATATATATATATATATATGTGTGTGTGTGTGTGTGTGTGTGTGTGTGTGTGTGCATGTGTGTGTATGTATGCATGTATATAACTGTACTCCGTGGTATGCAATGCTCTACAATATTTAAATGTACTATAAACTAAGATTACATATGTAGCTTTTAATGTGAAAACTATGTAAAAAAGACGTAATCTAGAATAATGCAATGAGGATAAGGCATACAAATAACGGTGAACATATCCTCACGACTGAAAACTGGGACAAAATGTAAACTGGCGAAACACCAGGATAAGAGTATTCATGGAGGCCACGGTAGTTCAGTGGTAGAAACACTCACATCTGGTTCATGGGGTCCCTAGTTTGATCCCATCTTGCGTCAAATGGGCTTTGTGGTAGTCAGACGCTGCATGCATGGATAAACTCGGGGTTCTCTCGTTTCTTCTCAGTTTCTTCATTACACCATTCCATTCATTCTCACAATCACCGTCTCCTCTATCCTACTCCTATCTCCTTAATCGTGGGATGCAAAAATCCAAAGATATCATTTCATTTCAAGAGCTTCGACACCGGGACTGCCCCGGTAAAAACCTGTCATATGGTAACTTTGACTATATAACAACATCGGGTTTGATACTAAAAAAGATAAAAAATCATATTATCATATGGTATTACACAGTTTCAGGAAAAAAAAAAAACATCTAACATGCTATCCGCATTAAGTCTGATATATATTTCACAGCTTTATGCGTAATATAAATCTATATAGTGAAGCAATTGATATCATACACTACAAGCACTGAAAAACAACGTAACGTTCTATAATAAAAAGAACGTTGCATTACGAACCAATAAGTTAATCGCTCTACGAACCTTATTGTACACATTATACCTTAAAGTTACAGCCTTATGCAGTAACCAATTCCAATCAGATATTGAACGAGTATGGTGTTTCTTTGAGAATAATCCATCACTAAGTTGAACAAGCGCCTTTGAAGGCTAGTCGTCTTCCATTGTACCCTCTTCTTCGGTAATTCATCTCGCTGCTCTTGTTCGATGCAGTTGAAACCATGGCCTCATCCTTTTGTAATGTCCATCCACAAGGAAGGATGGACAGGTTCAACCTTTCGGAATTTCAAATTCGAAGCTTCTATCAATTTACTCGTTCGTGTCTCTTTCTGTAATTTTGCTGTTTGAACGGGTATGTTGCGAGGAAAGAAAAGAGGCTAGCAAAGAAATTGAATCGTACGATCACCGTAATATGAAAGTCGCATACTCCAGATACTATCTGATGCGTAATATTGATCAAAATAAATTAAGAATTCTTCAGTTTCTTCTGGTACGATTTGCTGTAAGTAATCCATAACTTCTGACCCTTGTCAGAGAGAAGGAAAACAAATCCGTCCACGATTCCATAGAAATCGGACTTTCTCATTCTCCCTGTAAAAATTCGCCAATCCCAAGTGCTGCAGTATGTACTTCGTGTTCGTGTGACTTGTCTGGAACGCTTTGGCTTACGACTTCACTCACTAGCCACGTCTGGTTGTGAGTTTAATTTACATATTTCTATATATGTTTGTTTTATCCCACCTCGCTGGTCTAGTGGCAAGAACGCAAGCCTTTGGAGTATGAGGTTCAAGATTCGATTCCTGGTGGGAGAGCATTGAAAGACCAAAGTGGTTCGGATTCCACTATAATCAGTAAATTCAAGTCTTCTTTAGCCTACCAGGCAAAACCATGGGACATAAAACTAAATACAAACCTATTTATTTATTTATTATTTATATTTATTAATTATTATTATTGTTATTTATTTATTTATTTTTTCAAGAGGAAGGTTTTATTATGAAGTAAAACACTATTCAGAAGTATAATATTGAAATTTGCAAGAAGAAAACTTATTTCTGCGTAACAAAAGTTAAAACTTAATTAGTCACAGGTAATTGTTTTACAATTCTCCATGTCCTTTTAGGTACTTTTCACTACACTAATTAGCATTTTGATAAGTCGTGATGAAATGTGAAAATAGTTTCGTTGCAATTCTCCATGTCCAGTAGGCATTTTTGACGTACTGTTATTAACGCTTTTGATATTTCAAGATCAAAGGTTTGAAGGGGTCTGTGCCCTACACAGCCATTTTTCCCAGGAAAATACGAAACACATATTCCATCATTTAACGTTTATAATATCTGTGCACAATTTCATTCACTCCGGCTAACTTCTTCTTGTCTTTCGGACCTCAAATTTCTCCAAATTTTGGGTGGAGGCTTTTACCCCTTAAAACAGTTTTCCCCAGAAAAGAAAAAACACGTATTCGTTTATTTCATGTGTAATATCTACCTGCCAAATTTTATCAAAATCGGAGTGTTACACTTCGAAAATGTTACATGTCAGTACATTCATGTAGCTTGCATTTGCGGTAGAAAGTTCTTGTTTTGTGCTCCCTCTTTGCTGGAGAGAATTTCTTAGACTGTTCCTCTTCAGTATGCAGGGAAGCTTCCATTCTCCGTGATTTTTTCTCAACGTTGGCGAACTGCTAACCAGACGAAATGAAGAATTTACGGCATTTCAAACTTTTTTAATGTCTGTTTCTCGTTTGAAATTACGCTTTGATGACACAATACCATAAGTGTTGAGTCCACTTACATCAGTTATGTAAAATACTGTCATAGGCCATTTTGTTCATTGTTTTGTAATCTAACAGCGAGCCATATGATTGTTAGTGTGAACGTGTGATTTTTTTGTGTTGTAATATATGATAACTTTGAGTTTTCCTCCGCTCTAGAAGTGACCACTTCAGGATAGTTGTGCATTGTGTTTTGCAATGGGTGATCTTACTGGGTATATATTGTCAAAAGAGACAGCGCACCCCCAAAAATGAGAAATTGTTCGTCTACAGTCATATTAAATGTAAGAATAAAATTATATTGCAGAGTGTGTGAAGAATCTGCAACTTCACAAATTAGGAACAGTTCAACATCAGGTATTCTAATGGCGCCGATGTTGTCATCAAAACATAAGGCAGCCCATGTAGCATCGCTTTCCTCCGGAGTTTTGCTTTTTGCATTAGCACGTGCTTTTGCATTAGCTATAGGTGCTACGCTTCAAACTTCTAACCAATCCTCTGGATAAGAAAACTACTCAACGTCTCATTTCAATATCGGTACCTGAACAAGAAACTTCAGTTGCATTTGTATATAAGTCTGCTAATATCTTATCGTCTGTCGGGAGTCAATTTCTTCATTGTTTATTGATTTACCAAAAATATTCCTCCTCTACCATCAATAGTGACGTGTATTGTTAGTGATCTGTTTGTCTACCACGTGCAATGATCAAAACACACTAACAATAAACAAAATTTACATACAATCAGTGGCAAAGCCAGGATTTCTATTCGGGGGGGGGGTCAGTGTCCTACTCCGGAAAACTTCTTTGTTAATGTGGAGACTGAAAGCACAAATTTAGATTTTATTCTAGCAACTTTTTAAAATTTTGGTTCTTGGGAGTTCATATCCCGGGAAACTCTCCCTGGATACGCAACTGCATACAATGGAAAAATTAATACAGTTTGGTAGACAAAAGCAACTATTATGCTTTTGACAATGGACTTATATAAGTGAATAAATAAAGAAAAGCTGCTACTAAAATAAGCAAAATTGCAAATAATTAAATTAATCAAACTAAATAATAACACATAAAGTTGCAATATGTTATATCTGACTTCATTGGGACAGCTGGAAGATTATCAGAACGTTCACTCCGCTACGAGCCACAATCTCAATCTATTCTGAATCTATCCCCCTATTTCTTCCTTAAGGCTCGAGTTTAATGGCCCCACTCGGTACCCAATGCTATAAATTTTAAACACTATCACTTAACTCACGGAAATGAAAAAAATACTTAAATAACATAATACAAGAACAGAACCAGGGAAATGTCATAGAATCTCAATACTTACTAAGCCTTAGAAATTATTAAAGAAAGTATGCGTACGAGTGCAATGGACCCACCTGGTAGTCCTAGGCAGTAGCGGCGGTTGGACGTTAAAAGTGAGGAGGCAAGACATGGTCTGAATACAGTATTTGTATGTAAATGTTACTTTTCCTGGTTGCTTGTAACACTTTGTTAGGCTAAAGGTGGTATAACTATTAGGAGGCTGTTATATAGACCAAAGGCTGTATAACTGTATAACTATCTTTTTCAGTTAAAAAGCCGTATATCTTGTTTCATATTTTGTTACGTAAATTGACAAGAGCAACACAAGATACTAACTCTTTGTACTCTTATACAACGAAGGTGTAAGGAGAGATCTGATTCCTTGCTCATGAAATCAAAAAGTCATAAATTCATGCATCTTAAAATTCTGTCTGGAAAATTGTCTGATCAGATTAGGGACCTATTTAATAACAAATTTGAAAAACAAATAAATAGAAAGGATAATATTAATCAAATAATCATAGTAATGGATAATAAGGCTTGTTCTGCAAAAGTTATATTGAAACTCGAAATTAATGAACAACTTATATTTTTAATTCCACGCATGTTATTATATGTGTTATTACTCTTAGAAAGACAATGAATACTACAAGCATATTCTACGACATTCAAAGAAATAATTTTGCAGCTTCCCGAAACATGTTCGTTGCCATTAGATACAGTTTTCATTTTCTTGGAATATATCCAAACTCAACAGCTTAATTTTTGGGCCATTTTTAGTGGCATTTTTCAAACGCAATTTCTGTAGCTTTCTTAACTTCACGGAAAGATAACCAATACGTACTCATGGAACGGCAAATATTGTATGGCACCATTTGTATTCTATGAACCAATAATACATACAAAACTTTATATTTCCAAATGAAACTATATACATTAATGTGTCATTTCAAAAAGTGGACGGGCAACTGGCCCCCTTTTCCCCCTTCCCTAATCGCCGCCTGTGGTCCTAGGGTTAAAAGTGTATCCTTGTATGGATATTTAGATAGAGGAAATACTAGTTCTTGCCGAATTTATTTAACTACTTACGATATGTTCCATTATTTTTAAACTAGGGTTTAAAATGTGATTGATTGCGTTTAGGGCGGCTTATAACACTTGACACATGTTCATTAGAACGTTTTATTTTCATTTAATATAAAGAATTACCCAGCAAATTTTGGCATTTGAATTTTTTGACAGCCTGTATTTCTGATAGGAAATGAAGTTATGCAATGTGCATAAATAATTGCTGTTTTCCATGCAGTAGTATTTGCATTAAGGTGCGTGTAATTATTGCTATTTAAAACTATATAAATTTTAAAATAACGCTGGCACATGAATTCACATCCATATATGAAAATCTCATAGGTGATATGGTAATGCTCTTAAGTCGTAATTAAATTGTACGTAATTACAGATGTACATGAAAAGTCAGAGTGTTAGAGCTGACGGTGATGAACAGAAGAGGAAGAAAAGAACACATTTCTTTCAACTTTCCTAAGGGGTTTTAAAAGTGACATGACGATTGTGCAGGAAGTATAGCAGAATCTTTCAAGTGAAAAATGTTTGTTCTTTAGTCGTCAAAAGAGAGGGGATGGGATAGATGATTTGAGTACGAAACTACATTTATACATATAAACTAGTTCTCTCTTTGGTCAACCCTAGCACACTGATAAGCATCAAATATTTTCTGGGTGCTAAGTATACGATATTATATGTGGGCGCTAAATCTACGGGCGCTAATTTTGGTGGTTTTCAACCACGCTCACGTACAATGGGTGCGGATTTTCAACCCATAGTCACTTACTTAGTTTCATTTCTACTACCTTTTCTCATACTTTGTCAGTTCAATATTTTACCACTGTATATATATATATATATATATATATATATATATATATATATATATATATATATATATATATATATATATATATATATATATATATATTGCAAGCTGACTGGCGTATTTTAATACTTTTTCTTTGATTACTATATTTATAATAATCATACTACCTCATTAAAATATTGAATATTATTAATCATATAACCACTCTACCATTAGCAGCCTTAGTTTCCAATGTTTCTGGTTTCGAACATATCTTAATACTGTAAAGAGGCAGGTATTCTTCTTTTGCTTTGACAACATTGTTTTTTGCCCAGACGAAGAAGGAATTTTGCTGTTTGTGCAGTCCCACTGAAAATATAACATTAAATTAATTAGCTAATGAAACAAGCACTTCTATCATATATTGACAATGAACTTGCATTTTTTTCTACTTACGAGTATATCAGTAGTGTATTCAAAAGCAAAAGTCGAATAAGATATTGACGAACAGCACAATTTAAAAACGTATTGCAAATGCTTGTGAATAACGACAAGGATAAAACTTTCAAGATATACTTCCGAGATACGTTCGGCATATTTTCACCGGATTGTTTTATACAAGTTTTTTGATGGTACTATAGGGACTATCCGTTTAAAATGATGTGAACAATCTTTATGGATAGATGGCTGAAATTCAGCTCAAATGTAGAAAGGACTATGCAGATTCTATATTAGAAAACGAAATTGTATTAAATGGATGGAACATAGTCAACAAACGCACAGGACATTAACATTGATGCCAATGGAAAATCAATGAAAAGCTAATAATTCCTCCATTTATTTCAAAAAGCAAAGAAAGAAGATGGCGGAAATCCAGCTCAAATGTAGAAAAGACTTTGTAAATTCTATATTCTAAAAGCAAATTGTACTAAAATTAATGAAACATATTCAAAAAGCGCACACAACATTAATATTAATTTCAATAGAAAATCAATTAACAAAAATAAATTCATCCACATATCTCAACAACTATAATAATGAGATTGCTAATTGAGAGCTTATTGCAAAGACATAATGAGGAGCTTAAAAGTGCGGCGTATAGAATACAAATAGATATGGATGGAACATTGTCAAAAATCAAGTTTGAGTAAAATAAGTCATAATGATTAAGTATGTGCACGTTTTTCGAATTATCCAAAGCGCCCCACCCGGAGGTTACGCGCTTGCAACATCTCACATCGGGATTTGGGATATCCAGACTCGATTTAGGAAGCAACTTGACTTGTGATCTGATTGCGTGGCACAATCTGGTTCTTATTGTAAACTAGATAGCCCCTTTATGAGTTACGGGTTTTTACACTGGTACTCCTTCAGACGAACTTGCCAATTTTTGCATTATATATATATATATATATATATATATATATATATATATATATATATATATATATATATATATATATATATATGACAAGTTAAAAGTACTTTGTGATGCTTTATTATCACAAATATTTCCATTTTATTCTGCTATAAGGAAGCTCAAGCATAGGAACTAGGGTCTAAACCTGAATGTAACTCACCGAGGTATGGTATAGAATATGCTAATGATGTAAATCTAATAGAGGACGACATAACGCCAATACAAAGTTAGGCAGTTAAAGCTATTAAACACCTGCAGTCACAGTGGTTTAGAAGTAAACGTAGAAACACGCACACACACACACACATATATGTATATATATATATATATGTGTGTGTGTGTGTGTGTGTAACTCTTTTTGACAATATTACTGAAGTCACGGAAACATCCAAGTTTCAAATCATATCTTTAAGAAAATATATACTTTCAAGTATGTAAGATTAACCGACCAAAGCAATATCCACAAAGAAATCAAACAGACGGACTATGCAATCTATGACCGGTTCAATGCCGCATTCGCAAAGGATCTCCACGAACTTCTGTACTTAATCAACTGGATCGTCTTCCTAATAGTATTTTTTTTTCCGAGCGGGTGTTCAGTTTAAGGTTTTAAATTTTTCATACTTTCTTTGACTCTTGTAACATGACCTGCTCATGTAAGCGTCCTTAACTTAGTAACTCTAAGAATGTTATGTAAATGCTATAAATTAGGATGTTCTTATTATGAAGTTTTACTCAGTTTTAATTCAGGTCTCCTTTGGATTAGAAAATTCGCCTTAGATACTTTTAAATACTTTTAGTCTACGTTCTTTCTTCAAATTAAGCTACAATATTTCGTAAACAAATTTCAAATTCTTCCACAGGACTCATGAAGACAAAAGATTTTGTACTGAATAATGAAATAAATTATCTGGTTTCCATTGACATTTAGTTTGTACGTGGATTTGATTTTGATCCTGCATGTTGATCCTAGGTATTTGAAAATATTTCCTTTGTCAAAAGTATTACTTGCTATTTAAAAGTAACCATAATTTATTCTTTAAAAAGCTGCAATGGCTGAAGATGCAGCAACGGCGAAAATTGCACTCGTTGGTACTGCTGTATAAAACACTTACTTTTACAGAAACTTCTTATCTTCTAAAACATCTTAATTTTTTAAGCGATTTCCATAAGAGGGACACAAGATCACGTTTTAATAGCCAACTTGCAATTCCTATTCATAGATCAACTTATTCCTCCAAATCATATATAATTTCAACGTGTCGTGATTGGAATACTTTGCCAACCTCGGTACGTGAGTCAAAATCTTTAGCATCTTTTAAAAGAGCAGTTTATAATTTATCGTTATCGAAGCAGGGTTGAATGGACACAGATACAGAAGAGCCAATAGAGAAGCTTGTCATAAAGATATGAAACTCAACACTTATTACATATTATAACATGTATGTACTTTCGTGTAGCACTATATTATATTTGTGTGTGTTATGTGTGTGTGTGTGTTCAAGTGACAGTCTGTTTCTTGTGTTTTTTTTTTACTTTCTAACTGTTTTTTTCTTTTGCTATTGTTAGCTATATTCTTTGATTTTTCAATTTTGTGTCAGGTTTAGGTGGTAGATAATTCTATATATAGCCTTAACCTTGACATGTAAAATAAGTCAAAATAAATAAATAAATAAATAATTTACAGTGTTACAGCAACAGTAATATCTTATTCTTAGTTTCCTCTGCATTTTGTTTTATACTTTTGTCCCTCCAGACGTTTAATAAATCCTCTCCAGTTATTTCTGTTGTTCTCTCATCCCTTACGAGATTTACTTCATCAATATAAGCTATAACCTGGTGCGCACAATTCAGCTTTAGGATCTAAATGTTACTTATTTCCTTGTAACGTATTATAGAAAATGGTTGAAGAATAACAATGAAACCTGAATAAAAGTAAGTAATATGTTTCAGTATTCAGTTCAAACTTTCTTCTTTAAGTAAATGTAGTACTATAAGAAGGCAGATATAATACCATAATCATAAAAACAATTCCAGCCTCTAACAAAGAAACCAGCCTCTAATAAAGATTTCATAACCGTAATACGCAAAATGGAAGTCATGGATCTAAATAAGATAGCCCATACTCAGGTTATCGCGGATCATTGAGAAGATTGCAACGAAATCCATATATTCGTTAATGCAACGACCAGACGAGGTCGTAGTATCGACACGAACCATATTGCCAAGGGAAAAATTCTGGACCCGACTATATTTTTCAGTTAAGTGAGTAAGAGTTAGCACAATTATACCAAAATTACCTGAAACACATTGGTAAGTAATGAAACCAATTTTACCTTCATGAAGAAGATCTCAAGTAAAATCCAATATTAAAGTTCTACAATGTATGATTAGAAAAAAAAATCTTGTACTTTTCTAACATGCTTATATGGTTCTCTTGATTGTAGAAAAGTGAACAATCAGATGAAAGTACTGCGGCGATAATGAAATATTAGGAATAATGTATAGTTTAATTTTATCTGTAATTCTCTGCTTCGGTAAAATACATCCAAAATATTTTGTACATATAATAGTTTTATGACCAGTGATATCTACTTATTTTCCTTGCTTTCAGCCAATATGTACCTATCAATTTTATCCTTGTTTGTTATATATTCTCTATAAGTTTATGGAAGTGAATATTCGTAAATATATGTAGTTTTATAATAATTATTTTAAGATTTTGGGGTAATATTACAAACTAAAATGACATGTTATAATTTGAAACGAGTTGAACACAATAAGCATGTAGTCTATATAGAAATATATATTTACTCACCAATATACATGTCTAAATTGCATAGTTGAGTGTCAATTGGAAACAACGTAAAGTCAAAGTCACATTTCATGATGAGTATGGCTCTATAAATAGAAAGAGTAAAAAAATTA
Source organism: Thermobia domestica (assembly GCF_964235325.1). Taxonomy (NCBI): domain Eukaryota; kingdom Metazoa; phylum Arthropoda; class Insecta; order Zygentoma; family Lepismatidae; genus Thermobia; species Thermobia domestica. Next base: position 51,556,326 of record NC_137456.1, read on the forward strand.
TAAGCTCTTAGTAAATACCTTTACAAACTCAAACAAAACATCCTTGACCAAGAGAATGTAATACTGTAAAGTTATAATCATTGTAATTTCTTTAAATCATGTTGATATATTCCATGAGAGAAGTATGAAGTTATATCCGTTAATCAATATATAACGAAAACACGCTTTCTTACAGTTTTAATTCAAGTACTATGTTTTCCTGGAAATTGCTATATGGTCTTTTGTTTCAAAATGTTTAATAAACATCACACAAAAATACTTACCTATAAATGAACATTTCAGTTGCTAAAATTACTTTATCTAAATATAGATATTTCGCTTACTAGACAGATATTTATGCATATTGTGTCCGACATCATTAGTGTCATTTTTCGTTTGTAGATCTTATTTTTGTATTTTGTCTAAATCTCACCCAATTTACACTAGTATTAGAACGAATAACCACACAAACAAAAAGGAAAAAAAAGCAAAAACGATTGGGAAACTATTAAAGAAATGACTAGGATATGGGTTTTAGTGTATTCTTACAATCGTCCGATCCTGCAATCACCTAATGAAACTGAGATTCAGCACCTATTTAAAGTATCGAAAAAATCGACTACAGCGTTTGAATTTGTGACATCACAGTTAGACATCAGGACGGTTACTACTCTCATATGAGAGTACAATTAATCAGCAATATAATCTTTCTGCTGTCAGAAGTAAAGTGCATGATGTTACTGGTTCGTTCCTCGGTTAAGTAGGTTTGTTGTGAATACTATCTTATCCGCGGAATTTCTTGGTGTACCCCCGTTTTCTCCCACATTTTCAATTGACCAATTCCTCTATCGTCATTCACTTGTTTTATAATTCATTTCTTTAAGCCTAAAGTTATAAACATAGAACTTTAAACTGGAATATTTCATTTCATTACTTTAATAATGTACAAACACAATAAAGAAACGTGACATGCCATTTTGAATGCACGGCGTGAGCAGAATGTGTAATATTTATGTTTCAAATGTCAATAATACAAGTATGTAATATGCAAATCTTTAATATGTACACAACAGTAACATATTTCTAAAATGAGAAAAGATATTAGAAAATGGGCTCATAAAATTGCGAATTTCGTTGTTAAGTAACATGTCAACAATTCTATATGCGTTTTTCTTTTATCTAGAATTACCCTCGATTATAATATATGAGAAGATGTTAATGTCATTCACTGTTTTTATACCTTGCTTTCCTGATTTAGTAATAAAAACAGTGATAAAAACTACATAAAATATTTGCAATAATTTTCAAAGTAGCACGAGCTGCTAAATATACTGTGATAGTCTCTATAAGTTTAGATGCAACGCAGTGTATATATAAATTGAATTGTTTAGCTCTCTAATGTTGCAGTCGGGAAGGAATACGATTTCGTCGATAATCATTATGAACGTCGATAATCGTTATTTCAGATTCCCCCTATCTTTGTCCCTTGATCATATTTTATTTTAGTATCAAACTGCTAAAAGTACGTTTTATGCAGACAGTAAAGAATTTCTGTGAAATAGTTACAGTGAAGTCATATGATGAATACACATTAAAAGCTTGTCAGAAAATTCAAATGAGTAAATATTACAACGGTGTTGATAGAAGCTAAGACAAGAAAACGCATATTCTTCTAATTCTTTATATAGGAAATTGAACATCAAGTAACATTTTTTCGTTACTTGTTTGGAGAATATTGCTATTTTTACCAACATGACTTCCACCTCGAACAGTCACAACTCTTTTCCTGCATGTGCTATAGTCTTTGCTTATTACAACGAAAAGCTATGCCAGATAATCTCCACGAAATATATACTAATTATTAATGGATATTTATTTCATTAGTACATGAAGCAGTAAGTGTCCATTCTTATTCCTATTTTCCATTTTGTGGTGTTTCTAAGGATGAGGAATATAGATGAAGAATATATGCTTGACCTTTTTGTGAATTTTAGCTATCAATCTAGATTTAAATAAGCATTGTTTTTTTTTTTTTTTTTTTTTACTTAATTTCAACTTTTAATCTAGATATATATAATATTATTCTGTTTTACTCCTTTCATTGTCCATGTTTACTTAACCTAGACATATAATATCATTCTTTTTCACTCTTCTCATTGCCCATGACTACTTAACGTTCCTCGTATATATTACATTTCTTTGTAACCAATTGCTCTTGTCATCTTAGGTTAAAATCTATGGATTTGTTTCGAAGCAGCTTTTCATCATTACTTTTGCTGTGCCAGACTGTTCGTTTCTTAGTAAATTCCCGTTTCTATATATGGCCCGTATGTTTCAATCTCGGTATTCCCACATATATTTTTCCTTCTGCAATTCCCTTCATAGCTACTAATGAGATGCCTCAATGTGTCATAATGTGTCCATTCATCCTTTCTCGTCTTTTCGAAATATTCTTCTATACTGTCTCATTCGATACCTTGCTCAATCATCCAATCTTCATCATTCTTCTATAGTACTTTATTTCAAAGACTGCAATTCTCTGCTTGTGTCTTCTTCTAGTATCCGTGTCTCACACCCCTACAATGTTACACTTCACACATATGCTTTCAAAATCTTTTCCTTCAGTTCTATGCCGATCTTTCCAGTTAGTAGCTTCTATTTCTCTTAAAACGCCTTCTTCGACTGAGCTATTCTGGATCTTACATGCTGTTTGCATCTGCTATCGATAGTTCCTTTACTCCCTAAGTAACATATTTACTCCACTTCTTCCACCACATAATCCTTATTTTCCATGTCGTTTGTTTTCTAGCGCATGTCGTAACTTTTATTTTGCACTTATTCATCTTCATGCTTAATTTACTGCTAAATGCATGTTGCGCATGGAGATGATTCCTTTTGCAGTATGGGATTATGCGTTTATTGCTGTAACCATTTAAGTCAATTTAATCAAAATACAAAAATTACCGTTCCCATACTGCATGTCCTTGGTAAAGAATTTTTCGTTGTCTTTCACCGATTTGGAATGTACTTTTTGTTAAAGTACACTCTATAAGTTTTTGCCGTTGCCCAACTGCTTTAACATCATATTATTTTGAATAACCTACAAAGTTTGTGTCACTTTCCGAACTAAACATTCCTTCCCCCGTTATTCGTTATCAAGTGGACTTTGCCCGAGTTTGTGGTTTTTAAGTATAGTGCCTATGAAATAGTTATGGTAATTAAATATAAAAGCAAATAAATAGATAAGCAATCAGTAATTAACAACCACTTGTCTTCTTTTTGTTTATTGAATATCACTAGTTCAATACTATATAGATGTACTGTGTTATGGTATTTGACACCTCCAAAGAAGAATTTCTGGATGCGAGCTTTATTACGATAAACTCATTTTCAACACTGTCAAAAGTAACTTGCTATTCTTACAAAATAACATGCTTTTGGTTAATTTAGTCTTTCTTGAGACACCCAATTTTACGTTGTATTTGCTATCTAATCAGTATCTATTCAGCTTATATGTTAATATAGTATATATTTTACTTGCTAATAACGCATTTTCTATTTATATAATATTTCTAGGAGTAAAGAACTTAAGTTTCCTTGTGTGTTTCTTTATGAACAATTTATTGAACTATTCAATATGCTATAAAAATGCATGTTTTATTTTATTGATATGAAATCAGACCAGAGGTTTCTTTCCTGGAATTACCTTACCTGACCACATACGTTAGTTTCTGCCCATATGACAATAGTACTATTCTGGTATCTGTAAGCCCTCTTTCGGTATCCAATCTGTTCATTTTACGAATATTGATCTCAGGTAACCAAAGATTGTCCCTATCACCAGGATGAATGACCTCACTAAATGCAGGATCCGTAACAGATGACATGTTAATTCGCCGATCTATCCATGAAAACAGCATATCTAGATCTGCATGCACTGTCTGCAAAATAAGATAAAAATTAATTATGCTTAGTCCAATGTTGATTAAGGCTTTAATTATAATAAATTTATATTTACGATTCATGGAATGTGTCTACTAACAAGTCAATGTCAAAAAATAATATTGCATATACTATTATATCTACAGTTTTGGTTTGTCTGAACTAATACCTTCAGATAAAGTTATCACGCAGCATTTTTCCTCACAAATTCTACAATACTAGTGCTTACTAGTTGCAATGTCAATTTTTCACATGGCTGAATAGTTTTCTCGAATGTATTTCGACATGTTTTGGCCACTAGAATACGGGTTTCTATGGAAGTCGATTAACAGTGATCCAGGTGTCCTCTGATCCAATGTAATTTGACTCATATAAACGGATTACTATTTTCTTTTGTTTCTATATCTCATTATGAAGTAGACACGATCTAAAACTCGATATATTTTCTATAAAAAAATCTTTACTGTCGTTCAACATATTTAGCTAATTACCCAAGATTACAAATAATAACTACATCACTCGTAATAGCTTGTATTTAGACATAAATAAAATTCTTGAATATCTTCACTGTATCGAGAAAGATAATGTTATTTTACATATTTTAAAATACTTTCCGCTTGAAATTGCCTCCACAGGCACACAACCATTATCACTTTCTTAGTAAATACTTCTGTGATTTAATATTTACAGGAGAGTAGTAAATGTGGACGTTTTAACATGTCGTTAAAATTCTTTAAGTTCAGTTTAATTATCATTTGAAAGAAGAAACAAAATTGGTTGCTATGCAAGTAACGAAATTTGACCCATTGTTGTTAAATGTAAGGGAACGCGGTGGCTCAGTGGAGTCCTCGCTGTTTCTGTGTCCGTTTCCCTGTCGTGTCTAGTAGTCCTGAAAAGTGGTTAAAGTAGAAAATAAGTCAGGAAGATTTTTAAAAAGTGGTAGAGTGTTCACCTCCTGTGCTTGGGGTCCGTGTTTCGATCCCACCTTGCGCCATGTGGACTTTGTGTTGGATAAACACCGTGCTCGTGGGTTTTCTCGGGGTTCTCCCGTTTCCTACCACTTTCTTCATTCCACTATTTCATTCATTTCTCATTATCACCGTCTCCTTTAGCCTAACCGGCATAGCCGAGGGACGTAAAACTTTAAGATTTCATCTCATTTTTTCTCATTTCGTTAAATGTTTTTAAACAAATAACTTAGCAGTAGAATGAAGTCACTAGGGGTGTTTACTCCCACTGTCGGAATATCTAATGTAATGAAAACCTAAGCTAGTAATTGGACTAATGTACAAAAACTATGAAAGTCGGTGAAACAATCTAATTGTTGGTCGAGAAACATTCTTACATTCATTTTTCATTATATAGATAATGCAATACACGTTTAGAAATGAGACATTTATTATGAAATCCCGTACGTGAGAAATGACATTCCAAACGGACGGACAAAACTTTCTACCTTTTCCTTATGCTGAGCATTTTAGGATATACCTTTAATTTGGAATTTAACCAGAAACCACTTACAACATTCAATTTTTATTGCCTTCCGGAACAGCAATTACAGTGTTATTATCTTTGTCTAACCGCTTTTCAGATTATTTTTATTTCAATATGTTAATAAGTATATTTTATGGTGTGCAATGGAGGAAGAAAATAAATTCAGAACTTGATCGTCTAAGTGATTGCAATACGAGTAACTTGGGTATTTGGACAAGGGTCCCTCATTCTGCGGCAACTGGTAGGCGGTAAGCCTATGCCAACTTATTTACCACAAGCGGCTTAACCCTTTCGGCCCTAATGGTAACGTTTGTGTACATCACATTTAACTAAATCTGGTACTTTTTAAGTAAGGTTGCAATACTGATTTGCTTTCTCAATAATTTCGTGAAACCCTGACGAGCTTTTCTGTGTTAGAACTGAGTGCGGTGCGAGCAGATATTTAGTTAGAGTGACTCTTACAATACGTCTGTTATAATGGAAGACGCGGTAGCTGGTAAGTATATGGAATTTAAAATTATATTTTCGAAATAATTGATCTTCTATTGTGACATTTGTATTGGTTTGTTCAAGGTAAAGCTACCAAGAGTTCTATAAACAAATCAGCTGCTGAATCTGACATCTATGTTTCTTCCCAGAATTTTATAAACATTGATGTACACTTTTGTGTACATCAGGTTGCAAGTGAAAGATAAAAGGTTATTTGTTGTTTTTGTCGACGTACGCATATGTGAACTCCGTTTTTCAATTACATGTGATTCTCACTATCCTTTCTCATGAGATTACATTTACTTTGTGCCTATATAAGTAATGTTTCATCGTTGTATCACAGACAACTTCTATAATATATGGGAAATCTAAGGGAGGTTTACACGCAACGATTTATTTCACGTCTTGTCGGAATCGACAATTCCTATAAAGTAAGGCGGAGCATGTAAAAAGCAAAACGTTCTGGAACGTTTTATTGAAACGTAATATTCTTATACTAAACGGTGCGTAAAACGTAGATCAGATGTACGTTTTGCATGACTGATGAAACGTACAATAAGTCATTGCGTGTAACCCTGCCCTAACGTATACTAGCCTAAACATAATTGAAAATATATTTTATCACTTATGTGTACGACTTTTCATTGCATACGTGACTTTTATTCCTACAATAATAGTTCTATTAAACTAATAATTAACATTCCTTCTTGGAAACAGTGATGTAGCCATCGAATTCGAACGCAGGGGAGGATCTGAGCCAATCTAATTATTCTAGTTGAATTGTTTATTCTACAGCCTGTGATTCTTCCATCTCTTTTCGTATAGCAGTTGTTGTATTACAGCATTTTTTTTTGAAGAAAAGTCTGGCTTAACAAATGAAGTCAAAGGAGGTGCGACACAAAGTCAAACTAAGAGGCGTGTAATATTATTTTTGTTCAAATTATTTCGATAAAAATATGAGAAGTGGAAATACAGCTTTGTAAAGAATTTTTATACAGAATAAAAATAATCATACATGTCTTCTCAGATACATTTGTAGATGTTTGAAACAATAATCATTTCATTTTTCTTTCAGGTCCTTCTCGAGAAAGTGCGAGGAAACGGAAAATCTTATCCCCTGTCGACGTTGAAAATATATTGAATTCATTATAAAATGCAAATGTAACGTTCATTTTCACGTCACAAAATTAAGTAAAACATACCAAGCAACCGACTAAATTTTGTAACCGACTAAATTTTTTGCACAGTTATTTAACCTTAAGGTTTAGGCTGAACTAAGCCATTTTGTATACTAAGTTCAAATAATAAAAAAAAATTCAGAATGAAAAGAAATTTCTATTTTACATGGGCAACGGAATTTTAAAAGCAATCGCAGATTCTTGTCAAGTGGTAGACCAACAATGAGATCTTAGCAAGTGTGCCATCTAGCACATGTTAGACATGAACTTACAATTCATGTTAGTATTATCATATAATCTAGATATTTAATATGAATTTCTGAAATGGGATCATAGATTAAAACTGAAATTATCATTTATTATTTCAATAAAAAAAAATATCGAATTACAACTTAAGAAGGCGGTTATAAAATTTTGAAGTATAAAGTTTGAAAGTTTTTACCTTATGACGCAATGTTTGTGTCCTTCCCACTCCTTCGGACTTCCCCCTCACATCCAAAGATGGAATTGCGTAACCCGGAACAATGCAGATCAAACCCACAACTAGCAATCCACCTGCCACACATTCATTGTAGCGGTTACAGGTGGTTGAGTACAGCAACGCATTTTTTTCGAACTGGTTAAAACTTAATTTAGATGTCAGAGTCGCAATTGTTTTAATCTCAAATATAGCAGGTGTTCCACGGAACTAATTTTTATCAAGGTTTGTCCAAACATGCAAATTTCTGCATAACAAATTTTGACTTTTTTACAGCGACTCTGACCGCGTTGCTTATATTAGACTATTATCAATGATGAAAGCGTCATGCAATACCTGGTCATTACACAACCCAGGCCACACAATATTTTCATATTATGGAAACTAACATTTTATCATAGTTATCATACCGAATTTTGAAACTCTAATAGATTATTAACGAATATAATATATTAAATTACACTAACAGTTCTTCAAACTAAGATCCAAAATATTTATACACATCACTTACATGCTCCTTTCCATTTGGGTCAAACATACCAATGGTAGCCCCCCCCCCACATCTACGAATTAGAAATGCTGGACGGCGCCATGTTGCTTTCACTACCCATGATGCATCAACACACGACAGTAGAAAACAAATTATTACTGTTCAACTACGAAAGGTTTGCAGTTAATATCATAAGTAAGTTTTAGATAATAAGAAGAAGTTAACACATTCATCATAGATTTTACGTAGAAAATTTAAAAGAATCCGATGTAATGTTAGAAATTATTTGTAATTAGTATTACTTATATGCGAATATAGTGCACAGTTATAGAACAATCCCGCCATCCAGTGACTTGTATTAATAGTAAAGAAACGTTTCAACAACTAACGTTAATAGCTAACACGTAAAAACAAATAAAACGTGTATTTGAACTAATGGCACGACTATATCAAACGGGGGCCACTCAAATAACACAACAGAAAACAACGTTGTAATGTGAGGTACCATAAAAAGGTACGTTACACAAATAATTCTGACTTAGACATTGACATATCTTCTAGTGAGGACGAGGATTCACTGTTTGGAAAACTTGCTAAAGTTGATACTGAGTATAATATTGACACAGTTCAAATTTCTGACAGTAGTGAAAGTAGTGACTGTGAAGTTCATACGAGAAGATAATGAAATTCTAAAAAGAGAAGAAAAGAATCAGAACTGTGGAAGGTAAAAGCATTTGACCCTCCAAAAGATATTCACTGGGCTGGTTTGCCAGAATCTAACGAGTGTCATCTAATGAGTGTCTATACATGTATTTTGCAAGATGCTTTCCAGTCAATATATATGAATTAGCGGCTAATCAAACAAATTTGTATTCCCTTCAAAATAATGGTCAGATTATCGATACAAACAGTAATGAAATACGCCAACTTTTTGCAATTCATATTATAATGTGTGTAGTGAATTTTCTACGTCTTCGTCTATATTGGTATAATTTAACAAGGATTGCAGGAGTTGCAGATCAAATGTACAGAAATAGATTTGAAAAATTACGTAACAATCTCCATCTTGCTACAGAGAAACCAGATAATTATAATCATTTATGGAAAGTAAGGCCTCTCGTTGATAGTGTGATGCTCTCTACTTAGAAGAAATATTATGTGTTGATGAACTGATTATTCCCTTCAAAGGTAATCTGAACATAAAACAATATGTGAAAGGTAAGCCATGTCCTTGGGGGATCAAAGTGTTTCTTTTGTGTGGAGAAAGTGGCATCGTATACACTTTTCTCATTTATCAGGGTAAGACAACTCCTATTGATAGGGAGAACACTGAGAAATGTGGGCTATCAGGGTCAATAGTATTAGAATTATGTAAGCGCATTCCTGTTGGGAGAAAATACAATCTGTATGTATATAACTTCTTCACTTCTATAGACTTGATAAAGCAATTAGAGGCTAGAAACATACTTTATGCAGGCACTATTCGCAAAAATCATACAAAAGGGTGTCCATTACAAGCAAAAAAGAACCAAGAACGTGAAAACATTGTCGAAGTTGTCAATGGTGACGAACCTGTCATTATTACTCAGTGGATTGATAATAATGTTGTTATTATGACATCTAACTTTGTGGGGAAAGGTCGGGTAGATAAGGTTAAACGATGATCTAAAGCCAGGAAGAACTACGTGGAAATTGAAAGACTAGAATTATTAGGTTATAAATTAATGGGCATGGGCGGTATTAACAAAACAGACTTTTTGATTGAGTTGTACAAAATTTTTATTCCATCAAAATGTGGACATTCCGAGTACATTTCCACTTCTTAAATATGGCCATTACCAATAGCTGGTTAGAATATAAGCGTGATGCTTCAAGATAACGTATCCCAAAGAAAGAAAAGTTAAATTTGCTTTACTTCACGTTTCAAATTGCAGAGGTTCTCCTCACTCCTCGCAAAACTGCAAGGGAACGAGGAACACCCAGCAGTACCAGTCCATCTCCTCCAGGGTACAAGAAGAAGCTAAATCCGGAAATTCGGCCTTGTTCTGATGCGAGATATGACAGAATAGATCATTGGCCAGTAATGAATGAGAAACCCCAAAGGTACAAATTGGAGAACTCCGTAGGCGTTCTAGAGTGAGATGTGAAAAATGTAATTTGCACTTATGCAATACCAATGCAAGCAATTGCTTTAAAAAATTTCATGTGAGAACTGAAGATTTGTTTTCAGAAGTGTGAAGTATAAATAGTTTTCACTATGTATGTTTCTGTTGAGCCCGTGACCACAAATGCTTATTTTTAAGCAAAGTATTATATATTATGACCTGTTTGTTAAGATACTATGTAACAACATTAACTATCTAAAGTGGTTTATAAAGTACCTTTGTAACCTGATATACACATAAGTGTCCGACTCATATTTCAAGAGCTACATAGGGTAGCACCAAAATTATAATCTCCAGCACTCACATAATCTTTTTAGTTTGATAGGAATAATATAAAATAAATATTTCTCCCTTGCTATTATCAAAAAATAATAAGCCATTCAAAAATTTGGATGGAAGTTAAAATTTCTAAGATCTAAAACACATTTTTTGTTTCAAATGTGTCTATAAAAAGGCAACCAAGCAACATCTTACTCTTTATTTTGGCTGTCTCTGGCCTAGTCAAAAGCAGTCCCGACAATAATAATAATAATAATAAATGAAACTATATTATGAATATAATCGAGCACGCACTTTTTATGACAGTATTGATAAAAGATTTTAACTAAAACGAAATTAATCAAAAAATATCGACACTTCCCTGAAAACATATGACAGGACCCACCATTGATATGCATCCACATAAATTTTAGAAAGTCAGCGCCGTTGATTTCATAAATGTGTTAGTCCATATTAAAGGGATACTAAGGAAACCATTGCTTTTGCTATAAATTAGTTAAAAACCTACCCCGTCAACATTGTCAACCTTTAAAATTTCAATTCCCCTTAAATTAAGGTGCATCTTCCACATGCCATCTGCTCCTGAAATACAGATTTTAAACATTAGAATTAATTGTTGCCATATTATTAATATATATATATATATATATATATATATATATATATATATATATATATATATATATATATATATATATATATATATATATATATATATATATATAATATTTATAATATTTACTTCTTAACTCTTTTTATTTTTTACTTATGACATGAAACATATACAAATATGTAACTGCAACTTATACATCTGAGAATTTATGCACGTACATTGCCTGAATCTTGATGTTTGAAACTTCTAAACGATTGGTATTATGAATAATATGAATTTAAATCAGGAGTGGTGATCAACTTCGAGGTACATGAAGCATACTTAAGTTTGAATGACGAGTTTTCAAACCTAAAGTATCTAATTTTAATTGTTTTAAATGGATCTATAATATTCAACAACCCTTCTCAATGATGCAGCCTTGATTGTAGATGTTATTCTTATCTAAATTATAGAATATTCGAATATGTCTCTAGTTACTAATTTCAATATTTCAGTTTTATGTTCGCGTACAGTCTTAATATCACACTATACGTCTTTGCTTTCTAAACATCTCTTGCAAAACACTAGTACTTATTTTGTGGTCATATACTTAACTTCTAGTTTCAATATCAAATTTCACTATAAACAGTAAATTTGACTAATACATTAATGAACAAGAATTGAAAATTTTAAGGAGCGTTTTGTAGTTCGAGTATTAAGTATAACTTACAGACCAAAGCCCAGCTTTCTCTTTCATATTTATTAAATTAAATCAAGTAGTATTGCAGTTGTTCCTAAAACATTTTTTGCTGAAGTATGAGTATAATTATAACAGGCATTCTTAGAAAACTTTGAAGAAAATTCCTTCATTCAGGATGTTATGAGACGATGTTCAGGATTGAGAATGAGACGGTACGAGACGAAACTTGCTTTCTCAGTTGATAATTAGAGATCTGGATCTCGAGTTTAAAACACAATTTCAGGCTTCTTTGGTTCGATTGCTATCAATCTGTTCAAATCAGTCATCATACGAACACAAGAAAAATTATAGAAACCCTATTTTCTGCCACCTGACAAGACATCACCTAATCAAGAACAATTGTTACATAAACTATTGTTTCCACGGCCTAAAAGAGAAATCATTCTTCAGATCAGTTTCTACTGCATAACGTCTGAGACGTGTTTCACCAACTCCTTAAAGCACTCAGTTTTTTGGCACTCCTCACGAACATCTCACTTACCCTATTAATGTTCTCTGTTGTTCTTCCCAATACTCATGCATTATTCAAACTATAAGTTGTTACTAACTTTGTGTGGTAATTCTTATTTTTACTTGTTATATGCGCCTGAAATTTTCGTTTGGCTCTCTAGCACATTTGCTTTCGAACAATAAATTTCCAGACCTCATATAAAGCTGCTATTCTCGCAAAGTTTTCCAGGATTAACAATTGAATTTGCATAGAAAGAAAGTAAAAATGATCAAACAATACCTCAGATTCGGTCGTTCCTATATACATTAATTTTATAGAAACCGGTTCATAAATTAACAAGTTATAATGAATAAAAAAATAATGAGTGACTTATCGGACACCCAATACATACTTGTTATCTTAAACTTACAGTATTTTAATTTGTTTAATAAATTAACTCAAAAGATACACTAATAAATTCAAGAACAGAACAGCTGTTTCCTTTAGTACAAGAAGTAAACTGCCATTTACAAAGATCATTGTAGTTTGGCGACTCTGTGCAATTATTAAGGTAAGAATAAAGTTCTGCTCTTTAGTAATTCATAACTTGACATCGGCTTACAAGCTTCACATCGACCATGAATCATTATCTTGGAGTGTGTAACTGTTTGAGTGTGAGAAATTACCGGAGTGTGAGAAATTACTGTTTCTTATGAAAAATAGAACTACTCATCCAATCCTAAACTCTAACTATAGTAGTTGGATATTGATCAAGATACAAATCGGTTTTCAAAACTCCTAGAAGGTGTTGTCTGTATAGTGTTCAATAATATGAGAGGTCAATCATGCTTACTCCGCTATGGTGGAATCTTTACTCGTTACAGTGCTGAACACAACGAGATGCATGTTCAAAAGACATAGTGTCGTCATGTTTATGATGATATTCGTTCAAGTAATGATCGAGACCTATACTTTCTATGATATCCAGTACTAAACTCTACTCATCCATCGTATTCTCTGATGTCTCTTCCAAAGGCTACTACTTATTCCGATATCTCGAACATTTCTTGAAAGTAAAGACATTTGTTTTTGATTGTGTGGTGCAAAGTAAGGTTGATAACTTTTTCATATTCCAGACTTGAGATCTATGCCACCAAAGATATACTATCGTTAACAGAACGATAGTAAAATTGTCTGGTTGCAGATGACGACTACTTTGGTCAGGCATGTATTGCATTTCTCATTCTTTGACCTTTACAATGTTGTACTTGTGGAGGTTTAAGTTTGTGAACATTTCTCTTTATAGGATTTGACTTGCAGAATATTAATATTTTTAGATTAAAACTGTGGAATTGCTAAGAGAACTGAACATTTAGACGTCTAGAATAATCAAAATAACTACATATCTGGAAACATTATAACATTTTATTAACCAGAAACGTCGCTATGTAAGAACAAAATTTGAAAGGAACATAAATAATTATTTTCAACAAGCTGCTAAAATTTAAATAGTGTTAACTAACCATAGAACTTGTACGGCATTACGTATTTCTGATATCCATGGGGAATGCTGAAGAACGTCCCTGTTTCTGAAGCATTTTGATTGCTAAGGTGATTGCATAATAATAATATTATTATTAATATTAATCTCAAGAGGCCAGAAGGTGCACCATTGAATGTCATTCTGAAAAGAAAGGTAAAGAGAGTAAGTAGATAATTACAAGCTAAGTTGTAAATAAAAATATTTCGGAAATCAAAATTTTAGTTTACACAATCATTTGAAATAAGAGTTTTACATCACATGGATATACCAGCTAGGAGAAACCAGATGCTGGTGATGAGAAATGAATAACATACTGGAATGAAGAAAGTAGGAAGAAAAGGGAAAACCCCGAAAAAATCCACGCATATGGTGTTTGTCCACCATAAAGCTCACTTGGCGCGATCTTGGATCGAACCGATGAGTACAATGCGCCAGAAATGAACGCTCTACCGATGAGCCAAAACGGCCCCGTATACAATCATTTGGAACGCGCTGTAGCCTCAATTTGAAAAAGTAATAAGTAAGGCAAAGAACAGACCGATTGTTTAGCTTTTAGTTTTCCAAACAGATCTATGCAAGTTATGGGCATGTTTGTTAAGGTCTTTGGTTTTGTCATTGGTTGGTTTTGAATTTACCATCCCACTTAGCATTGAAATTCTAATCAAGCATCACTTACGAGAGATGACTGAAACTTTTTGATCCTTGAGGAAACTATAAGAAGTACAGGTTTATTACTTTATTACCTTTATTTTCAACCTCTTGGGCAACAACACACTTGCTCCAACGGTGCTGCAGTGCTCTTATCCCAGTAGTATAAAAAATCCTTGTGTTGTGACCACAGAAACTTCTCCACGCTGTCATGACGTCATTATCACTTACAAATTGTCGTCCTGCTAAAGTCCTCTTTAGATTAGGGAACAAATAGAAGTCTGATGTCGCCAGATCTGTTGAATAGGGTGGATGGCGAACGAGTTCAAAGCCGCATTCGTGAATAGTAGACATGTCAGCTACTAATGTGTTGCAGGGAGCATTGTCATCATGACAGAGAACGCCTCTGGACATCGTTTGTGGCCTTTTTTCCTGAATTTGCACTCGCTTTTTTTCAAAAGGTCACTATAATGTTGTTCTGTGATGGTATGATCCCTTTGCACTTAGTCAATGTATATCACTCCTTGAAAATCCTGCAAAACAGAAACGCGGGCCATCACTTTGCCAAGCGTCAGGGGATTACCTTTGCCTTCTTTGGGACACGGGAGGACAGGTGCTTCCGTTGTTTGGATTGTGATTTTGTTTCAAGCTGGTAATGGTTTACCAAACGCTCGTTCTTAGTGATGAATCGACAGAGAAAATCGTCCACATCACGTTCTGACAGTTTCAAATTGTCGACGGATAGAGGTATAAAGTGTGTTTTGATCGGGAATCAGGAGACCTGGACCCATCGAGCAGAAACTATTGACAAACCAAGCCCATTCTCCAGAATTTGATATGCGCGCTCCTGTAATATGCCCAGCCTGACTGCTATCTGTCAAGTTGACAATCGGCGATCTTTCGTGAACATATCAAGTATCAAGCCAATGTTTTCCGTGGTGGTAGCACTTGATGGTCTAGCAGGTCTCGGCTCTACAACATTAATATCAAAGATTATACTAATCTAATACATACATAAATTCTATTCTAGATTCTCATTTTCTATGTTAGACTCAACACTTTTCAGTCACCTCTCGTAAAGGGAAGTGATGAAACATAGCAAGAAATGTCTTCCTCATATGTACAGTAAGTTCCAAGATTAGTCTTCTCTCTAATGTATCTATTGAAAAAGGAATCCACTGCTATATCCGATTGCAACATCGCACTGAGAAAAAATGTAGGTGGCGTACTTAAAATGATTGCTTACATACGTAATTCCTGTAGTTTTTGGACTTAACGTACAGCAGACGTATAACTGAAAACGCATGTTTTATAATATTTTCTGTGTAAGTGTTCCATCGATACGCACTTTCCGTATGAAATAATGTAGGCGGTCAGGATCTAATATACAAATCGATGTATATAACATATAGCTGACGAAGGTAACATAAGTATATGCATGTGATATACGGAAACTGTTAGATGTCAGGCATCCTGCAACGGCATGATGTAACATCTAAGGGCAGTGTCTATGTAGCATATGAACAACGTATGCTCCGTACAGATTTCTATAGTAAGGAAGGATACCGTATATTTGTACAATATACCGCTGTCTGGAGAACGAATTTTTCTCTGTGCGATTTTGGTGGGGGAATTATTATAATATACTGTGAGAAATAATTTGCTTCATATGAATTCAGCGTTTCAAGAATACATCCCAGTTTAGCTTCTATTTACAATGAATTGCAAGGTGGTGGTACATTTATTCAGTTTTCATTCAATATTTCCTAGAAGGAGAAAACGATACAATATATGGATATTTTTATTTGGATTCAGTGTCTTGAAAACATTGTATTCTATCTTCACGTTTATTGATTTTTTGAAATGAAGCGTGGTATATACCTAAAGAATTCTGTTTCAATATTGACCTCATACGATAATTGATACTTTAAAATATGTTTAAATGTGGCTTCAATATTTCAAAATAGTGTTTTATGATAGCTTCTACTACTAAAAACCAAAAGTGGGAGGTTTGATACTATTAAATTAAGGAAACTATTATACACGAACTGAAGCTCAATGAAGTTCCACTTCATTAACCGTTTACCAGCCAAATTAAGAAGGAAGTAAATATATATCAAAAGTTTTCTTACTTTCTTTTAAATTGAAGTTAATTTAATTTCATGTGATTTTATTTACAAACATTATTTTGCATGTATGAAATACGTCATGTTCCCATTTGGGAACATTGGCGCTTCGCGCTTTCAAATGCTGTAGATACATATTATTACATGAGTTTACTATTTTATTATTGGAGTGTAAAAAATACAATTTGAGTATATATACGTATTCATTGTGAAGAAGAATGCAATCGTGTTTCTACTGCAGTGCAATACAACATCACACAATATACGATAGTGTGAATATAATGAACTGGAAATTCAATACAATTTTATCTCTACACAAATACAATTGCTATTTTACATTGAATCAATGCCATGTTATTTAGGTAAGCAGTAGATGTGAAATCTTTTCTTGCATTTGAAATACTTCAAACGGTCATTTTTTTCCACATGGGACACATCTACGATCACATGTCATTATGGAATGTCAATCAGTTGTCGTATGTGATGCAGAAATTGGTGTTCTCGGTCATTGTCTTGATGTGGTTCTCATCTTCTGGCGCATAAGAGTTATCACCAATTCTCTTCTGAACTCACGGTGCTCACTTTTATCACTGTCATGTAGTTCCAGTCCATAAGCCAAATAGCTATCGCAGCAATATTCAAGTTATTAGAAAATAAGTTCTACCACCATTTTTTGCAAGCAAAGTTTAGGGCGGTAATTTGTCAAGAATCTATAAAAAAAAATCATCCAAGTGCCCCATATCTGCATTATATGTAACCAAAGTGCAATTCAATTTGTCCATAGATTTCTATAGCGGTTACTTCCTCCAACATGATATCTTGGAGGATATAATGTTGGAAGAAGTAACATAAAGTTATATCTTTTCTGTGAGGCGACTATCTTGATCTGGAAAAATTTGATACAAATCTAAGTCGTCTTCGAAGACATCCGGTGCTTCAGACTCAGTAAGAATCATAAAATTTTGTACGGCATCTTGCAGGTTGCAGAAAGCCTTGGTAGACGTAATAGTATACTACATTCATTCACAATCATGAATTTTGGCTTAAGAAAAGAGCAGCTTTGGTAAATGCTCTAGCTCCTAACCGAATCATTCTATTTTTCAAAAAGTATATAGTAAACGAAAAATAAATATTTTTATAAATAATATCTCTGTTCTTACTTTTGTGTGCACTGAAAGCATTATATAAAGTCGACAGGAAGAGCAAACACTACAACTACTGGTACAATTAGTAATAAAGACATATTGTTGAAGATCACAGTTCTAATGTCAATTTTTTGACTTAAAAATTCAAAGCACCTTCGTCGTCTATAGCTCCGTAATATAAACCGCAACTGCCAATTTTCCCATTTGGGAACATGGACGAATAAATGAATGTTACTCCCCTTCTTTTATATTTATACAAACACAATGGTATTTATTATACTCATTGATGTTTCTCAGTTGATATTTCAGAAAGTTTCAAGAAAAATAGTAATTCGACACGAATTAGAAATCTTTTACTAGAGATATGGCGAAGAGTGCCAAAATAGTAAACTCATTTTCCTTAAATAAAAAGTCTTAAAAATGTTTCAACAACAAAATATTTCAGTTAAAATAAATGATTCATTCTTTCTGCTTCGTAAAGGAGCAACTATCGTCCTATGTTAGTTTAGAACCCCTCAACAAAATTTATAAAAGTATGTTCCCAATTGTGAACATTGGAAGCTAAACGGTTAATAACAATTTACATTTCAACCGACCAAACATTCATAGATAAAACTATTCTGCTTAACATATCTACCCCTCGGAAGTATGCGACACTATGTTCATTTTTGCCAAAATTCAGTATTTTTTACACCTATGTTTTCTTTTTAGGGGTCTACCAGTGGTATACAACACTATATCCTACAACTATTAATAAGGGAATGAAACAAGAGAGAAAGAGAGAGAGAGAGAGATAACAAGTACATTATTCTGTAGAGGTAAAGAACACCATGTGAACTTGGAGCTGTATGCCTCTTCAAAGTTTAAAGATAACACCATGTAGATATAGAGTTGTATACAGCTATAACTCTGATAGGGAAGAAACATCATTTAGAAATGGAGCTTTATACCTCTTTACCTTAAAAGCAAAGAGAACGAGACGTGTCGGGAACCGATCAAAACCCTCACAGCCAAAACACCCACACTCAAGAAATGTCAAACTGGTAGTCGGTCATAACCTCCAACGGTCATAACTCCCACACAAATGGACAAAACAGCCACACACAGCAACGGTCACAATCCCCAAATAAATGGACAAAACCCCCACAGAAATGGACAAAACTCCCACATGCAGAAATAGTCACAACTGCCACACAAATGGACAAAACCCCCACACAATCGGACAAATCTCCCACACTTTGAAATGATCCTGGTTGCATGTCTTGCCCTTGTACTTTTTAATAACACTTTTTATTCCACTTAAACTGAGGATGCAACTATTCTTCTTGGGCGTCATAAAGAGCCGCAACAAAGACGTGAAATGACGATCATTTCAGAGTGTGGGGGATTTGTCCGATTTTGTGGGGTTTTTGTCCATTTGTGTGGCAGTTGTGACCATTTCTGCATGTGGGAGTTTTGACATTTTGTGTGGGAGTTTTGTCCATTTATGTGGGGATTATGACCGTTGCTATGTGTGGCTGTTTTGTCCATTTGTGTGGGGGTTATGACCAATTGTGTGGGCGTTTTGACATTTCTTGAGTGTGGGGGTTTTGACCATTCGTGCGTTTGGGAGATTTGTCCATTTGTGTGGGGGTTATGACCGATCGTGTGGGCGTTTTGACATTTCTTGAGTGTGGGGGTTTTGGCTGTGGGGGTTTTGACCGTTCGTGCGTTTGGAAGATTTGTCCATTTGTGTGGGGGTTATGACCGTTTGTGTGGGGGTTTTGGCTGTGGGTGTTTTGACCTAGACCCGACGTGTCAAGCAGGGAGAAGTACAACTGTTTCAGCCGCCAAGATGACCAGGTTATCCAATTGTTCGAACAGCCCGTGACAGGAGGGATTATAAAGACATCAAACAGAAACTTAATAAAGTAATAATTAATTGCGTACAACACGAGCAATGTGTAATGGTTGTAGCGTTCCTCTCCGCTATCAAACAGAACAGATGTTAAATATTTAACATTGCAAGGACTCCAAAGTTCTAAGTAAACGTTACTAGTCAACACCAGCCTAATTCGATTACAGAGGATCTACAGGAGCAGGAGCCGCTCAATTCCGGCAAAAGATCAACTTCGTTCGGTTTAGCAAACGAGGACTGACATTTCCAGCAGATTTGCATCCAG
Source organism: Thermobia domestica (assembly GCF_964235325.1). NCBI lineage: Eukaryota > Metazoa > Arthropoda > Insecta > Zygentoma > Lepismatidae > Thermobia > Thermobia domestica. The sequence continues at coordinate 51,576,226 of NC_137456.1, forward strand.
TCTCGAACGTCCCCTTTCTATTTCCCAGAAAAAAACGCGACGATTTAATGTCATTCTTACCCTATATCCCTTCAGTTTGCCATGAATTTTATAAGAATGTAAGACACACTTGTAATATCAATCAGTATTAAGAAGGAGATAGAGCTAAGGATATTGACCCTGTGTAATGCTTTTGTAACCAATAATGGTTTTGTACTATTTTATATTTGGTCTCCTGCATTGTTGCCTGTAGGAGAACTTAACATCAATATGGAATAGGCTAAGTATTATTACGCCACCTGGGACACTATGTAACCTGTCCATTAGTATGGACACACTACAGTATATTCATGCAAAAGCACAAAATATCAATAAAAAATACAACGAATGTAGTTGTAACGTTTTGTTACAATAGGTCAAGAAACAGTAGCAGAAAACTAAAGCAACAATCAGAATAATATAATTGCTCCCCTGTGAATTTAGACAAATGTGACATAATGTCCTATACCTCCGAGGGGAGACATAAAAGGAATATTGTAAAGACTCTTTATTTACAAGTAAAAACAGCATAAATATTCACGAAATTTACTCCTGTATTCCATAGATTATTTACAATTATTGAAAGAAAGCAAGATTTTCATCTGCACTTATATTTCTACAGGAAGTTCGCCTTCATACTAGGATCTTGTGAGTCGCCCTTCATGTGAACCTGTAGTGTCAAGGCATCGAATACTTCTGAGTCGCTCGATAGATCGTGATATCAAAATGGCAGCCACACTAGGGCCAGAAGAAGCTGCCGCATTAATTCTAGCGATAAATTGCAAGAAAAAAGGAAAAGAAGGTATTGAACAATGTGGATTCAACCTATAAATCGACCAAGACTAGAAGAATGATCATTTTACAGTATAACGAACGTTTTATTTTGTCCCATTTCAGTTTTACCTTTGTAGAATAACTCATATATGAAACTTTGACTGCTACATACTAAGGTATCTTGATTACACACTATTTCCAACCATTGCGCTTTACTTCAGGATACTTATTTGTTTCACAGCGATTCAAAAAAAACACTTGTGCATAATAATATAGCGTCCTCTTCCATTATATTTTTACAAGCATAGATAAACAAGTCTGGCAACGGAAATGTTACCCTAGTAACTGTACTATTGTCCTTAATAACTGTAGCTGTAGAATGTGAGTGGAAATCGCCCTCTGTCTCTCTCATTGGTATTGCAAATAACTAGTTTCCTTGCCCCAAAATCATATCAAAAAGGGGAACAAGCGAAACAACGGATCAACAAACATTGATATCTGTCGACTGAGAATATAATACCTACCAAATAAGATTATTCATGACAATATATCACTTCCTTCTTCTTCTATTGTGTAACGCGTACATACGTTAGAGCACTTTTGCCCTATATATTAAATGAAATAAACAATGTAAATACAGGTTATCGTTGTAACAATCTGTTCTTTAAACTTAGAAAAGATGAAAGAAAATTTTTCATTTTTTTCAGGATGCCCATATCCTCTTTTGCAGAGCAAAATAGTGGGAAAAATGCGCATTTACAAACTAACATCAAAATTAGAAAATTTTCAATATAAAATATATATACACTTGTCTCCATTCCAACCGAGTTAATGCTCACATGTTAAGGGCTCTCATAAGACTGCGTGTTATTTTCTTCCCCGCCAACATCCCGCTCGAGTCAGCTACTGACGGGGTGAACTTCATAGCGGCTCAGAACCACGGCTCACTGCACCGCAATACATGTGTGAAGGCATTTATTTAAGACAATGTTAAGCTAGCAATGCAACTCAGGTGAACGGCACACAGCATCCTAGTGTGAAGGCTACCTTAATTTATCTAGTTTCCATTTAAGTATCGCATTTTTGTACGGTGAAATTATAAAAAACGAATCCCTTTACATAGGGTTTTATCACCTCCAGAATTATATTCAGAACCTCATGATATATTAACAACGTAAATGGTCAATTTAGCCACTTTCTGCTTTTTATATTGGCTCCCTATAGAACACGAAAGTTACGGAATAGTGAGAAATATTTTGTTTTTGTCTAAATTCTGTTTTCCTTAAGCCAACATGCTTATGAAGTATTGTAACCTGAAATATAAGATCGCCTAACTTCCAGTTTATATATTGGATATTCAAATAGCAATATATAATGCAGATATATGTATATGTGTTTAAGCGTACAAAGAATATGTCCATTTTCGTCTCGTCTTTATATTGACGCCGGAATCTCTAAACATTTTTTTTTTACATTTGCGGTATTGGATGTCATAATTTGGTAGTCTTCCATAGGTTTACAACCTGAAACAAAAGTCACTCTTTGCTAAGCACCAGGGTCTAAGTAGACATGACCAACTTTAAACTGCTAAATATGGGATCCGAAGTTATTTCCAGGCCAAGCGAAGCCAAGCATTCAGCCTTGGGAACTCAACCAGGAACCTCACTCAAAAATAACACGACGTCAAGTCATTCAGGAATGGATAGCAAGTGAAAAAGGAAAAAGAAAAATCTTAATTTAAAGAGTATAGTAATGGGTCCATTTGTAATTTAGGGAAGGATCTTATAATGAATAAATAGTTGTTTTTTGGGAGGGAGCAGAGAATGATGGAAAAGATTTCCTTACAACTACTATGGTGGTCTTTCGTTGGATAGCAGCTTAACAAGTAGCGAAACGGGCTAATACGTGTTTAGAAATCTCTTATTCCTTAATCTACTTTTAATAATAATACTACTACTAATAATAATACTAATAATAATAATACTACTACTAATAATAATACAGTAAATCAAGAGCTGTTAATCTAAGAAAGGCTGCACAGAAAACAATGTACAGTACTTAAGTACATTCATGCTCGATTTGCTTTTAAGATTCTCATGTCGACGGCGTATTGTCATAAGAACGTATCTACAGAAAGTTTGCTTTTCAGAATCGCGAAAAGATTTTTTTAAATTTGATTTTAGTATTTGATAACTCAAAATGTTTTTTTCTATTTTATCAACCAGTTTTTACAAGGCAGTTTGATCTATAATCATTTCACAGAAAGAAATTCGATCTCTGATGACAGAAATGTTCATATCTAAAAAAAAAATAAATAAATAAATAAAATATAATAAAATAAAGTAGTAGATACGTTCCTTGGACACTAAGCTGTCAATATGATGCCAGAACTACATATATTTCATTCTAGAATGTGCTAAATGCATTTATTTGGATGTAAACTGTTCAGAATGGTTGAGCATAATGGTTAAGTAAAGATATAGAATTAACGGGGAAGTCTCTATATAGTAAGAAATAAACTACAGAAATATAGTCTTTAAGTTTCACTTCCAACATTTATATCCTGTAAGTGAAATGAAACGGATAGGAAGTTCCCAACTATAAGTTCATATTTTGATAGCCAAAATACAATGAAAAGCAAATTCCTAACTTCCTTCCTGCTGTTGGCTGAGAAAGTAAACCAAGTAATATTGATAAAGTACATTTGGGATAGGTGCTAAGATTGCATTTCCATCTCTAAAAACAGTATTACTCTGATATATATTTCTTAATGAGTTAATTGATGTTCAATTTGACTGCAGTTGTGACGTTGCTACTAACTTTCATTATAACTCATTGCTAGCATTCTATAGCATATTTAAGGACTGGAAAATAAAATAGAAAATGCTACTTTTAGTGCATTTAGTTATTTTAATTTTAGTTTAGAAATATATTTTTGGTATTGCACTTCTAATGGTATGTTTTGTCGGCTTTAGCTGGAATGTTGCTTAGAATAACTCCTGCAGTACTTGCCGACGATGAATCACGATCTAGGCCTAGAACGAAATGAAAGAAAACGTATGGTCGTATAGATATTGGTAGTAAGAGAAGAGCCTTGAAACATACCATCATATGGGACGGTATTTCGTAACACTTTGCGTGAAACCAATTGAATAACTGTGTTTTAGTTTGCAATAGCATGCTTAATAGATAGATATAGTATAACGCATTAGTTTTGCAAGTTTTACCTTGAATTACGTTTCGCAATTTATACCAAGGCTAGTGCAGAATAAGGCCAATCAATAGTCATTTCTTTATACGAGTGAATTGTTATTCCTTGTGCAACTTGTTCAAATTCAACTAAGGGTAAATGAAATAACCGCTACAGGAATGGTTCTCAAGTACCTGGCTCTCCACTTCGTCCATCTTGCATTATTCATGCTTGCTCCATCTTGATCGTTTTCAATAGGTGCTTTTTGATTGATCTATTCTGCGATTTCAAGTGCGGCATTTTATTCTCAAATTAATAATAATAATAATGAACATTTTTACACTTTCCGAAAGACTCTTGTGTACCATTGCACTATTATATCAATGTTAATTAACTCAATATTAACTCAAATTTAATCACTACCTGCTTCGTTCTTAATGAATCCACAATTGTAATTCAACTGTTTTGCGTTTATGTGGTATTAAATATCTCTGTTACAATATTCGTAATATTTGTCTACTAGATAATCATAAGAAACAGCATAATTTAGTATGCATTCTTGGTTCCTCGTAATTCACTCTTAAATTACTTACATGTTGTTTTAATGTGTTTTCTAGCATTTCTTTTTTTATGATTTGACGATTCGCTTCTGACGTTAGATTTCGTTCTTCAAGCTCTCATTCGCTCTTCACGTGCACCACTTCTTTATTGAAGTATAGAAATGAAAGTATTGTGTAGTTTACAAAGTCTGTGCTGAAGTCTTTTAATGTACTACACAGTTACATATTTCAAGCAGTTGAAAACTTTACAAAGGTTTATCATATCTCCGTAATAGTTTTAAACTACGTTGTAAAAGCTACGATTTTGAAAACCTTACGAGTTATTGGATATGGTATTTCTAGAAGTAGGTTTTCAGATAGAGCTTAGGAACAAAGTAAAATTATCAGTAGCTTAAGGCTCAGTTCTTTTTCGTTCGAAATACGCCACATTACGACTGTAGTATTCGACTGTAAAGTACCTTAAATATGCATTCCCTTGCTTGTCTCATTTGGGAGACTACTGTTATGGAATCCTTAAGAATTAGTTTATAATATTATTTGTTACTTTGCTCGTAACACTGAATGATAATGTCCATCCAGTGTATGTAAGGACAACATATGTAAAGTGAAAATAAAGTAATTCAGTTTTACGTCTCACGATTATACCGGCTAAGGTAATGGAGATGGCGTTGATGAGAAATGAATGAAGTGTTTAAATGAAGAAAGTAAAAGGAAACGGGAGAACCCTGAGAAGTGACACATACACAGTGTTTGTCCACCAAAAAGTCCAATTGGCGCGAGCAGGGATAGAACCAGGAGCCTTGCGCACAAGAGGTAAACGCTCTACCACTGATCCAACGCAGCCCGAAAAAATATATCATCAGAACTTCTAATTAAAAGGGTTATGAGCTACTTTTTTCACTAATCTATCTCCCATTTACTAAACATTATTGAAATGCGCTTAATGATTACTAAAACTATATGTATATTAGCTCGTTGTCATCGAAAGAAAGAAATACGAGTAAATAATAAATCATGAACTATGATAACCGGTCATTGGATTCAAACACATGCTATTTACTTTACGAAATGACAATGTAAATGTTTTACGCAACTTTCATGTTGTTAGCATTTTGTTAATTAGTGATGCTAGTATCATATTTGGTTAAACACGGACAAACTTTCAGCCAGGGAATTTCGTGCTGGAGTGAAAAATCAAGATGTTAGAGAACTGTATTGCGACAATATTTGCTAAATGACGCTACAACGATAAGGTTGTATATAGTATTTGCAATCTATGCCAGCTTATAACAAGGGGATCAGAGGCGAATTATTTGAGCAGTATTATGTATAAAGAAAAGAAAGACACACCGAGATATCGAGAGATTTTTTTGTAATCGTTAACTAGAAAAAGAGTTGTTGCTATGGAAACGTAGTAAATAAGTGTGTGTATGTATGTAGACATGTTGTTAAATATGCATAAATTTGATTATGTACGCTTCTCATGGTGGAACATTAAAAATCAGCTAAGAAAGTGATAAAACGTATGAATTATTTTGAAGATTACTAAGATTGAATTTACGAACCACCCCTAAATTGGTGCCTCACCTCCGGGAAATATAAAAGTGTCGTTTTGAAGAATAGTAAAAACGGCAAGCTTTCAACGTGACATTAGTGTTACCATATTGAGAAGCGGTAAGGTGATTCACCGAAATATGTCCATGAGTGCAACAGATAGTGACATAACTGGTGATCAGAGTGTGTATCCAGAAATGAATCCTAATGAAAATTTGACTGACATTTTAAGAGACTTAGCTCAACAAATTAAGGATCAAGTGCGAAAAAGTGATGAAATAGCTCAACAAATTAGGAATCAATCTGAGCAAATTAATGATCAAGTTCGAAAAATTGATGAGATAGCTCAGCAAATTAGGAACCAATCTGAGCAAATTAGGAACCAGTCTGAACAAATTAGGGAACAAGGTCGACACTTTGATGAGAAACTAGACCAGAAGATAAACCAGCTAAATAAGGACTTTGATGAAAAGATAGCGAGATTAGAACAATGTAATGAAAGCAGATGGGATCTTATTCAACGTCAACTGAGTCAGACGAATCAACACATAGTAGAAAAATTTGAACAGTACGACGAAAAAATTGAAAAAGTAACACAAAGATTTACGGAAGTTCAAGATTCAGTAGATGGCCTAGAGTCAACGGTAAATGCTCACGCCAATCACATTAAAATATTGCAAGATGAGGTGAACTTTATCAAGGAGAAATGCATTCCCGAAAGTCTATTTCAGGACAATGGATACATGAATGTGGTGCATCCTACATCTACAGGTTGTGAACCAACTCGTCATGCCAGACCAATTTTGGAACTTAATGAATCTTCGAGCTGTGAAGAGAGTACTGATAGAAAAAGAAGAGTGAGGCAAACATCACGGCGTAAATACAACTCCAACAGATGTATGAAGACAAATACAGGTAAACCGTTACGATTCAGCGAAGTTAAGTCACTTACTAAATTTAGTGGTGTGCCAGAAGATGTCCCCGCTAGGGCATTTCTTGAAAAATTTTAGGATGAATGTGAGCTCATGGGTGTAGATGACTCTCAGTTTTTAAATTTATTGCCGTATATATTATTACCACCCTGTTTAACATGGTTCAAAGCTATCAGGGGAAGTCTTCGTACATATCCAGATTTCAAGAATGCTCTCCAATAAATTATGAAAATGATTTTATGATAGCGAATAGAGATACCGTCTTGCGAACGAAACATTTCAATCCAAAATTACATATGAGTATTACAGAATTTGTAGTATCTACATATAATGAGTTAAGATTACTAAATCCAAATCATCCGGAATCCCGAATTATAGCTTCCAGCTTCCATTACAATCTTATTGCCATTTCGACTACAACAGTTGTTAATGTCGGCGCAGTGCATTAACTTTAATCATCTAATTATGCTTATTCAGAATTATGAAAGTGAGTCGGCAATACAAAATAACAATAAAATGCAGCATAGAGGTCAGGGTAATTATGGACGCAATCAGACACAATATGCTTCTGTCCGTAATGTAAATATACAACCTGAAAATAATTATAATGTCCTTAGTTTTAATAATAGAATGAATAGTTATAATCGTACCGATAATCAAACGCAACCTAATCACAGAAATGGAGCTAGGAATTTTAGAAATAGCAACAGAAATTTCAATAGGAGTAATAATTATCGCCGATTCTCACAAAATGAATTTGCAGATGGCAGGAATTCTGTAAATAGGAATCAAAATATGGTATCATCCCATGAAAGACAAGAATGTACACAAGATTGTGCAATACAATGTTGCTTAAATGAGCCCTTCGAATGTATAACTTGAACTATCCAAAAGGCGTCCGATGGATTTGTATTAAATTGACCTTTGCTTACGTCTATGGTTAATATGTTCTTCATTCGATTTATTATTAAAATGTATGTTAAAAATATATGTAATTGTGAAATACTTTGAAAAAGTGACGAAATTAAGTTATGGTAGTTAACTGAAAATATTATTGAATTTGTTCCTCATAGTTTTGTTGCAATTTCCTTTTATAGTATTAACTGAGGAAATGTTAATTTGTGTTTCATGCTAAGAAATTATCTAAAAGCTTTATTGTAAGATGCTACTCTTGTTTTCGTGTTTTTATTCTATGCGAATTTCATGTGGATATTATAAATATTTGAAAATAAAAGACCATAATTTTAATGTAAACGTATGAAGGTAGTGACAGATATATAAAATAGATGCAACTTATTATATGGAAATAATATAAATAATGAATATAGAATCTCTTAATTTTTCAGAGTTTATTAATGTATTAAATGATAATTCTCAATGTGTTTATATATTCTAGTTTTGTTGCCTTCTGATCCTACTAATATTTAATATTATAAAGATCTTTATTTGTAATTAATGTTGTTTGAACATGAAGTAAACTTTTAGTTAGATTTAATTTTTGAATAACCTCATCGACGATAATTGTAAATCGACGTTCTTAGCATTGATATATATTGATAAATATAAAAATGTGTAGTGTTATAATATGTTATATATAATGGAAGAGTAAAATATTTGTATTAAATGTGATATTGAGTATATACGAGGGCTATTCAAAAGGTAGGTGTTTTATAATCTTCAACCCAGGGTTCTTTCCTTCATAGCAAAACTATTACGCAAGTCCAGTCCGGACGACATTCTACAACGATAACGTTGTATATAGTATTTTCAATCTGTGCCAGCTTATAACAACGGGATCAGAGGCGAATTATTTGAGCAGTATTATGTATAAAGAAAAGAAAGACACACCGAGATATCAAGAGATTTTTTTGTAATCGTTAACTAGAAAAAGAGTTGTTGCTATGGAAACGTAGTAAATAAGTGTGTGTATGTATGTAGACATGTTGTTAAATATGCATAAATTTGATTATGTACGCTTCTCATGGTGGAATATTAAAAATCAGCTAAGAATGATAAAACGTATGAATTATTTTGAAGATTACTAAAATTGAATTTACGAACCACCTCCTAACGCGGTCTGACAATAGTGATACGAAATTGCAATTTAATGTATAGAAGCTTTGGGAAAAGGGTGTTGTATGTGTATTTGAAAGAAACACTTAACACGGATCTAGGTACACAGTCCGATTCATGTAATTGGACATATTGCGTATCTAAAGAATGAATTGTAATCTTGTTGTGATGTAATTTTATATCAAAGAAAAAAAATTATAAAAACGATATGTGAAAGAACTTGTCTAAGTAAACAAAATTATCATAAGTATCAAAATAATCACAAAGCAACTATTGCTTTCCAACGAACAAAATGGTTATTGCAAATATTGAAGGTGAAGCTGCCATTTTCATTAAAGAAAAGTAAGAGTAAAACAAGTTTATAAGCTCTATTTAAAAAAAATGGATCCTGATTATATTCGTAACGTCAATGCTTCATTAGCATTCAGATCCAATTTCTGTTTCTGGAATAATAGTCTTTTTCTTTCTTACCTCAATCATTGATTGGTGGGCAACATAGAAAATTTAAAGCTTTTTTCTCCTTTGGAAGAGGTGTTTTATACTTTGATAAGGTCTCTCATAGCTGCATCTAGATATTCCATTCTTGGTCTTCCCCTTCCTGGTTTTTATTTTGCCTTTCCCTCTATTAGCACGGTGATCCAATCGGAGTGTCGAATAAAATGGCCAAGCATGCTGTTTCTTCTTTTTCCTATTATCTTCATTATCTGTCGTCATTCATTAGCTTTTTATATTACATCTTCATTCATTTTGCTTTCGGTCCATGATATGCGCAGCATTCTCTACCAACACTACATTTCAAATGCTTCCAGCTTGGATATTTCAGCTTTTCTCAATGTCCACGTCTCTGAGCCATAAAGCATCACGTCCCATAACAGAAAGATAGTAGAAAAATGGAAAAGGGACTGAGTAATATCAAATGAAAGTAAACTTCAAGATTTGAAGATGGTCCTCAAGCTCATTAACCATTTAGTTGAACTTGTAGGATAAATAAAGCACTAAAATATTAACATGTGTAGTTATTCTCGAAATAATCATGTTTTAACTCCCGAGAATTATGAGTCACAATTCTTGGTTATTGTAAAATAATTTCAGTATTATTTTATAACGTTTACCTCAATGAGTCTTTCATTTAGAGTAGAGTGATTACAGTAATTTATAATTTTGTAATATTGCTGCTGTCAACACTGTATTTTTTTTTCTGGATTAAATATTGTCTGATTGTCAATTCATGCTTTCAGAATTGTTACTAATGATTGTTGCAATTGTACCTATTAAAAACGGTACATCATAACTTTCCTTATACAACTATTACTCTGTAATTCATCTAAATATTAATTAAATATCATTTAGGACAAGTTTAGACGTAATATTAATTCAATATTTCCTGAGGGCGCGGTGGCCCAGTGGTAGAGCGTTCACCTCCAGTGCTCGGGGTTCCTCGTTCGATCCCATCTCGCGCTGTGTGAACTTTGTGGTGGACAAACACCATGCTCGTGTGTTTTCTCGGGGTTCTCCCGTTTCCTCCCAGTTTCTTCATTCACCATTTCACTCATTTCTGATTATCACCGTCTCCTTTGACCTAACCGTCATAATCGTGGGACGTTAAACATTTCATTTCATTTTTCAATATTTCTTAATTTATATATCACTGTAAACTTTAAAGTATGAATGCTCAGGTGTTTTTGTCATTCGGAAGCACATATATCTTTATTATAGAATCAATCAATCGTCTATATTTAATAAGTCTTCTCGGACTATCAACCAGGTGAAGATATTGACACCCGACATTTCGAATGCAGACATTACATTCATTTTGAGGGATCGTAATAATTACAATCCCTAAAGACAAATATAATACATGCATTCGAAACGTCGGATGTCAATGCCTTCATCTGGTCGATACCCTGAGAAGAATTACTAAAAGCACATCGCCAGGAAAAATTCAATTCTTTCTTCAATCTCCTGTATGTTTTATTAAAATAAATGGAAGAAAGCAAGACGTCATGATGTTAGGAAGCTTTGTATTGAATATTCATTAATGCAGGCAACTGAATGTCCGTCACTTAAGTAAAAAATTGTTTTACATCATGAACAAGCTTTATGTTGAAACTACCACGTTGTTAAAGCTTCTTATCATCTCTGATTTCAAACATCTACTTCTTAACCTCAAACAAAACATATGGTCTAACATAATAGGAATGTTAGAACTTACCTCAGAGTAGAACACTCAAACAGGGGCGTCATTTAGAGAGGATAGAAGGGGGAACTTGCCCCTCCAAGAGTTTGTCGAATACATATACTTTAATCAATTATGTACTAATATACTGTTAAAAACGTGAAAGTCTTATATCGGTGTTGCTCTTTTTCTCCTCAAGCGAAGTCTGAAATGACATCCTTGCACTCAAACAGTAGAATAATTATTCTAAGGTCATTAATAAGAGCTATGTGAAATTAGATAATAAAATATCAGACAAATTTTAGTGTAACATCTTCATGATTAATTTTCATACTAGTCATACTAGTAGAAATAAACCCAAAACAGTGCACACTTACTTCAATTTTCAGCTTTAATTTTGAGAAAAAAAAACTATGCAAGATATATGAAATGCTAGGTTAAATCCTGACTTGATTAGAGATTCTAAACTTTTATCTTATAAAAGTAAATAGGTTATCATTCTACTCACGTTAAGCAGATCCACGTAACATTGTCACCTCCTAGTGGACAGTGCTATTGATAGATTCAATCCATCTATTATAATATCAATTAAAACAGCAACTACAATAAATCCCTTTCTTTAAACACGTGGACAATTGATTTATCAATGTCTTACACGTGGGCAATTAATTTATCCATGTCTTGCCACCGTGTTTTTATCTGTACATTACGAATTAATTATCATTTCGAAACTCCAATTACGCTTCGAACCAATAAATAAAAGATAAATAATAATGAACAAAAAAAGTATCGTCCATATGATACACTAATTAATATATTTTCTCCCAATGACTTCAGTTGTAGATAATGTTAATAGATTTTCCTTCCTCGCAGACTTGGTCTCTAAAATGAGTCTCTCAAAAAGAGTCTCTTGCTAAAATGAGTCTCTCAAAAAGATAAACTGACAAACACACATACACATACAACTTACATCCTATTCATATACACACTTACATTATACATACACGTTCTTTGCATTTGTATTTCCAGCATATTGAATTTATTGTTTGTTACTCTTTTGTTGTTATTATTATGTTTTTCCTTGATAGATCACTAGCATTCAATAAGCGAATAATATAGTTACATTGTAGCTATGAAATACTTTATTTTGGCTGCTATTAAACTAGATAGCATATTGTTTTGAAAAATTATTAGAGAAATAATGTGCAACCTTTTCAATTTGTATCATCTGTCTTGGCGAAAATCTTTCCACATAGGAAGCGAAAAAGGATAGGAGTCTTTTTAAAAAAATCCTCTTTTACTTCCCTCTCGTAGACAATACTTACAGAGGTTGTTAGGAATGGTGGGGAAGAAAAGAACACTTTCAGGTAGTATTGAGAAGAGGGAGAGAAACTGGTTGAGTCATTGCCTAAGAAGAAACTGCATCACGAGGGACGTGCTAGAGGGTATGGTGGAAGAAAAGAAAGAGGAGGAGACTACAATTAATAGACGAGATCAAAACAGAAAAATCGTACGTGAAGATGAAGAGGTTAGCGGAAGATCGTGGAGCATGGAAGCTTCTCAGCTGCGGCAATTGACCTGTCAATAATGGCATAATATCTTAGGAGTAAATTTGGATAAGGGTGTAACTAGCAATTCTTCAATTTTTCAGGAGAGCATAAAAACAAATATCCTTAAAAGACTAATTATGAGAGATTTGTTCGTGTCCCATTCCTTTTTGATTTTCATAATTTTATAATGATAATGTTTCATTCCTTTTTGATTTTCATAATTTTTTAATAATGATAATTCTTGAAAATAATTCCCTTAATTGATGAGTTCTTCTAAGAAGCTCTGTTATGCAACGCATTTTTTTTAGATTACCCTACTTGAAACAATTTTCACTATTCGTTTCGTGTTTTTAAGAAACTTTTACAACCTGTTTTGTTTACTTGAGAAATGTTTGCTATTAGTTGTTGCAACAGATAAACTTTCAGAACAAATTTTCGTTTTCTAAATAACAGTCTTGTTTCCGATTGTCTGGGAATTTTTCCGAACTATATTGATTCTCCAAGACACTTGCATAACTAGCAAACTGATCTAGTTCTTCCCCTTTCTTAAGACATTTACGCAGCTGAAACCTTTTACTTTGCCCATTTCCAAAATCTCTTGTGCAAATAATATCTTAGAAATTATTATAAAAGATTCCTGTAACGTGATTGAATTCAGAGAAATCTTCGCATAATTATCTGCGCTTACTTGTGAAATACATCTAAAAGCAGGTTCTACTGGTCTGAATAACTTTTGTACCTAGTTTTAATTTGATTAAGAAAGGTTTGCCATCAATTATTTTACCTGAAAACTTTCACATATGTTTCACTCATCTAAGAAATTTTCACAAGAGTTTCTTCTCATATAGATTCTATTTTACTACAGGTTTATGCAAAGAAATACGAAACTGCTGAGCACCCTTATATTATTATCATAAACATTGGAAATAAAGCTTGTGTAAGTTCTCTAAATGCAATACTTACAAAATTTTTCAATTTCACAAAATGAATACTCACAAGTTTTCTTATTCTTCTGCACTCATGGTATAAAGGACCAAAGTAAATATATCATTATATTGTTTGATTTTACATAGGAAACCAAGTACAAAAATGACAATAATCAAAAATAGATATATGAGCTTCCAGAAATGTGTAATTATTCACCGAATAATTGAAGCAAAACTAAAATATATAGCCTATTGTAAGAAGAATTCCGTGGCTTGAGTGTTTGGAAAAATGCGGTGCAAAACAAGTTATAATGTGTTTATCTTTGTGTAGTGTCCCTTGATAATTATTACTGTAGTTAAGTATATATAAATATATATTTTCCTTCACGTTAATATTCCCAACAGACATGGGTTCTCGATGTTATCAGATCGAATTATCCGTGAGAACATGATAGTCTCGTTTGATTGATTATTAGCAGACATAGGAAGAGAACCCTTTGGAGACTACTCGTGCATGTTTGTCATTTTATCGATGGCTATTTTTTAACTTGACAGTAACGTCGTCATAATTCCGCTGGATAAAATACAATACAATTTTAGCTTAAACAACGAAATAACCTCAAGATGGTTAGAAAATGTTGAACCAATAATATAATTAATGTAAAATACGATATTAGTAATTAAGCTAATTTTGTTGCGCATATATGTCATAATTCTCAATATCTTCTTTAGATTTTTCATAGTATGTGATGAAAGTTTTTCAACATATGAAAATTCTGAGAATATCAACACCTCCCTATAATCCAAAGTGCAAGTACTTGCTCCACTTATGATTTCTATCAATATATAAGAAGAAAACTTTTTATTCTTTTACACTAGTTGTCCTCCAATGGTTATTCGTTACTTACTATTTACTTCATTTATAATAGGGTGATACTCCTCTTCGAGTACAGGATATAATTATCTTGATGATTCTACATAAATCTTGAGTTCAAGTAAATGGCATGTTACACGAAATTTCGAATGAACAGCTGATCAATTAATTATCCACCCATACAACTCTTTTCGCTGTGGAAGTACACATAGTTCATGTTGTATTTATTCAGTATTCTCTGCAATATTATTACACAGTACCTGTCTTCACTGATACCAAATCCTTTTTTCATAGTCTCTAAATTGCTCACGTTAAATCGTTAGTTATGTTTATGATTCTAAATGTTCAGAAAGTTAATGCAATTTTCATCGGTTATTTAATTCCTTGTACTGTGTTGAGCTATTGGCTAACTAATATTCTAGCACACTGCTTGTTAGGATTGTACACATTGTCAGTTTAAGGGTTAAAAGGACATTATATCATCACATGTGATGAATGAAACAATAGTTGTTTTTTACTATTTATTTCGATTCATTACAATACTATCATACAATTTAAATTTCATATTAATTATTTTGCTCCATACACTTTCAACACAATGAAATAAAATTAAGTTTTAACCCAGTTATGCCTGAAAAAGATCTGCTATTAATTGTTTTAATCTTTTTATTTTAGCACAAATTACTGCCTTATGACGAAAAAAGGCAAAAAAGATTATCCCCCACTTCTAGTTTCACCGGAAGGGGGTGTCATTTAAAAAGGACAGTAGGCACATGCACGTATAAAAATAATATATTTTTGAAAACTAAACGTTTCTCAACTATTTTGATATATTATCTACAAAGAAAGGAAGAATACAAGTAAAGTAACGAAGAACCCAGCTATATTGGCAATTGCTAAACGTATATATTTTCACTACAGATCTTTCTTTTACATATTCTAGAAAATAGTACATATTATTCTTCAAAATACACATTTTTAGTGGTATGAAAATGCACATTTTTCAGGCGCATCTGTTTTCTTGCACTTCTTTTGTCATTTTGGTGTGTGGTACGCATGAGAACATCCACCAAAGTGTAAAGTTATATGACACTTTACACACTTCCTTGACACTTTCTTGTGATACACGCGACACCGTGTAGGCTTTCTCTGAGACACCAGCTTATGATCCAGTCGACAAAATTTCGAATCTGCATTTTCAAGGCTTGACGGGCGCGAGCGTTTACGTTTCTCTCTGGATGTCTTGGATTCCAAAAGTGGCAGTGTCAGTCGATCAAGTTTCCGAACATCTTCTCCGAAATGTCAGTTGATCGAATTTCCTCCCCGTTGTCTGTGTAACTGCCATGAGTTTTGTGTTGCAGCGTCTAGTATGAAAATAACCAATGGGAAGTACCATTTTTCCCCCTCAAATTGTAGTGCGATACAAATTGATATTTGGTCGGAACAATCAGCGTTCCCCATTCCTGTGTTGTACACATATACGTTATAAGGTTGTTGGGTTGTAACATTCGCCTTCTCCCTTTGAGAAAATCTGGAAGCAGTATGCGTGGGAGTTGCTGGTATGCAATTTGAAGCTACAACTACAATGTTGTTATCAGAGATAAATTTGTGCATCATGTAAGGAATATGTTTAGTAACAGTTGTGCCTTGTACATCCTAGTTCTCATATTTTAATACAAATATTTCATATTGCACATTATGAAGTTAAATGTTATGAAATTAAATGAAATTTTTGAGTTTTACGTCCCACGGTTATGCCAGTTAGGCTAAAGGAGACGGTGATGATGAATAATGAATGAAATGGTGGAATGAAGAAAGTGGAAGGAAATGGGAGAACCCCGAGAAAACCCACGCACACGGTGTTTGTCCACCACAAAGTTCACTTGGCAGGGGCTGGGATCGAGCCCTGGATCCCTAGCACCAGGGGTGAACGTTCTACCACTGAGCCACCGCGGCCCCGAAGTTAAATGTTATGTTAATATAGTAGCATAAATGTAAATTATATAAAAACAACAGGAAGTAAAATACATTTAGTTTTCGTGATTTTTTTTTTTTTTTGCTCTTTATGTTCCAAATTGAATTACAGGAACGTTAAAAGCCTAATTAAATAAATATCATTACGGACATTATACCTCACCTTTATTCAAGCAGCGCAAGCCCTCAGCAATGAAATAAATTCAATAATATTTATAGACTCTTTCCTTTCAGAACGACATCTGTCTTTCCCTGCAATTCTTTTAACCACATGTGAGAATACGCGATCACCACGTCATCTATATTTATAAAAAATGAAAACGACAGCGCGGAAGTGATTTCTTGACCATTCTCGTAAACATAAATGCCAGTAGAAAGCACATTGGATTGTTAGGGCATAGACGAGGGCGCCTTAGTCAGTATTGCAGAGTGTTCTTCTAAAAGGACGGTAGGCATATCTGGATTACTAACTTCAACAAATATTTGTGTAACATTAGCAAGTTTATAGTTCTAAATATTTCATAAATGCGTATTTACTTGTTCCAAACTTAATGCAAGATTGTTTTTATTTCAAGATCACGCTGTTGTAATTTTCCTAGTTCAGCGCATTGAATAAAAAAAACATCACATCAGTTTGAACATGTTTGAAAAAATAAGCAGAGAGGGCGAAACTGGAAATAAAGGTATGTATATAAAATTTGATGCCTGTCTGACCGTATGAACGAATACACTTCATGTTGCAACGCGTCATACTGGAGCGATCTAAGTTCTACAGATTATTGAGTGATTCCAGCATAGAAATTGCAGTTTTTGGTACAACGGTTCACTACCTTTTCTATCTACTTCCGGCACTGCATGCAAAACAACATATCCACAGACTACGTCCCGCGCAAAATTCACCAGAGTTGTCACCAGGGGACAATAGCTGCTGTACCATCGTGGAAAGTGCTGTATGTACAAAAACAACCACAACGAATAATACTCTTCAAACGCAATAGGCAAGATCAAAAAATGTGTAGCCAAATGGTAACGAAAACTCGTTAAGGGTTATTTAATAACATTTCGTGTGGTACGTGATAAATTACATGGGTTTAAGGTAGTTACATTGGATTGCTGTGTCTAGAGACTACTACAAGTCACCATTAACTACTCCGCGTTCAAAGTCTGTTTTGGAAATGTTTTAGGTCCGAAGACTCGATCTAAATCATTAGGCAACACGATCTTTGTCCGCCAAAATCTGGTGCTTTCGGAATGTGTAACTGCTTATAGAAAATTTATATTTTGTGCTGCATAAAAGCAACGCAGAAGTAAATAAAAAATATCAACTTATTCTAATTTCAATCTATTCGCGCTACTTATTTCTCTGTCCTTTTCATCTTTTCTAATGCGAATCGTTTCTTAACTTGATTTCACAAATGTCAAACATTGATCTTTCAAGCAAACTCAACTGTGTAGCTTTGTTGTTTACTGAGGTATTACGTCTGTATTTGCTTTTATATAATATTTGCAATGATAGAATGACATTTGTAATCTTCCTTATCTTTCAGTTTGAAGTTATCATAAATTTTGAATAACCTTTTTTTACAGTAGCTCCATTTGCACTAATTTTACACAATGATCCATTATCGTTTCAAAGTGTCTGAGAGCCTTGCCAGCAAACGTTTTATTTCAACTGTATTTGGAGAAACTAATGTATTGCCATCCTAGAGTTTTGTGCTGACAGTGAGTATAGAACTGAATATAATCCTCTTCTTTATCGTGTTACTTCCAATAAGCTGAAACGTTTTACCTTTTAGGATTTTTGGGAATTTTTGTTACCATGGCGTAGTATCGGTTTTACCTGCTTACTTAGATTCTCTTACAGATATTTAAACCGGTTGTTTATTAGTCAAGTCAAGAATGGACTCGAAAACGTCCAAGATGCGTTTTGGAACCGGATGGTCAACTTCGTAGCGCCAAGTGGGAACAGAGAATAGTGCTTTTTTAAAATTTTCTCTTAAGGCAAATTTCAAATGTATGTTGTACATAACTATGTATTTTGCAAGAGAGTTTCAAACCCCTACCTCAGCCCAGGTCCGGGCCAGAGAAGTAAAGTGTTTTATCAAGATTTTAAAAGAATGCCTTTTTTTTAAATATTCCAGTTCAGGTGTACGATATGGACATATGAGTGATAACGCTGGACTGTGCTTGTTACACTGAACAAAATGGGGTTTGAACCATTACCCTAAGGTAAGCAGTAATGAGGAAGTACATTTTTGAAGTATTTCTTTCTATATATGAATGTACAAATGAAAAAATGGGTCACCTTCAGACTCAAACATTTCTCTAGAACACAGCTTTTAAGATACAATATTGAAATTTCTTACACGTATTATGTACATAACAAGGTATCTTTTTTTAAAATATGCTTCATCTCCTATGCTTTATCTTGAAGAACGCGAGGTATGAACCATGATCCTACGATAAATAGTAAAGAAGCCGTAGCTTTTTGAGTGAAAGTGTAAAATTTACCTCAGAAAGTGGAAGTACTAAAAGGGTTAACATGACTTTATTTTTAACTGCAGAAGCTCATAAGGTTCGGATTCCATATTAGTTTGTATGTCTGCGTATCATTTAGTATTGGTACAGAGAGGGACGCTAAAATCTAGTCTATCAACCAATCAATGCATGTTAAAGACTGGTACTTTTCAGAAGTCCTAAAATATAAAGTAAAACCCAATATTTTAGGTCTTCTCCAGTTAACGACTTGTACACTTAGAATTTGTGTTCCCAGTTGACTTAAAAGTTGGCGCTAATACACGGAGCTCTGATAGTGCAGTATTTGCTAAAAAGTTGTTACGAACCAGTTATTTGCAACAGCAATAGCTGCATTAGTAATATCAAAATAATAATAATAATAATAATAATAATAATAATTATTATTATTATTATTATTATTATTATTATTATTATTATTATATTTTCACTGTTATACATGAACTATACTGTATAAAATAACTTATTCTCTTGAATTAACTTGAGTAATGCTGTTCTGTACGATGGATTAACAACTTTTTAATATGCAGACAGTTTTAAAATATATACATTGCCAATACACTTACTAACATCATAAAGAGGTAGTCAAAATCTCGTCGAAAGGGCCTATATCTTTCATAAGACAGACTTGTTCGTTAATGGAATGTGCATAAGATTTATATATTGTGTGCCCCTGTACTCTAAATGATTTGATGAACCCTTCCGCAGAAACATGTCTCAAACAAGCAAACAAGTCGTGATTTTGCAAAGACACCACCTCTTGTTGAGTAGAACTTCAGTATTACAAGTTTCAAAAGTTACAATCGTAATTTTAAATGGCCTAATTCTCTCAATGATGATTATGATGGGATGTTCTGCCCGAAGGTATGTGTTTGACCAGATGGTCTCTGGGCAAGGTAAACCCACAGTAGTTAGCCATTCCCTCCATGGGATGATGATGACGACGTACTAAGGATGAGACCTATATTTTAACTTGGGGTCCGAACCACTTGTGTCCCCACCGGGAATCGAACCCGGGATCCGTTGATTAGAAAGCAACGAGCTTAACCACACATTCATCAAGAGAAATATGTAGGAGATGAAAACGCTTATTGGTATACACGCTTTTTTCTCATATTTATTCCGATTATCAATACAAACCTTGGTACAGTCATCTCTTATCCCCTATAGTATTTTTCGAGATACATTTAGATTTAGTGCTTTCACCCGGGGCTACTCCAGAGCGGTCCAAAGTTGAAGAGAGAAATTTCCGGAGCAAATTTTCCCGATATTCTCTTAAATTTCCCTGTTCAGGTACGTTATGGACGTCAATACATAGCACATCTAAACAGCTTGCTTAATGTTGAAGAGAAGGAATTACAAACCATGACTTTCCAATGAACAGTGTTGATGCAATAACTATTTCAATGCGAGTTTACGATTTTCTTTATGCTAACAGGGTTGATAGTCCCCAAGGACTTACTCCTTTGTCCATGGCACGTAACTTTTTGTGCATGAACATATCTTTGTTATGTTTATTGAATAGGCAAGGTTTGATTCGGATGTCCGATGACACTTTCATGTCCGTTTCTTGTGAAATATGATGTGCAAAGTTCCATAAAAATAACATGGGAGCATTTAAAAAATAAACGAAATGATTAATGTTACATTTGAATTCGTAGTTTTTAGAATCGTTAAGACTAATAATGACAATTTTAATCCAGTTCAACTTCAATTTCATATTCAACTCCCCACCGAGAAGGCGAGATTTTAACAGTAATCGAAAACGGCAAATATTAGTGTTGAATTCATAGTATTCGAGGTAGTATCAGTTTTTGTGATGTTCAAGTTGATACTCACCCCTTGGGAAGGGGGTGGGAGAGGATAACTTTTTTAAAAAAATAATCAGATAAGCTAGCTAATTAGTAATTACTGTAGTTAGAACAAATTAAACACATTAAGATATGCCCCGGACTCTGCGGTTTGATAGTTTTAAATACTACTTTAAATACTACTTTGATAGTTTTAAAAAGTTCCAAAATTTTGCCGCCCCCTAAATTTTGCCGTCATGTGCTCGAGCACAGAATAGGACCTACCTGAATACGGGTCTGGTGCTATCAGAAATACATTTACCTTTATCAGAAAGTAAAAATGTCCCTAATTAATCCTATCGCAGAAAATATATTACCAATATTGGAATAGTTCATTGGGAAGTAAATATGTACGAGGGTAAGTCAACTGAAAACCATAAAATTAGAAATAAATTCCGCATATGGCGCCAGTGAGCTGTAAGTTGGCATGCCTGTTTACGATAGTATGCCGGATGTCTCCTAGGTGCAGCAGCCGGCAGATGCACAAACACCGGCGCAACAGTTCCAAAATGGCAGCCCCACTAGCCACATGCACCAGCGAGGAGCAGCGTTCTGTGATTCGGTTTTTGCGAAGTGAAAGTGTGAAACCGATTGACATTTTTAGGCGAATGAAGGTTCAGTATGGAGATGTGTGTTTGTCACAGCCACAAATCTATGAATGGTGCCGGAAATTTACAAATGGTGTTACGTTTGAGGCCGATGCTCCACGCCCCGGCCAGGCTCCGCGCGTAGTGACTCCAGAGACCATTGCAGCCGTTGAAGCCATCGTTTTGGAAAACCGCCGTGTGACAATAGACGAAATTGCAGCATGTGTACACATGAGTTATGGTTCGGCATATCATATTGTGAATGATGTTCTCCAGTTTCATAAGGTGTCTGCAAGATGGGTGCCCCGACAACTGACGCCTGAACTGAAACAGCGACGTGTTGATGCGTGCGAAGACCTTTTGTGGCGTGCTGAACGTGACGGTAATGCCTTCCTGTCACGAATCGTCACTGGTGACGAAACATGGTGCATTACCATCAGCCTGTAACGAAGGCTGAAAGAAGCAATGTGCGGCAGGAAGTTCCACTCCGATGAAGAGGTACGCAACGCGGTGCACGAGTGGTTGCGCCGTCGCCCAAAAGACTTTTTTTCTGCAGGTATTCAGGCTCTTTCGAAGCGCTGGCGGACTTGCATTGAACGAGGATGGGACTATGTTGAAAAGTGATTTACTTCTGTACCCTGTGTGACCAATAAATAATATTTAAAAAATAATTATGGTTTTCATTTGACTCCCCCTCGTACTTATTTCAATTTTAACTCTATAAGGCTCACAAACTGTCGTTTTGGCACTTCACGCCCTAAAACCTAATATAAAATATGTAGTCTTTAAGATATGGGTTTCAAGTTTCTTGATTTTTTGAAGTAATATCATGAATATGAAAAAGATTAATTTCCCAATTAGTTTTTTATGCACAACAGTGTGATATGCTTTGTAGAAAACTACAAAGGGGTAACATTATCTACAGGGTTTAAATTAAGGAAAGCTGAACTTCTGTATTAAATTCTTGGTACATTTTTTTTGGATTTACATTGTACTTCACCAACTGTTGAAAGTTTGCTTGTGTTAGGTGTTATGGACTTTTGTTCTATTGCATGAACAGAATGCTCTATAGTGGTTTAGGTTTTACTGTTGCATCAAGAGAAGCATATTTTTACATTACAAGATCGGTATTTATTGAATATATTTTGTTACAAGACAATATCTATTAGAAAGAAACATTCTTCAGACAAAATACTTGATATTATGCAAAATATTACCTCCGAAGAATCAGATGGTGGTGAATTATCTGAACAAATAGACGCCTCTGACGATGGTAAGTTGAAATTCCCAGATCGAAGCAATGATTATACCGTTACGAGTGATAATAGTTCTCACCCAAGTAGAAATGAAGATAATGATTGAACTAGTCAATCAGCTACTGTTCAAATTACAAGTGCGGGAAGTGGTAAAAGAAATTGAACTGTGGCAGAAGTCTGGAAGACACTGAAACGTAGGTTTCAATAATCCTGGAGACCACCCTGAAAACTTTCTCAAAGAGGTATCTGGACCAACAAGTTACTTCAAGAGGAGATTTTTTGGACGGTAATCCTAATAATGATTGGTTTCTTTTTCTAAATAAACCAGTTTCAAATCACACTCACAATTGCACTGAAGCTGATACTAATGCAGTCTTGAAAACTGATAATTCAACCGTGAGAAGAGATGAACTTTTTCAATTTATTACCATTCTTTATGCTAGAAAAGTAAGTGGATGCAAAGGATTTTTAGTGAATTCTCCTTGGGAAGAGAAATTGAGATTATAATTTGCCAAGTATGCCATGTCGAGAAATCTATTCTGTAATATAATGCAGTTTTCTAGGTTTGATTTAAAAAAGATTCAATCTAACCTCCTCAAAAATAACCACTTTGCTGTTTTTCTTACCCATGAAACTAATTCATAGATAATTAATTTGAGTGTTACAAACCAGGAGAACGTTTTTCTTCAATTGACAAAACAATTATTTCCAAGAAAACTAGATGCCATTTCACCCAACTAATGTCATCGAAGGCATCAAATATGACCAGAAACTTTAAACGCTTGCATGTGTGGTAAACGTATCTCTATACTTGAACAAGGATTAAAAAAGACCATGAAACACACGGATTCTAGATTATTCGACAACTTCTTCACTCAGTTGAACAAGCAAAACATTCCAGTAGAGGAAACTAAGCTGAGTCGGAAATTTGAATAAGATGAAAAATGAAGTACCTGATGTCATTAGAACCTCTTAACAGCCTCGCTACGAACCTATAATTCATGACCACAAGAGAGTAACATTTACGATTCAATAGTGACAGGAAAGAAAATTCTGGTTCTTTTCTTGCTTTGTTCAGTTGGTGTCCAAAGAAAACACTCCAGAAAGTATTTCCCTCTTAAACACTACATAAATATTGGGTTGATATTACTGACCAGATGTCCAGAAAGTATCCAGTCAAGGGAGGGTCTTGACATTGGTCTGTCCACACCTACAACAACTTTTTTGACTTATCAGCCATCAATACCTGAATTTTCAACAAGGAGTCACTAGGAAAGAAAATATCCGAAAGTAAACTCATTTACTCATTGGACGAAGAACCAGGTTAAGCCCACGCAGAGACGAGGAAGCATAGAGCCCCAATCATTTGTAACAATAAAACAGTAGTTGTAGAAAATCAGCCACATGATAACTACTGGAAGACGGATGAAATATTAAGTAAAGAAATGCAATGGAAATACTACGACGAACAGATGGCGTATATATTTTAAGCTGGTGTGTGAAAAATGTATTACACAGATTCGCTATAATTGCATTAATTGCAACTATAATTGACTCGTGGTAGCTGCTAAACTTATCTTGTCTAATGTTGTTTCCATTTCACTCTCGGTGTAAAAAGTTATTAAAATATTTATATTTTTAAAAAAAGAAATATGAGTAGAGATAGAGCTATTTATTTCAAAGATTAGTACATAAGAACCAAAAACAAATCTTCAGTGATTTTCTGTGTCTGCAATACATATTATCAAAATATTGTGATTTGAAACATATACTACAACTTAAATATGGAATAATAATTTTGTTTTTTAAGAGAGTGTATTCAAATACAGTTCAATATAAGTAATATATAGTTTCCATCAATAAAAGCACTTGATATTAAAATGATATCTTGTGCGCGGACCAGAGGGAGTCAGATATATTCAGCGTACTATTAACCTCTACAATCTATAGTATTCTTGGAATTACTCTAGTGCCGCTACAAGAGACTTTTCGAACCGTAAGACAGTCACTCAAAAACAAGAGAATGTGGTTATATAATACAGAAGAACTCGTGCTATTTCAGTCTCTGGGCAACGAGGAACCCCACGAGAGGAAAATACATGTTTCAACTCATCATCTTCCTAAAGAGATCCAAGTATTGCGATGACCTCTTCACTACTATTGGAAAGTCATTGCGTTTGGCAACTTCTTCCATAATCCGACAGCGACATCCTTACACCTGCAGGAGAGATTTGGCTTTATGTCAGCGGCCTTCCAAAGACTTTCAATGCCTACCAAAGCAAAACGTTTGTTCATTAGACAATTGTTTCTTTTGTTTAATTTTGTCTCGGTATTATCAACTTCTTCACTTTGTCTTTGTGTTATTGCACCACCCTGGAGACAACATATTTATTTGTGATTACAGTAATATGTCGATATTTGTATATACAACCTAGCATTAATATTGCAACAACTCAACACCCAAGTGATGAGTTACAAAGATTAGTATTCATATGACTCCCAACATTCATTAAATGCCTTCCCATTAATTAGGTCATGCTTATAATACTGTCTAATAATGCAAGTAACATAAACAGATGCTGATATTAGGAACATAGCAGGAAACAAAATAATAGATGCTCTGTCTTTTGTTTGCCAAACTCCTTTGTCATTGTTAGTTAGGCAGTCCTTCATTAGTCGACACACTCTCTTCATATGACTTTTCACAGCCGGTTCCTTTGCAGACTGAAAGTCAATATAGGAAATAAGTAGTAATTTAATACAGTTTATTAAATTATATATTTTGTGTAGAAAACACAGAAAGACTACTTCTAGTCTAGGGTCTAATCTGGAGGAAAAAAGACCGTACCAGCAAGCCACAATAATTTTTGAAAACACAGTAAATTACTTGTATCCAATTGTAGAATGATTAAGAAAATATGTAATGGAGGAAATTACCTAAGTCCTTTCTGGATGCAAGGTTCGAAAATAATATACTATATTAACTGGAGAGCCCGTCATTGTGAAATTTCCAGTGTTAAGCGGATGAAAAGAGTGTGGTCCTGTGATTGCCGACTCCCAAGACAGAACATCGATTGAAAGACAATGAAAAATCATTATTTCATTCTCCGACAGTTATCCTCTGCCTTTGTATAGGCCCACACAATTTAAGGTAATGGGTGTTACATAGAAGAAAGGCATTATCACAAACCGTGAGATACTGCATATGTTTTCATACATCTTTCTCTTCCAGATATGAACCCTAGATTCCAAATTTAAAAAATGGCTTCGTACAGACTTATATTTGTAGAGGGTCTATTTATTTACAAAATTTGGTGACTAGCAGTTCCTTTCTATTAGTTAATCTTATAACAGACAGAGAGATACTCAAACACCTTATTTTATTGCATTATTAAAGAAAAGTAAATTGTCTTTTCCAAGAATTTTAAGACAACGCATTGATCGAAAAACAAGCACCACTCTAATATACAGGGTGTTTCGAAACAACAGCAACAACGTTTGGGAAGTGATTCCTGACACGAACGTAAGACCAAAACTTAGACCGATTTGGTGCACAGATGCTTCTTTTTGGAGTCATAGGCTACTGAAAACATGAAAAGTGAATTTTAAAGGTCCATAGCTCCAACATTATAATACCTACCATGGACGGGTCAAGACTTTACTTAGGAACTAGTATGTGCCCTATCCAAAAATCAGTTTCATAATCATGCGGAACTTCAGGGATAACGTTTATAAAGGTAATTGGTGAGTACTTGAATACCCAAACACCCTCTATAATAAAAATTGTTTCGTCAGTATCTTAAGGTTCTAGAAGAAGTATTTTTGGATATCGCACATATTAGTTCCTCAGTGAAGTCTTGACCCGACTACGGAAGGTCCTATAGTATTTGAGCTATGGACCTTTAAAGTTAATTTTTTCCATGTCTTCGACAGCCTATAACGCCGAGAGGATGCATTTATACACCCAGGTTGGTCTATACATTTTGTCTTATTTCGGTGTTAGGATCACTTCCCAAACGTTGTCAGTGTTATTTGGAAACACCCTGTATAACAAGAGTATGTCTTCTATTGATAATATACTTCAAGATGTGGGAGGTACCATTCATTTAGAAAAGAGCAAAAAATGTATGATGTTAAAACAATTGAATGTGTGTACTAGTTGCATGTTGACTTAATACCAATATATAAAAATAACTACTGATATTGAGAATGTGTATTATATGTTATTTTTCACGATGAACAAACGTAACACAATATGTTTGAAATTTATACCAAGTAACAAACAATGCACTATATTTTGTGTAATTCTTCCGTTTTGTGAGTGTATGCATTTTCTGACCCTATATACAAGGGTAAAGGTCCTGCAGTCTGTTGCTCCAATGTGCAGTGCGAACATTTGGAACTTAATAATTTTGAATAAATTTAGGATGACATTATGTAAATGTGGGAAGTCTCGGTTTGTCTTATCTTTGAAAACATTGTTAATAACACACTATTTCTATTGTACGAGGAACTATGACATTTACTAAACTGACTCACCTTTAGTCTGTATGGAAAATCGCTTTTCTCGAAGAGTGGTCTGCGATCTTTTTCTCTTCTCAAGGTTAGCGTTGCTTTTCGTTCCAATAAGAGAATAAAGATGTACTCCACCAGGGCAAAAAATATAAACATTATACAGAGCACCAGCCACGCCTCAGAGCATGTTATTCCCAATGATGGAGGAGATGAAGCTCTGTAATTTTCAAGATTACAGTCTATGTATGTTCTGTTTTCATCCACAATATGTACTTACAGTGCTTTCAAAGAGTTCACCTCAATATCAATAATCATCTAATTAGCAAATATTAAATAATCGAGTATTAATCAAATTTACACTGACTATCCAAAACATTATGGCCATAAACATAATGGCTCACAGGAAAATCTTTCATGTCGAAGTGGTGTGAATTTCGTAGGTATCTGCTGGCATGACGTACTACTTCTGAACACACACACACACACACACACACACACACACAAGGCACTTAATTCCCTAAAATTTCGTAATGAGTTCCGATATGACATTCAATGATACAGGAAGATGTGCAAT
This sequence comes from Thermobia domestica, assembly GCF_964235325.1. Lineage (NCBI taxonomy): Eukaryota > Metazoa > Arthropoda > Insecta > Zygentoma > Lepismatidae > Thermobia > Thermobia domestica. The sequence goes on from NC_137456.1 coordinate 51,604,144, forward strand.
TAGGTTATGATCTGGTTAGTTGTGAAGCCATTGCATCAATTGAAATTTACTACTATGCTCCTCGAACTACTGCAACATAGTGGTGACATCGCGAAAAGATGCATTGTGCTACTCATAGGTGCCATTTCCAGCTGAAAACTTGATGAAATTGATGGATATACTTGATCAGCATAACCTGGATGTAATTAAAAGCTACAATGTTATCCTCCACATGTACTATTATTCCCATATATGGCCATTTGAAGGATAGCCAAATCAAATTGGACCAGCTCTGGCATGCAATCGTAATACTTTGCCCAGCTCTAATATTTTTTTTTCTGGAATACGATGGATTCTGATCCTGGTATTGACATGATGAAGACAGTATCGTACTTCTTCAGTCCATGCAAGTTTATGACTTTGCATGGCGTTCCAATGGCGTTGCGTACGTGCCTGTTCCAGTGGTAATTGACGATACTATAAAGTTAACATACACGCATGTATGGGATATATGCTGAGGAGATTCATATCTAACAATATATAGAATATTGTGTGCTCAGACACACTTGTGTTTGTGTACTATTAAAACTTGCTGTTAGCTGTGCTACAATTTGCGTCCTATTCTCTTGTAGCAACTTGTCACTCTAAATTGTTCGACATCTGTAATGAGGCGTAGCCGTCCCACGCCTTGTACTTTGAAACTGGTTTTACCGTCTTTTCCCAAACGTTTAAAGACACTACCCGCGGCAGCTAGCGAACACCATAAAAGTCTCGCTATTTCTGGCGTACTTTTTAGCAGTGATCTGCCCATGAAAGTCTGGTTCCGATCAACCTCTGATATATCGGCACCCTTTATTATTCTACGCATAGGCTTCACACAGGCAAACCTGACTTGATCGTAGTTATCATCTGCCGAGTGATTCTGTTAGGATCCGTGATTTAAACGTGAGCCCAATAACTTTGTTTAGAACGTAGCGGGTGGTCATAATGATTAGAGTGGTCAGTGCTACTAAATCAAATACTCGTTCTGTCAACGGAGATAATAAGATTACCAAAACTATTTGGATTATACATTTGCTCCGACTTACTTCATTTAGGATTAGTATTTGAATGGATACGAAATGAGAAAATGCTCAAAAATGTATTTTATGTGTAGCTGCGCAATATACACTACTACAATAATTAGTTAAAAGAAGCAAAGATGGTTTAGGACATACCGTAAAGGACGCATTGACTCATTCACGCACTCAGTCAGTAATTTACTCTTCTACATCAATCTATCACCTTTTTATCTGGTTAACGCATTCTCCTTCAGCACGAGGACTTGGGGCCTTCATCTTTCACTAAGAATTGATGTATTTCAAATTCTACTTCGAGCTGAAAGGTCACATCTCGTATGGCTGCGTTCCTGAAAGGGATAATATACACTAATCGAACCAGAAATCGCTTCTATCAACAAGGACTACCTTCCAAATTCACGAGGGAAGTTCAATTCCGTATCTACTGTTGTCATTTTCCAGTGAAGAGATCAATGAGCCAAGTTTCAATAGAATATTTATCGGGAGACAATTCTGCGTGAAAAGGTTGAAAAGAGTATGAACAATACGTGAATATGCAGTCACAAATTCAGGAAAAATAGTTCCCGAGATGGCTACTTCAATAACCCATTTGTCAAATATCTACTAATGTTTTATTGTGCTACCAGTTTTTGAATCTTACTCATATAATGCACAAGCTGCATAGTGATTAAGTAATCACAATTTATGCCCATTTATCATGATCGTCGTGATTGCGGAATATTAGGTAAGGCCAACAGGTGCCTCGTTTTCTTTTCTTTCTGTTCTTGGAAAGAACAAAACCGCTTCCTTGGTGAACTTTGAATAACAGTATTGAGTTCATCCACATTATGAGTTATCGAAGTGAGTCATGTTGCGTCTTATTCGGACTAGGCAAGTAGGTCATAAATATTGTTATATTAGGACGTCTGTCCGTCCGTTATTCCACACACTAGCTCTCGAACGAAAGTATTTCGCAATAGATAGCGAGATCGATTACCTCGGCTGAGGTACTTTTATTATAGTCAATTCGTTATCATCTTCATGGGTAATGGTTAGTTTAACTGTTGCTGTGCGTATCTCGTTTTCTATTATTAAAACGAGATTCTTCATGGTTAAGCGGTTAGCATACATGTCTTTAACGTTTGAAAGCCGGATTCGATTCCTCGTATGAGCTTGTGTGGTTTGGATTCCATTTTAAATTTGTGGTCTATGTCTCATGTAGCCTCACTGTTGAAAGGGACGGCAAACAGAAAATCGCATTAAAATCTATTATTTAAGAAAATGTGTATAATTGTAGATTGCTAGAAGTTAAATATCACGTTGTGAGACGGTACCAAAAATGCGTTAGTGACTAAAAATCTACCGGGCAAAATTTACACTTTGAGTGATACCGTTTATTGTCCTTAGGGTACATTATTTAATTTAAACCCCAAGAGCAGAAAGTAGCATAAATGTTAAACGTATCCATTTGCATCTCATTTTCTGTCGATGGCAAGCAATTTACCAACACGAATCTATAGTAATTAGAGAATTAGTAAGATATTCATACCACTTCCTTAAAGCTTATTTGGTTTTGCAAAGGTGCAACAGCCCAGAAAATGTTATATTGTATCAATTAACTGAGCATAATTAAAGCCCGAAAGTACTTTTATTGAAGTAAGTTCAAATTTTAAATTATACGAAATTTTAATCTAAATTTAATATTAAATATAAACTATTTTTGTTGTACGTTAATATATTGTTACTCTATTGTGAGATCCGAAAGGTAATTTTCTGAAAGTGGTACAACTATGTTTATAAAGAAAGAATAAATCCTGCTTTACCTGTTTGCGATTAGCATTGTGATTAATGAAAGGAGATTTGTGACAAGAAGAGACATTCTTCCTGGGACCATTTCAGGAGGAATTACGAAACTTCCCCACGACAATATCACAAAAATTGTGCTTGGGAGATACATCTGAATCACGTAACTCTTTATTTGACGCTCGAGAGTCACAAATATTCTTAGCTCAGGAAGTTCAAGACCTAAATAATGAAATAAAAATGTTTTTAATGTTATAAATACTGTTTTATTGTAGTAACTATAAGATTTTTATTCTCATATGAATGTCTAAAATTACTGTTGTGCATTTCGTTTTTAACATTTTCTTAAATACAAGTACTTATAAACAGAAACCCTTTCCTGACACCTCCCACAGTGTCAGGAAAGTCGCGCAACCCGAACGTCGGACCATGATAACTTTTGAGCGTTAGTGAGAATGAAATGAATCTCTCATATGTTTAAGGCCAATCTTCGTAGATACATTTGAGTCATACGGTAAACCGTGCGGTCGGCTTTGACTTTTGTAATCGAGAACGCCTGACACGATAGTAAGAAGCTTCTCCTTTCCACAAAACGTATAAAAAATTAAAAAAAGGCAGATTAAAGTCTGTTGTTGATTTCTTTGTTTGTACAAATGGGATCGATAGCGAGTAGGCTGGGTAGAAATGTATCGTTCTGAAACAAAAGGGACACATTGTCACCAACTGAAGACATCCCAGGACCATGACTATCGTGTGTTGTAAAAGTTATACCCGTTATCCTGTATACAAATAAACTGGTGGATTTAATTACTTTGTTAATTCACAGTGGTGGAAAGATTTTTCCATTAGCAGTAGAATTGGAACAATTGTACACATGCGAAGTAAGTTAAATGATAATATTACATTTTTATTTCCGAATTTTTTACAGTACTTTCAGCGTTATATTATAGCAATTTCTGGAGAACAAATAAAACATGATACACCCTATTCAAATTTTAATCCAGCTATATAATACTAATGCTAATGGCAACTCGATTTCAATACAGAATCTCTTTGAAAACAATAGTACAATTATTTATGTTCGTGAGCCCAATTCCAGTAGTGTCAGCGTAGTATCAATCACTCTTGTTCGTTCTCGAAATACTCTTCAATCTATTTATACGTACTTCATCTTTCAAGCAGTTAGTTCATTAACTATTTTACCAGAAGTAAATTACTTTTTGGTAACATTTCGTCACAATGTGATTTCCTGTCAACACCAGGTTGTCAAGATACTTTCGAAGAAATATATTTGGATATGTTCTACTATTTGAATTTGTATCAGGACCAAAATCTTTCATTGGAAATCAGTACTACGCACCCAGACAATACTCATATCAGCTTCCCGGCTGTACCGAAAGGGCACTTGAAGATAAACATGTTATCAAAACAGGCTTGTAGGAAATTTGACGTATTTTGGAAATTTTAAAAATACATAGATAAACGTAATACTACTTCTTGCACAACGTTTTGATACTATCCTGATATTTGAATGTGCGACAAGATAAAAGGTTCTTTACTGTCATCTACTTCTAAAAAGAAAGTCCTTGACCATCAGTGATAAATACCTTAAGTTGTTTTCAACACTGTGTGGGAAATGTGTTTACACTTCGTTAATTATGACAAAGACGATCCTAGGACAATGTATTCGATCTAAGATTAAAAGAAGTGCACCGATCTAAAATTAAAAGATTTGTTTGTATGTCAACTCGAAATACCAACATTAAATTACGTTTCCTGGCTGACTTCCTTTCTGTTACTCTACTGGAAATTGAATTTAGGATCTCCTATAACACAAGCATAAACATTAACTATTTTTAAATCTATTTTTATCACTACTGTATCTTATTACTAACTAGTTCTCAAATTCCGTATTGGTTTTCGATTTCATTAATTATCAAGATGACTGTTAGAGAGAGCATGATTTATCAATGATAGAGCAGTCACCTCTAGTACCAGAGATCTCTTCCGATTTACCTAAGTTAAATTAAGTTTTGAGGTGGATAGAGAGGTAATGTAGAAGGCCTTAAGTAAGTAATTCGGATGTTGGGTATATGTATTCCAGTAAGTTTTCAGAAATCTAAAGGGTTGAATTTGCAACTACAAAGAAAATTAATACACTTTAGATAGAGCAAAACTCTTGGGTGAGGAAAGTGTTGATGTGGAATGAAACAAGCTCTTTTTAGAATTAAAAAGAATTGTTGCCAGTTTGTCATCAATTAAGTGACCTCAGGCCAATGATCTACCAGATAAAACATTTATGCAGAAAGTGGGACTTGGTGCTGCTTCTTTCGGAAAATGCTGAAGTCAGGATCACTTTTGTTGAAAGATTCTTATTTAATTGGCGGATTCAAGCAAAATACATAATTACGATTCGTCCTGTTGCCCTTACTGGTAATTGTGGTGACTCGTTTGTTATATGGAAATAGGCATATGAGATGGAACAGGCCAGGGAATTCCAATTGAATACTTTAAGTTCCACTAGGTAAGTTTCAGAGATATTCAGCGTCTCTTTTATAGAGTTCTAGAGAGTTGGAATGAATCAATGGTGATCTATGGAAGGAAAATATTGATGCAGAGAGAATCAATAAGACTCAATGATATGTAAGCCTTTCAAATGAAAATTTGTGTGTGAATGTGTAGATATGAATAATTTTCCGAAGTTGTACACATTTAATCTGTGAATTCTTGACGGAGTACAATCGTTTCTAGGTGATACTCTAAAAGCATTCTTTGCTAATATATTTCTTAAGAAAGTGGTGGATAATCAAATATAGCTTCTAATATCATTAGCGTTTATAACATTACCTGTATTTTTATTCTAATAATTATCCCACAATCATTCATAAGTGGTATTTGTTCTTTCTCACAACGAAACTATCTCATAGGGAATGTAAATATTACCTACTGACGCGTTAAATAAAAAGACAATTTATTTTATTTTGAGCGTTAAAATATTTTTCAGAACACTCATGCCCTTGGTGAGATACGGAACGTCTATCTCTTTCAAGCTCAAAGATTACTCATTATGTGTCACATCTATTGTTCACTTATATGGTAGAGAATATATTGAACTAGCACCAATTAGAAGCTTCGCTGTATTAAAATAAGAAAAATTAGTTATATATTCCGTTAGTGAGTCACTTTTTACTATTACTGAAGCGCCCTCTGATAATGGTCAATTTAGATCCTTTTTGTATGTCCCCCTTCCCTTTTCCAAGCTGCAGGGCTGAATTTGGATTTAAATGTCATCGATAGTGTCACTTTTCATTTCAGCAACACCGAAAACTATGGATTCGACACTAATAGCGGTCCAAAGTGAAATGTATATAAACCATTCCAGGCTCGAACCTCACCTTGGTTTAAGAGTTAGTTATATAGTCACAAATATAATATTTCGTTTTTTGTTTATATATAGGTAGATAGATTCATGTTATATTTGTCGTTATAGTATTTCAATAGCGACAATTAGCACAGTTCTTTTCTAGCAATGGATGAAAATCCAGTACTTATTCCTGTAAAGTGAGACTGAAATATAACATTTTAATACGCGAAAGATGTGATAAAGATTTTGAGAGATTTATTATGAGAAGATTTCTACTGAAATTTGTGGGAAATTTACTTTGTTACTATATTGCGCTATTGAAATAATTTACCTTACAGTGCAGCATTCCTTATAAAATGTGCGTTAAAGACTACTGGTTAGTAACTTTGATAGTTTATTAAACCATAACTTTGTACTTAAACTGTTTACCTCCAGACACAATCTTTACCACGGGCTGAAGATCAGAGCAAATTTTGACATAATATAAAGGCAACGCCTCTCTCCTTCTTGTTACTTGATTCCCTTTCGACCATTTCAGTGTTGAATTTAATTGATGAACCAATCCAACTGGAAAATATAAAAGAAAACAGTAGACCAATGTAATTGTGACTATGCTTCTCTAAATCATTTAGAATCGAATTTCTGCTACTTGCTCAAAAATGCAAATCTTGACAACATGAGGAATTAGGAGTGAAGAGTAACTCAAAAGCGTATAACCTCCCGAATAATTCTTGAAATTATATTATGACCGTATACTGATTTAAACTGACGATAAACATTTCACTCAGTTTTTCTAAAAGGTCACCATTTTAAAATGTTACCTTGAATGAATCTCAAAATTGTGTAACACAGGAATGCAAATAAGCAACAAAATTTTACTAGCTCAAGAAAAAATCTACTAGTCCACATCCCTCAATAGAAACAATTCACTACCACCAGTATTTCAATGGTGAAATTAAAACCTCGTCCACAACAATGAACAACTCGCCTGGGGCGAGTGATTATTTCCATCTCTAAATCGAAGTTAATATGCGAAAGAAACACGTAGACACCCTAATGTTCTATGACAGAACGGTGACATTCATTCTATAGTGTATACTTTCAGTTTTATGTTACAAACTACTTTATCTCATTATTCCGTTATTGTAGAGGTCTTAAGTGATATCTTTGTAATAGCCTTGAAAAATGAGTATTCCTCATTTTTAGGTTTTGTGACTCACATGTTCCTCATCCACTTACAGATAATGATGTGTTACTCATTACACACCTCTGCCTGATTCTAATTCTCACATGATCATCATATTTGAGATCCAACTCAATGAAATTTAATGCTCTAGGTAGTGTTATAGATAAAAATCTAGTTGTGCCAGATTAGGGAATAAGCTACTTATTACATAGGCCCCTGAAATGTATTTACATTTGGTGAAACCAACGACTTTTATAATTTCTTTAAATTCTGACTAGATTAAAAGAAAGAGGAAGATTAAAAGGAATTACAAGTTTTAGCAAAACTAAGAAAAAGAAAGTGAACAGAAAATTTTAGAAATAAAATCAATAATTATATTTACTTACGGACGTGAACGTTAAGTTCACATATTTGGACATCGATAGGATATAATTCAAAGTCAAAATCGCACTTCACAATTAATATCCCCCTGTAAGAAATAAGAAAACATGTTATGTTATCTTTATGTTTAAACGTTACATTGACACTAAGTATACTATTGAGATTATTAGTTCATGTCGATTGTTTTTACATATTATGCATTCAGTATGAATGATAGTGCTGCAATATGAAAAGTGGAACATGATGTACGCATATATTATATATTATAGAACGATAACAACACTTTTCTTTTGCATGTAATTGCTACGCTTGTTTCTTGTCTGGTATCTCTGCATGGTACCGTGTCGACGATACTCTCGGCTTTAGTGCAAGCTGTCCCGGGTTTGAGTTCCGGTGGGGGGTGGGGGTTCCGGTCGAAAACATTTAATTGCTCTTTCATTCTAGCTATAGTAACTGAGGTTTCCCTGCGTTTTCCTCATTTCGTATCAAGCAAATGCTTAAATAGTGCCTAACCTACAAGTTCCAGGATGATGTCTTCCTTTTCAATTCCTTTCACCTTTCCATCTATCGCAAATAATGAGCTCGCCTAGGCACGTTATCCCTCATAAGTGCTATAAAATCTTGTAATGCTCAGAATTATGTATAAATAAAATAAACGTTTGTTTCCGAATTCCAAAACTATGAAATTCAGCAAAGTTCATTGTACACATAATAAAGAGTTAATATATGTTACATACGTCAGCTATGTGTTACAAACGTCCATCTGAATATGAGATCTGGCCTCCTATATACATTTCTTTATTTTTTACGGAAAGTAGGTTTATACGGAATATTTATACACAAAGTGTGTACAAAACATATGTTTTCAGTTATACGTTTGCTCCAAGATGCATTGTTGTACGTTGTTCCAAATCTACATGATTTACGCATATAACCTACGTTGTTACATACGCCATATATTAGTTTTTCTCAGTGTGTTTCTTCTGATTGAAACACACTACGGAAAAGGGAGACTGAAGTATTAGCGAATAATATATTAATCTAGTCAAAAGAAAAAAATATCAAATGAATTTGTTAGAACTTACATATCAAAAATATGCTGAACTTACGAGAAAGCGTAGTTTTATCATGTTGTACTTAACATTTTGCATAACTTAGTAACATTTTCTTAAAAAGAATTATTAAAACAATGCTTTTACCTTTTCTTTAACCAAGACTCTTCATCTATATCAGTAAGAACAGAATGTCAGAAAACAAAAATCAGAACGGCTATTTGTAATTAATAACCAAATGTTGAATATCTATATTGCCTAATTTCTGTATTGTGTTTAATAGTATAAACTATCTTTGTGGAAAATAATCTAATAACATACTTACCTAATAACGTAAGTAATTGTATGATCCGAATGAAGACTAAGAATTCTTGTATCTGTGACTCCTCTGTTAGTGTTCAGTACTTTCATTTTACGAAATCGAATTTCAGGTGTCCATAACAGTGTCCTTTCTCGTGGATCTAGTGGGCCTGTTGAAATCTTTACGCCACTAATGTTAATTCGCGGATCTCTCCATGTGAACATCATGTCTAGATCTGCTTTCAGGGTCTAGAATAATAAGGAAAATTAATTATAAAAATAGCAAACAAAATAAATCTACAAAAATATAATAATAATAATAATAATAATAATAAATAAATACAAAATACAATAAAATGTATTCACGTGTTTTTTAAAATATCGAAGTCCACTTTCAGAAAAATTATTTTAAAGAGCACTCATGACTACCTATTTAGGAAAAGAAAAACATAGGTTGCGCTCTCATATACAAAGTCACACGTCTTGCAATATTCTGATACACAACGTAACTGAATTTGTTATAGAAAATCTGCTAACAATGTTGACAAATGTTCAAATTAGAATCCCTCGCCTTTTATTGTCTGCAGTCACTTTACTGCCGTTCCTTGATCCCATGTCGATGCCAAGTCTTCTCCTTACAGGCAAAGTCACTGCTGTTTCCACTTCCTCCTTGTTCCAGAAGAATCTTGGTTTAGAAAAGGCATCATGGGCCGAAGCAGGTAGTAATCCGGAGGGAAAGGACAGATCTATGTTGGCTGTGGCATGATCAATGCATTCACATTACATTTCATTTTGCGTTTTCCGAGTCGAGTGTGGTTTTGCGTTATTCTGTTGTAGCAGCGAGCGCTTTTGGTTCACGAATACAAGGCTCAGTATTGCAAGACCAATTGTTCTCTACAAAGATCTACATACATGGAACGAAAATTAGTGACGAACTCGTAGTGAATTGGAGCTTCGTGGTTCTAGTACACTCAGTACAGGACTTTATGCTCATAAAAGCCCACTTTGGCAACCGGTTCTGGAACCTTACTGAATCACCTTCCCTGCACATACCAGCTTTTTGACATATCTGACAATCCGTTTCAAGAAACGCACATAAATTGGATTTTGCAGCCTTTGCATGCAGACATTCATTCCCCTTTGTGCCTGAGCATGGGTTAAATCATGTGATACAATACGGCTGCTCCTGATGTCTTTCTTAATTTCGAGAAGGTGATGCTGTATATCTCCAGTGCAGTTTGAGATGCCGAGCTGGTTTGACACTTGTATGTTGGTGGATACATTTTCTTCAATGCGCGTCATACGACCTCAGTATCTGTTAACCTATGCGGCCACCTTGGCTGATGGTCAACATTTTCCAACCTACACGCAGTTTTTACAATGAACGAGTTGTTATGGTGTGGTTAATCTCCCACTTTCGCAAGATTTAGGTTGCTGCCTCAGCGTTATGTCAAAGTTCGAACTTACTCAATAATAATTGACATATCAGACATTTTTCAGCCAGCACTCATCACCACTTCCTCACTAAAACTCACTAAAGATACTAATGGTACAATAACCTCCGTGTTAAATGGTCTGCCTGATACACTATCTCTTGGGTCAGGTTGGGCTATTTAGATCGATTACAACGTAATGTACGAGTTTGCTGTTGGGTTCTGTAAATATTGCAATACTCATGACTCTTTCTTGTATAATCTATTTATAAATTCTTCACTTATCGTGTAAATCAAGTGATTATATTTGACAGTGCTTCTTATGATTTTCTGAACAATTTCTCTTTTAGGACGATTAATTTCATTTTATTTCTTTTTCTTAAACGATACTCTTTTCTTTTTTTTAAAAAAAAATGTGACATTTTCTTTTAACTTCGTAATATGATTATTTATTTTATTTATTTACGTTTTTAAAATGTTTATTTATTTTACTTTACTGTTTACCAAATGCATTATGAAAAATTGTGACAATATGAAGTTTAGTTCGATTTTGCGGATAGTAACCCCTGTGTACTTGATATTCTCGCTTTACGTCTGAGAAAAGCTTAGTCCATATGAAAAGGATGATGTCGATCTTTGTAATCAAAGAAGATATCCAACTTTATAAATCGTAGAAATGTATCAAAACAACGATGTAATATTTTTCATCGTCTTCCAACTTCTATTGGTGCGCGAAATTTCATATTTCTATTACGTCGGGAAATGGCTTCAAATTAACCTTACAAAATTTGATACCTGTAACATAGCTTTGCCATTACCTATGTTACACGTATACAGGTTCTATTCCAGAAGTTCCTTGAATGATGTTTTGTAATTGGCAACGGGGCGGAGCTTCGACCGAGAAGTTGGTGGGGTTCTACGCTTAGAAACGAGACCGATATCAGTCGCCTGCAGGCGATTGTTGAGGCAGAGTCACGCTCCGCGCATAGGTATCTACTACTAGACCAGTTTTTGGAGCCGTGATACAATCCCGACCTGGCACCAGCGGGTTTTTTTTCTTTTTTTGTTCCCATGGATTAAAAGAACCCTGAAATGATCTCGGCATGGGATACTGCAGGAGATGAAAGCAGCGGCGACGACCTCACTGAATGAGATTCCAGTTGACGACTTCCAAGACACACTCAATGATTGGGTGAAGCATTGGCAACGGTGCATCGAAGCAGGGAGAAAATACTTTGAAAAGTTCTGAAAAGATTGTAAACTGATACTGTAAAGATTGTGAAAAGATAGTAAACTGATATTGAGTATTTTTTTTTTAAATCATTCCGCAAACTCTTGGGTCACACACTGTGATATATACTCTTTATAACAGTATTGTGAGTTCACTTACTACACGATAACATATTTTATACTCTTCATTGTTCGAATGTGTGTGTAATGAATGTATCTAAATGGAAAGTGCATATGTATTAATATATGAGGATACAAAGAAAACGTGTCCCATTTCATGTGTGTCATTTCAGTTTCCGTTATTAGAGAACGCCATTATAATTGATTTTCTTAACATTGGAGTGGAACTTGGCCCAAGGCCTCATGGCAAGGTAGACGGCGGTAAGGCGCCAAGGGTAGTCTCTCGAGTGCAGCGTGGGAAGGTAGACCAGCCTCCAATAATTATAATTATATAGTGTTCCTGCGCTTGTACGATGAAGTGGGAGGAGCATACCCGATGTGATTGAAATGACATTCAGTATCCTGTTCATTAGGGCGGAGCAATCGATCATTGTGTTCATACGTTTGTCAGCACGTCAAACGACTCGGGGACACGATTGATATGAAACCTTCCTGAACATCGGTGGACAACACATGTCGTAAATAACGTAAGAGACAAATTGTGGGAGGGACCAATTGATTTTACTCAGCTCCATGATGCTCGCCGTGATATATGACTCTCGTTTCGTATTCTAAACAGAAAATAAAATTAATATTTGAAAACTTGAGGAAACGCTGTGAACAACATTTAATGAAGATAAATGCTAAATAAATAAATGTTGATTATCGACTGCATGAAATAGCGTGAGTAGCTACCTTGACGAACTGATATGCGAATGTAGAAATACAACAAAAATAATAATAAACAAAATAAAATAAAGTAAATAAATAAACTGTAAAATAACATTTACTAAGGAAAATATTAAAATGGAGGTATTTTGAACAACACATAAAATAATAACAACTTAAGAATTTTTTTTTCAAGAAAAGAATTAAATAATTAGAATCCTTCTTATGTTACTACACAATAAAATAAAAGAAAATACACGAAATTTACAAATAAATAAAGCGCTGGCCAGTAACGGGTCAAGACGGTAAAAAATGGACAGGCACCAGAACCCAGACTATAATAGGAAAATAATAAGTTTGCTATAAACTTTCAAAAATATATAAAGAAGCCTAAGTTACTTTTGCCACTGAGAAAACTGGGGGGCTAGGCCCACCAGGCCCCGGGCTTGATTCGCCACTGGAGCTAGCACAGAAATACGCATATGCACTTATCATTTATGTATTTAGAAGTAATAATGATATTAGATGAGATCTCTGTGAGGTAATTTCAATATACTAAGGTCAAGAGTGCCACTGGAAAATACTGGGAAGTCACGTTAAGCATGATAGAAAATATAGTCGGGGGTCATTTCGTAGCTCCAGGAGAGGAATCCGCCTTCCTACCGAGCCATCGTTTGAAATCGTTCCTGTTTGAAAATCACAGAGACAGATAAAAAGTTCTGGAGAGACATTACTGGATACAAGTTTTCAGCAACATAATTTAACGTGGTTGATTTCTGTTACGATATCTTAAGGTACTCTGCAAGTTTATGTTAACTTGGATGAAGTACTTTATATTAACACTAGTAATATACTGAAAATAATATTACTTACACTTTCAATATTATCAATTCGTGTAACTTCCATATCTCGAATATTCAATTCAATTGTCAAATACTTGTCCGTTCCTGAAAATGACGGTATTAACATTTTCATTACTATTAATAAATAAAATCGAAATTAACACTACATTGCATGAATTAACATACTTAAGAGAATAAAATCAAAAGGTGATTTAAGATATCTATATTTATGGTCTAAAATAATTAGCATTGGAAAAATTGCCCTACCTTATGTATGTTACTGGGGAGGTGGTTGTGACTTCCAGATAACATCATACAATAATAGTAATTACGTAAGTAAATACTCATACTTATATATTTTTAAAAAGACGCAATTTCGTTTCCTATTAGTTTGATATATTCATACAAATATAAAACTACATCAAATGAGTTTTATATAGTTTACAAATACATTTATTATTTTTAACTCTGCACCACTCGCGCGGTGTTAGGTATCAACAACCCTCGCGTGGGGTCGCAGTGACCCCACTTTATATTAAACGTATTTTTGTGTACGAAAAATGTGGCAGTAAACAAGTAACTAATTGTTGGCCTTGAAGTAGACAATACAACAGACAGCTAGTAGGGTGGCCGGGCCAACTGTCTAGGAGAGCCAAACAAAAAATATCCCTCTGGGGCCATATATACCCCGCGCGAGGGCTGCAGGGTTAATTGACTTCTTTCAACAATTGTTGCTAGATTACATACATGAATGTCTTTGAAACATTTTTGTTGGAGTAAAGTACAAGAACAGATTACACTTTACACACTTAACTTTTGATACACCTTTGCAATGTTCATTCTTACACATCCTCTTTCTACAAATTCAGGCCAAAGGTGTACACCGTCCTTTCCTACGGCAGATATGGGGCGTATGGCTGTGGGTCCTTTTCTCGTCTTTGTGGGAACTGAAATGTCCATGCTGAAACTCATTCACTTCCCTGATACTTATTTGCTATACATAACCATTTTGCTATCTCCAGCGCGGGTTTGATCTTGAAGATTTTTACCCATGTCGATGGTTCCTCTTCTGCTCCGCTACCTTTTTCAGAACTGGTATCATAAGTACAGATAAGGAAAGCAAAATTGTTTTACAATATTAGTTTTACAATTAAAAAAAAAAACAACTAATCTATTCACTATAATTCAGAAAGTAGCCGAAACAATTGTAAAACTTCAAGCTATGATGCATGTAATACTTACGTACAAAGTCTATGCAAAATTTTAACATTATTTCATATTTATAAGCTCACGCATGAAGGTCGGTATAATTTGTCAGTATATAGTAATCTACTGTTATTATACAAAACTTTCAGGTATATGCCATTGAAATACAGTAAAACAACAGCCAGTTTTTTTTTCTCTAAGTTATTTTCTCAAACAAATGGCCATGAAAAATAGACTGATCTTCAGATGGAACATAGGCCCTTACGTATAGACAGAACATATAATGGAGGGTCACGTGGCAAAGCGTACAAACTATATTTGTTGGAAAACTGAGATAGTGCTATATTTATGTTCAGAATCTTTCTCCAATACCAAAGTGAACCGTGACTTCAGTTTCATTGGTTTATTATGGGACCTACATATTAGTTTATACACAGTTTAATGTACATGTGTGTTTCTTACTCCAAAATACGATAAAAATTCCTAATTCTGTTATATAAATAAACGAAAAATACCGCTTTCTAAATTCGCGTATGATACTACTTTCGGTTCTTATTTGCATGATGTGACACTGAAGTAGCAAATCTATTCTATTGCCTTGCACTCCAACACTAATACATATACTACAAATTATATAAAAAGTTGAAAGACTTACCTTCATATATCATGGCTAACTTTTTGTGTGGACTTTCATCTCTGAATTCATAGAAATTAACCAAGGTCAACTACACATGTTTTGCAATAGCAAAGAAAGCTGTACTGGCTAACAAGAACAACACGTCAGATTTTATCAACGCAATGTTGGTTGACATTTAGTGACGGAAAAAGTAATCACGACAGTTACCTGTGGGTAACAACATGCAATAATGGATATACGGCATTTTTTCCACCGGATAATTAGAAACAAAAACCTGCAAGTAACAATATGCAATGTAGGGTTAATTGATAGATTTACATTTTCGCTTGGCGTCAGCAGCGAGGCTGTAGCCTATAGGACGTGGCTTACTTACAGTTTAAAATAGAATCAGAACCCTTGTAATGTGTTCGGTAGTCTTGCAATCGAAATAGAAGTAGTAGTTCACCTAAAAGTTTAGAAGCTAGGCCCCGTCTCATATGGGATCGATGCTGTAAAGAAAGGCTAACTTTTAATGAATTAAATCTAATACTAAAAAAATGAAGGGCAGTGAGAAGTTATCAGTAACATATCTAACCATTGGTAAATGCACACTGAATTTGTATCGTTGTTCATTTATTAAATCCTCGAGGAAGAATACGTCAACTTATGTTTTCACTCCGGGTTTTTGTATGCGTGTATTTGGTACTTTATTCTCGGTAACTACTGGTCAAGTATGAACGAAATTTGATGGAAAAGTAGACTAATGTCTACGAAATGAAGATCACTATATTTTGTGACTGGGCTCAGCAAGGAACATGTACCGTTTGAAAATAGAGGCTGTGTTTCACAGCTTGCAAGCAGGGGGCTTCTGACTTTCGACCACTTTTGTCTTGTTTAAATCAATTATTAATGTTTTAATAATAATAGCGATAACAAGAATAGCCCATTTCATCATAAGGTTAATGCCATAAACAGGATTTATTTTTAAATCTCAAAAGAACATACCGTAACCTTTTATTTATGCTTCATTTGTTCCTAACAAATATACCTAATTGCTACTCTACAATATTTTCCACTCTTAAACGATTATGCCATTTAGGGTAAGGAAAAAGGATGATTGAGGCAAGAGAATGATTATGAAAGAATTCGTGGAATGAGAAAGTTGGACGAAGGGAGAGTATCTGGATTAAACTCACGGGCATGTTAATGTCTACCACAAACTTACTTAATCTGGGATCGAACCAGGGACCCCTCGCTCCAGAGGTAAGCACTCTACCACTAAGCCACCGTGCCTCATTCCATTCTAGGTCAAACCTAAAGTCTCTAAAATTGTTTTTAATTTGTGTAGGTATTTTAAATACAAAGTTAAAACACCACATTTTATCACTATAATCTTAAAGGATCCTGGACCATGGGCATTTTGTCATAATAATTATAAACTCCCATTCATTTCTTTTCCCACCTTTTTCTCTTTCCTTTTTGATCAAATGTTAAAAAAAAGAAAAAATCATATATATATATATATATATATATATATATATATAATTTCAAAAGAATAGTCGAAATACGAAATGGCATGACTCTAAACTTTGGTTCCGTGTTACGGATATTTTGATATAATAAATGCGACTTTTCTTTCTCCTCCCCTTTCTCGTCAAACTTCTACAAATCCTTCGTTAGTGGTATCTTACATCAAAAATCATATGTTTTGTCCAAAATTACAGCCTTTTAGCTAACTGAGTTTGACCTCGGCGTTGATAGGTCATTAAACACTGAGTGAGTCAGAATTATACATATATATTGGGATACATACCAATCCTGTTTACATTTTAGAGTATTTCTTTCAGTTTTCTTCCAATCAAGAGCTCTCTCTTGGCTAAACAGTTTGCGAACGTGATTTTGGTGCTGCGGACATCAGTTCAGTTCCCGGTGAGAGCTTATGTGGTTTGCATCCCACGTTAAAGCTGTATGTACACGTCTCATGTAGTCTCACTGCTGAAAGGGATGCTAAACTAAAATCAAATCAAATTAAAATCTAGTTAAGAAAAGATTTTGATATGTACTGCCAATTCGCCTTACTGCTGTGGGTAGCACTACAACCAATAATATTAATAACCCCCTTTAAATAGATTTTCTTTTTAAACTAACGAAATAGATATAGCATTAAGAGTAATATATAAGTATACATGACACGTGGCGTTGACATACATATTGATTAATGATTTTTGTGATAGAGTAGGCGTAATGTCATGGTCACCCCATTCAACTTGACACACATTGTTATTGATTTGTTAAACACATTAGCACATTTGTTAAACACATCAACTAAAACGTCGTTTTCACATAGAATTTCTCTTTGCTTTTTTGTTAATACAGGTAATACTCTATATGCGACACTGCTAGAAATAGTATACGTTACTTTCGAAACTTTGCCCCCTTTGCACTATAGGTTTAAAATTGTACTTAATTCATGCTACAGTTATCAATATTTATTATTATTATTATTATTATTATTATTATTATTATTATTATTATTATTATTATTATTATTATTATTATTATTATTATTATTACAAGATTGGAATGAAATAATTGAGTTTTACGTCCCACGGTGGCTCAGTGGTAGAGTGCTCGTCTTTGGTGCTTGGGGTCCCTGGTTCAATCCCAGTCCGCGTCACGTGAACTTTGTGGTGGACAAATACCGTGTGCATGGGTTTACTGGGGTTCTCCCGTTTCCTTCCATTTTCTTAGTGCCACCATTTCATTCAGTTCTCATCATCGCCATCTCCTTATACCTGGCCGGCATAATCGTGGACGTAAAACTCAAAGGTTTCTATTGACAACATATATATTTATTTATAATAACTAGACCTAATCTGATTATCAAATTAACCTTTACAACTAAATTCTTTAAATATGAATACTAGATAAATAATACATAAAAATAAATAAATAAATAATAATTCCAAGTTTACAAAAAATAAACTGTACTATTAACTTAACTCTTTAAAACTCCTCAATAATGTATTGTACTGTTCATGAATTTCATTCATTATTTAGCTCTGCGAGTAATTAAAATGAAATTAAAATGCTATAATTGTAAAATTTTCCACAAATATGTAAATAATTAATGTAAACTCTCAGTACAAATAGCGATAGTACTACTTACCTTTATTAGGAAATGCATATTTGTCATAATTTTCCGGAAGGGTAAAATATTTATGACTTTCTGCAGAATACAACATTGAATAAAATATAATTTTTGATACTACTACGATAAGATATGCAGTCATCCAAATTACACTATAGGCCTAAATATTCAATCTACGAAAGTCGGAAAGCAGTACTTTTGGAAACTGTAAAAAACAAATCAAAGACAATGGTTAAAACTGTAGAAATCAAAGCCAACTGTGAATGAAATCAATCATTATATACATTCCCATCACCACAAACCACAACAACGAACAATGTAAAAATATTTGAAGATGGAAAGAATTAGTTCATTTGTTTAGAGACTATCATCTCTTATTAGTAATGGATCATTATGAGATGTAGAGCTTTAACTGAATGTGTGGCGTAAGTAGTATCCTACTAGGGGCCGAATCCTCAGTGTATGTATTTCCTGTCTATTCTAACTTCATGTATTTCGCAGGATTGCATCTTTTATCATTTGTAGCAAAGGCAGATAAGAGAAAAATCAATTCATCTAATCTAGTTATCCCGATTGAAAATTTTAAAGCTACAAATCAGTTGAAATAACAAACTATATTACATTTGTATATACAATTTACGCAATATATATATATATATATATATATATATATATATATATATATATATATATATATATATATATATACATAAGATAAAGCAAGCAGGAAAAAACATAAAGGAACTCTTTTACGTTAAGTTCCAGACAATAGGAATAAAAAGAATCAGTTGAACGTTTAACCCCTTCCCTCTGTTCGTCTGAATAATTCGTCAGGAGTACTTGTTGCGCACTCTGTGTTTCACGTAATATTACGTTCTGAGAAGTGTGCGATATTTCGACCTGGGTTGGTCTGAATAATCCGACATTTGGTAAAATCATTATCTATTTTTATTTTAGCGTAAGTGTTTTAATATTCTGTACTAAAATTTTGTGGTAGATGTCGCTTTAAAAGAAGAAGAAGAAGAAAGAAAACTTTTTGAAAAAGTGTCGCTCCAGAAATATTTTTTTATGTTTCTGTTGAGAAATTAGTTCGTCATTATCGCAATTATTCTGTTATAGTGACAAAACGTAAGTAACAATTACAAGTGAACATAACCTAGAAGAAGAAGATGTTACTCCTTAGTTGATGAGTTCCAGGAATAGTGATCCAGATTTTTCATTCGGTGATGTATCATCTTCTGATATAGAAAAATTCTGAAAAAGAATATCGAAATAGTAGTGATAGAATAACCTGGGCACGCAATCCTACTCCTGTGTCCCTTTTCACCTTAACGACCTGGAAAACTATGGATTCGACACTAATATAGATGATTTTAGATTATTTTTACATGTCATCCCTTCTTACTCCCACCTCTCCTCCTGGGTACAAGTGGTGCCTTACCTGCTTAGATTTCATTTACACATTTTAGGTTATCAGCGTGCAAAATTTGTTTGAAATTGTTCCAGGCGTTCCCGAGCTAATCTGAAACATTTATGTACAAAACTGAAGATTTTGTTTTTAGAAACTTATACAAATAAGGACAAGACTTACTCCGAAACTTACACAGGCAAGATGTTAAAATATACTGCGAGAGCTGTACTGTATCTTCTTCAAGTACAAAATTATCTTTTTGTCGAAGGAATAGCTAATTACAGCTTTACAGCTTTTTTTTTTTTTTTTTTTTTTTTTTTTTTACTCTCTTCCCAAGATAATATTATAAGGCAAGTAATATGATTTTAGGACAAACATATGGGTAATCTTGATTTTCCTTCCATTAATCAAATATGGAAATAAGCTTCAATCCAAAACCAAACACACACGTAATAGAAACTAATGTAGGGAAATTCTACCATCTGACCCAGTCAGATTTCTGTGTCTCTGTCCATCAATCTGTGTATTTCTCCACTATTCTCGTAGAAGTTTTTGAATTTTAATGAAGCTTGGTATATGCTTTTCTTCAAACTTTAACCTTTGATGCTGCAAGAAAACTGAAAGAATAGAAGGAAAAATCCACTACAAGCTGTAATTTTTCGCATATGAAAAAAAGCATTTTGGTAGGAAATAAGATTAAAAAATGAATTTTATAAAACGTTGTGTATATTCACTTCAGATTATAATAATCATCCCAAATGATTGCCAAGTTGAGACCTGCCAAGTTTACGTCGGGAAAAGTGGGAAAGTTTCCCCAAGTTTCATTTTTGAAAAAAATGTATAATAAAAGAAAATAATTATCTGTGATAACTTCCACAAATATGATTCGATTTTCTTGCAATATGGCACATACTTTCTTTTAGGCTTCTATATCACTTATTGAAAGTCTCTCAAAATTTTAAGGAAGAATTCAAAATGAAAATATAAATGTGTCCTACTTTCATATACAGGGTGATTGGGAACTTCACAGGGAAACTTCGAGAGGTAACTCCTCACAGTAATATAAGAAAAAACGTTCATAGAAACGTGGAATCGAAAGTGCTTGTTTCGGAGTTATAGGCAGCCAAAAACGGTGAAAAATTACCGCTATAGACCGCTATAGCGCTACGACATTGATCGACAGAGCTAAAGCTGCATGGTCCTCTCAAAGAAACCGAACCTGCTCTATGCAAAAATCCTTATGTCCCAATCGTGAAGTTCGTACAAAAGAGATTCCCCACAGCTGCGGAGGGAATCGTGGAGAATATGTCAAGGAAAGAGACTTCAAAATAGGCGTAAATGGATAGGTTTTCCACCTAACAACCATAAATCGTGTGTGTCATGTCAAGATCTCAAACAGATACGAAATAGTGGACAACGTCATATCCTCTAAGTATGGTTGCACATGCACCAGGTGATCAACGATAAAGTGGTTAATACGCCGTGGAGGGAGACAGGTCGTGAGGTATTTCTACAACTGAAAACAAGGAAACAAGCCATATGAACATAGGTCGACAAAGGCGGGGTAGTCCAACAGGAACCGGGCGAAAGAGCGCCGCAAACCGTCGTCGAACTAGAATATCTCCCGAACGAAGAGAGATATTGACGCCGGTCCAAAACAAAAAGTGAAAATCACACCTAAGGAAACGATGGTGCAAACCGAATGGCGCAGAGAAAACTGCAAGATACTATACAAGGGACCTCCACACAGAAAAACGGGAAGTCACCAAAGCAGACATGGTAGGGGCAGTACAAAGTGACACAGACTTATGTATAATGACTTACGTAGAGCTTACGTACGTACGAACGAAGGGTGAGAGCTGTAAAATGGGGATTTTCACTGTAGCGTCGAAGAGCAAAGCAAATGAACACCGTTAGACATGGTGAATTGGTGCGACGATACCGCAACTAGGTACTATTCTAGTTACCGTGGCGATGCTCTACGTGGGCGAGATCTCCATCCAGAGGGCGTTTTCGGTTTCGAAGTGGACGTGGGAACTGAAAGAGGCGAGTGGGGCCGAGAGACCATAAAGCTGCGTTAGAGATGTAGTGACCTGTTCTTCCTTTTCCGGGCGGGGAGGAGGACAAAAGATGACTATTGTAGGATGACAAATAAACTTTCCTTTCACTTTCATACAGCAAGCTTGGGACTACATCCTGAAACCGAGTTCGTGGCTTGGCCTACGGCCTGAATTGCATGCGTCAAAAAAATCACGGTTTAGTTGAATATTTTAAGCTGTTAGCTTCGATCTTCGTCCCAGTCTTACGTTAAGACTTGTGCATGGGAGGATTGGTTTTGGTGGGGGAGATCAAGGCAATCTCATCTGGAAAGATTGAGAACCACTGGACTCTTAAACTGCAGGTGGAACAACGTCTCTTTCAGAAAGGAACAATCACAGCCACAGTAGGAGGGTCCGAAGACATTGCACTGTCACAGAAAAAGAGCTATAGCTCCTACACGGATAAAACACACAATATACGTATTTTGTTGATTTGCCGCAATAGAACTCCAGGTTGTCAGTCAAGGACACTGCAATGCAGAAGGAGTTAATACTGAAGACGCACTGAGTGAACAATGAAAAAAGAAAAACCATCACCGAGAGCAGACCTACCTTTTCTGCCGATATCACCTGTGCGGTTGAAGTGGCTAGCTACTGCATTGTGTGTTGTGCATCACGTGCATAGTGTGGTGTGTTGCGACAGTGGCCTATTACAGCAATCAGAAACAAGCTGAGATGTATTTTATGTATGGGGAATGGTTTGCAAGCCGTATGGTCCATGCAAATGGCTTGAAGGCAGCATAGTTATATAAAGATAACTAAGAAAGTTCTATCGCTTTCTCGGCCACCACCTTTGAACATTGATATGCTATTTAAGACGTACCTGGAAGATCAAAGTAGTCCAATCAGCATTGGCTGTCTTCTGCCAATGTTCTGGAAGGGTATGGATTCCATCGCTGTAGAACTTACTGGGCCGCGTAGCGAAGGAGGTGACAAATGCGTGTTCACCTCTACTAGGGATTTGAACTGGCGTCCTTTAAGGGATTGTCCAAGGAATGGGCAGATGATAATCGGACGGTGCACGATCTGACGAGTATGGCGAGTGCAACTGTTTCTTCAAAGGCGTAGAATGGTGTCCCGGGTCATCCTAGCCACCTGGGCCTTGGAGTTGTCCTGTAACAAAAGGACTCATTTACTTTTCAGAAATGCTGGATTCAGAGTTTTGAGTTTTTCTTGAACACGGCTTAACTGCGCCAGTACATAGTTGCATTGATGCTCTGACCAGCTGCTAGCAATTTCCCATGGACGATGCCGCGAGTAGCACACCAAATGCACAAGAGGACCTTATTCTGAGCAGTGCTGATTTCGGCTGTTTGGAAACCGGTTCATAGGATGCTATCCAATGATGACGGCAACACGGAGCTTAGTAAAGGTCCCGCGTCTCATCTTATGTCAACACCATGTCCAGAAATAGCTCCTTCCTCACACGTGACAGTAAAGAAACATAGGTATCTGCTCGCGTTTACTTTCGGCCCATTGACCTAACTTGTAGTGTTTCCCAAGCTGATGGAGGTGCTGCCGAATAGTTTCCCGAGTCACACTGAATTGTATTGTCAATTCCTCATATGTTTGGCCACTGTTATCCTCAATTGCTGCCTAAAGATCTTTATTTTTTACATTTGTTGGTCTTCATACACTTTGTGTGTCTTTGAGTATTTCGTCATCGCCCTTAAACTTGTTAAACCACCGCTGCACTGTCCGCGTAGACACGACACCCTCACTGAAGCCTTGGCATATCTCTCCCCGTTGCCGCGGAGTTTGATCCCAGTTTGAACTCATATGGCATACACGCTCTATGACGCTCTGTAGAGGTCCCATGTTCACTCTGTCCATATGTAGATTCACGGTGTATCTGAACTGCTGCAACCAGGTAGTATTTTGAATATTAACACTCCTACAACTTACGTTAGTTTTTATCTCCATTCGCATTCAACTCACCGTCTGAGGGCCAACTGAATACATACTTCCACAAAAAGCGAGAGAAAATTATTCGTTATCTTTATACAACAAATGATATGGGAATAGACGACAACCGCTTCATACAACATTTGCAGAGCTGTTTCGTCGTTTGTGTGCAACAGGAACTTTTCATCCTCCTATGTATGACACGGACAGACCACGTGAGAAACAAACTGCATTAGGAAGAACGTATTTTACGACAATGACTCTAGTGTAAGTTGCAGTGAGCTTGCCTATTGGCATACAGTGTCATTTCATGAGAGAGTATTTGTAGGTACAAAAGTTTATATTGTTTTGTTTGAAAATTGAAACTGTTTTCTACTTGATATGTTACTGGTGCTTAAAGTAGAATCCTGAGTAGTAATTAGCTACTTACATGTGACCAATACCTTGACCAGTATTGAAACCAGGGGCGAATTGAGCAGCAAGAATGATCATCAACCACTTCCTTAGGAAATATAACTATCCGGGGTTGGGTTTTAATTAACACTACTAATGGTATGAATATGACTGTATGTCCTTGACCAGAAGTCAATCATTAACTACAACTTATAATTTAAAAGATGGAACCTGACGTCCTTTCTGAGATAATTAGGATAAGTATTTTAAACGCAGACAGAAACTAATACAACCTATTAACATGATAAATGAAATAATTTATTATTAACATACTTCCATTTGCGTCAAACTAGGGTACAATTATAATTAACTAGAAAATGAAAGACATTAAAAATAAATAAGTTTAACTTACATAAATAATTTTAAATGTTGTGTGTTCACCCTCAGGAAGACAACCAGTGTGAAGTTAAAACAAAGTATTTACTTCCTTGCTACACATAAGACATTATTTTTAACTCTAGTTGAAAGAATGAATTCCATTAGTTGATCATAATCAATTGCTTTTCCATTAAGCAAAATGCTTTTGTAGCGTTAACTTGAATTCAAGCATAAGAGTGGAAAATGAGACTAATTTGTTATTTGTATAGAGATGTCAATCATTCTTACTTGATTAGAAGAAAAGGGAAGGATGGAACATATGAAATGGAAACAAGGAATTCATTGAAGGACATTTATGATTTGTGTAATATAATGTTAAACATAGTTAAGTGACAATGTTGCATCTTACTCAGGTTGATTGAAAAGAAAATTGATCAATTGCTTTGCATTATTTTTTGTTATTATTATGCTGCGTTCTAATTTGTAAGTGTATGAGAATAAATCTACTCAAATATTCATTCTCACATGTTTGTATCTTTCCCTTTGTTAACTTAAGGGCGGAGGTTAACTCTAATAACTTCCATAGAACAATGTTTAAGGTTATTGTCGATATTTCTACAGACACTCATTCCTATTTATAAG
The DNA here is from genome assembly GCF_964235325.1 of Thermobia domestica. Classification (NCBI taxonomy): domain Eukaryota; kingdom Metazoa; phylum Arthropoda; class Insecta; order Zygentoma; family Lepismatidae; genus Thermobia; species Thermobia domestica. The sequence continues at coordinate 51,629,401 of NC_137456.1, forward strand.
TAATTTTACGATCCTATTGACAAAGTATAGAAATATATGATGAGTACATTTATTTTATTTTTTACATACTATGAGGTTTATTTTCCCAATATTTGCTAATATAGTTATTCATTACATTTCCAAATTATATACAGTTTATTTTAGTCGTACTTCATTGAATCTTTATGTAAACTGGAAATCTAATATAAATAATAGTGGAGAATACCAAACCACAAATCAGTAATATTTTCCATAAGTAGAAGCTTTGCTTTGTATATACTGAAACACAAACAAACTATTTGCTGAGCAAAACAATATATTCACATAAAAAACTACATGCGTGTTACAGTTTCGCCAACTAACATTTTGGCTTCATCAGACACTATCTGATGTCTGATGAAGCCAAGATGTTAGTTGGCGAAACTGTAACACGCATGTTGTTTTTTATGTGAATATATTGTTTTGCTCAGCAAATAGTTTGTTTGTGTTTCACAAATCAGTCTTTTTCTACAATGTTCATTACTTTTTAAATTTTTCCCCATGACACAAAGGAAAGCAGTCTCAATGCGATCTATTCCTACACTATATAAAGATTAAACGTATTTCGCTTAAAGAAGCACATCTTTCTTGCTCTCTGGCCATGAGGAAATTTTTATTAAACATTTTATCACTTTTCCGAAATGCACTGTTAATCCTGGTTGGGAAAAATTTTGATTTTCTGTGAATCAGGTATAATAACAGTAATAATCATCATCTTCTTCTTGAGAACCTCCTTCTGGAATTCAATGTGAATTATTTGATTCTTGTCGTTGTGTCGTTCTTAATTATGCAACCATTTGTCATTACTAACATATTCAGGACACTTGCAGACATATTTCACTGCATCTTTCTTTAGTTTTTAACTTGGCTCTATATAGTGCTTGCTACACAGATTTCAACACTACTTTACATTGGTATTTTCAATCACTTACACATATTTGCTATAATTTCATCTAATAGAAATCCATCTTCACAGTTGTAAGGTTTCCATCTTCATCTAAATGATTATCTTCTTTAGAGACGATAAAGATCTGAATAGGAGTTAATTAAAAGTATTTTTAAATAAGTAAATGCCTCTTCTACTGTAAGAGAACTCTATATCCCGGTAAAGCCCTATTTATAAATTAGGAATTCATATAACACCGAAAAAGTGTGGATTTCACTAAATAGTATGCTATGCTTCTTTCGATTTTGGATACTTCATTGCAAGTGATATTACCACAGGGGCAAAATGTTAATTGCGCAAATCACGTAAATACAGGGGAGAACTTTAAAATCATATTCTTGTGCAATTCTGAAGATTACAAAAATGAAATTCATTTAGAAAAATTTATGTGTGTCGTCAAGTTTGAATATTATCAATAAAAGAATACTGATGACAAGGCTGTGATAAAACGCACATTAATTGGGTCGATGCATAAGTTCTTGCGGGTCTTATATTTTATATTTTATTTTTATTCTGCTGTTATTTTCAAATTCAAATACAAATACAACATAGACATAACATTAACATGTGTTACGAGTATAACAATACCTTCCATACATTTTAGTGCCACTCACATTAACTCACAGTCACTCAATGATGTATTCACCTTCACTATCTATGACCTTCTGCCAACGTTCAGGTAGCAGTTCAATGCCTCTCCTGTAGAACTGTTTTGATTTTGACTGGAAGAAATCTGTTAGACATTGGTCAAGAAAGGCTTCATCAGGAAACACTAGCCCCTGAATGGCGTACAATAATTGACTGATCACATTCAAAAACTTTCGTCATTTCCCGCGTTGTTTGACGAAAAATCTCATGAAGCAACTGATTCAAGCGATGTACGTCAAACTCTGAAAGTCTTCCAGAACGTGGATCACCTGACAAGTCAAACCGTCCTGCTTGAAAGCGGAAAAACAATTTATGTGCTGTTCTTTCAGCAGTTGCTTCATTCGTGTACACAGCAGAAATTGTTCTCCCAGATTCTGCTGCACTGGGTCCTCGGTTAAATTCGAAGGGTAAAATGTTTCGAAAATTATCATTTTTCTCAACTTGACATTCCATATTACTTTTTTCTGAAATATATACAATAATACGTTCACAGTCAAGAAAACGTGTGTTTCGAAATATACAAACTCCAAACTACGGTAAAACAACGTAATAATGATAAACAATCGCTTCACGGCGCATTGTTTCCAACGCAAAACAAAACCGTACTAACTTAAGCATCGACTCAATATTACAGCTTTCAGTAAACATACGGAGAAATGAAGAGAATTCGGAAATCCTTATGGCAAGCAATACATTAGTATATAAGTTTATATCATCAAAGACCAAGGTTCAAGAAATGGCACAATGTAAGCAATGGAGATCCAACTAATAACTAACTCTACTGCCTATGGAACCGGAGGATCAATGCTCTCTCATAAAAGCTCTCAATATATTGGTCAATATATTTTTTAATTCCGGTATTTTATGTCCTCGTGCAAATACACGTGTCACATATTCGATAGAGCGGTCTTTATCCATTATCATAGGTTAAATATTTTGCAGATTTTCTGCTCCTCACCCATAACGAAGTTATACTTTCTTTTCTAGCTATACTAATAAACTTATGATCTAATAGGTTTTTCTGCCGAGTCTGGTTTTGTCACTTGCAAAACGATATCACAGTGTATTGTAAGCGCTGTTCGAGTAGAAGCCACTTATGGTTGATACATGTCACATTAAATCTGTAAATAGGTTGACCTAATGCATCAGATTCGTATCTGAAAATGTTAACTTGTGCGTACACAACGAGTGTATGTCGTATTCTGTTGTATGCCATGCAATACGTACAGATATTTCTGTATAAAGGGAAATAAACTTGGAGATATTTCCATAGAAACAACACAAAATTCTTAATTTTTTGTATTAGTTCTATCTTAGTCCCTTACTGAAGTTGTATTTCACAACTTTTATTACACCAAAACCTCACAAGATGTGATAATTTCTTGACTGTGTGTGAAAAAATTAGGTTAATATATCTAGCAATAGTAACATATTCGAACTTATTTTTTAAAAAAGAAATATTGAATTCTATATTAAAGAAAACAAATCTTTGTATGTTTCATTAAATATATTTTATTTTCATGGATAATTTTTTTTGTATCAGTGTCTTTCCGTATCTTCAGGAACCTGCACCAATACCACAAGTTGTAGATAATGAATGGAACAGGAAACACAACGAGTGATGCTTGGTCCAAAATATTCCATTTGTTTTTAGTTGAATAGAAGGAGCAGTTGAAATACTGAATAGCTCATGCACTCTGTTCTTGAAACAACCACTCCATTGTTGAAGTATATGAACCTGTAAATAATAATAATAATAATAATAATAATAATAATAAATGAGCAGGATATGAAATAAATGTTTTTCATTCGCTACTTTTATGGTATACTATTACGGACCATATACAGATTGCTATCAAACTAACACAAGAACTTAGAGTACAAAACACGTAAAATATGTGAAGTGCTAAGACCAAGGATGTAAGCACGGCGCTGGAGTTCTATTCGTTGTGTTGTATAATCGTCTGTAATACATCAAGTGGAACAAAACGAAAACTTGTGTTTGAATTATGAGACAGTTGTGATATGAAAATATGAGATCTTTAACATATTCTATGAAAATATATTTTGTGAGGAAAGTTAGTCGACGCACTTCTTAGATTTGTTTCAGTTCTCTAGTCTTTAAAAGTGAGGATCGCAAAATCTGTAAAGTGTTCAACAGTAGTAAAGTAGACGAAATTATCTTCTAAGAGTTACTATTGCTGTATCTTACTTTCAAACAAACACAAAAGTAATCGTAATATCATATCAATTATGTTATCAGGTTTAAACTAGAAAATTAAAAAAATGCCCCTACATACTTAGACGAGGAGAAGTCAAAATTTATCTACACTTTTGTCAACTTTTCTTACATTGCGCACTTTGTCTTCTGTCCTCACAGTGTGAAAGTGTTAATGCTGTGAAAGTGTTATCTTAATTCCTCCATTTTTCTTCCTTTTGCTGCAGATATATCATGGCTGCTCCATTAGTAGTTTGCACGAAAGAGGAACAATGAGCAGTGAGCCCATTCCTCTGGTCGGAGGGTGTCAAAATTCAGACTTTCATCGCAGACTATCATCGAAATATGGGAGAAGTGTACTATCACGTAAAACTGTGTTTTTGTAGTTCGAGAAGTTTAAAAGTTGTCAAACAAGTGCAACGCATGAAGGGGGAGCAGGATAGCCATCAACCCCCCACCACGGATGACAACATTCAGCAATCTCGAGAGATGGTTCTGGCGAATAGGCGAATCACTATCGACCTAGCTTCATTTGACTTTCACTTGTTTGGGCCACTCAAGGATGCTTTGCGTGGTCACTGCTTTGCCTCGGATTTAGACGTGCCAGATGTCGTGCAAACGTAGCTTCACGATCAACCGAAAACCTTTTATTTGAAAGGAATACGTAAGAACATTGATCGTTGGGCCAAGTGTATTAATAAGAAGGGGTATTACGTAGAAAAATGATGTGCATAGTATAACTCTAGCTTCCTGTAAATAAACTGTAGAATGAAAAGTGTAGATAGTTTTGACTCACCGTCGTATACACCTATCTCTTTTATGCATATGTATGCTTTCGAGACGTGCACTTACCGAAGATTAAACCAGTTTTACACCTAACGAGAAACACGATGTCTTGTCTCGACTGAACATTCATCAAAATATTCTATAGATGTATAGGTTAACTACCCAGAAACTACGATTGAAGGCGATGGAAGCCAATGTAATATCCACAAACCATTGCTTTAAGAGTTGTTTCGTGAGTTGTAAAGTTACACAGAAATGTTTAAATTCGATTAACGCCTATTAATGGAAAAATACATCTTATTATAAACTAGTTTACCACTTTCGAACTTGATGATGGCGATTTATAAGAACTAATGTTCCTTAATAATTGCAAACTCGGATGTTCCTGCTGTGTCATTGGTGAACTTCTTGTCTTAAAAAGCAAACAAGCATATTCCAGCAATGCAAATACAACAAAGAATATTGAATACAGCACCCAAATAACCACTTCCTGAATATCCAAAGATGGCGGTGAATACGACCTAAAAACAATTTAAGAAAAACAATGTTAACACTGTGAGCAAATTTGATATTATTTATTTGCTTATATACTCAAGCCAACATGTTATTTCTACTTAGCTATTAAATATCTCTAGGGATTAACAGAGATTATGGATGTTACAGCCAAAAACGTGGTTCCATATCAGAAAGGGCCGTGTCAAAAGATCCCAGGTCAAAAGTAATCCCTGTCAAAATGGCCCGGCTGAAAGAACCTGTGTCAACAGGAGATTATATCTAAAGGGCACGAGTAGAAATGAACCGAGTCGCATGCTCCTCGTCAAGGAAAGGATTAGGCTTCAATGAAAATAGAAAAATAAATTTAATTTAGTAAGAAGTATATACGAGGGAGAGTGATAAGCTTGCTTAGCTCATTCGATCACATCATGTTGTTAAAACTAGAGTACATCAAATAGTTGTTCGGATAGTGTTAAAACTTATTGGGAAAATATAAAAAAATGTCAAAGGAAGCTACAGAACAAATCTGCGCTATTGAGCGGAAAGGAACCGTAGGCATTTGAACATTCATAAAAGAGATTAAAATTGTACAACTCAATTGACACAAGCATTGAAGCCAAATTCCGTCTGCGAGACTAGTTCATATGATCCGAAACTTCTTGGAACAGACTGTAACGAACAATACAGACTCAAGTATCAGTGAATTCCCAACGCTGATGAGATCGTCACCAAGCAAGTGTAACATCGTTAACTGAAATTTATCTTATGGCTCCAGCATGGGAGGCTAAAAGAGGATTAAATTTGTGTACAAAAAATGCTACAGAATTAATAAAAAAACAAACTCCGTTACGTAGTGTAGACATGACACTCATACCTTTTATTATTTGACGCACTTTTGGAATGTTGATATTATAACTTTGATTATGGGTTTTATGATGCCTGGTCATTTTGACCAAGATCCTTTTTATTGTTTAATTGACCAACCAGCGCCGCTATCATATAGCTCTTTTTTCAAAAGGTTTCTTAATGCAGACATTTCCGAAGGTGTGCTCTTCTGATGACAGACATTTTCATCGATGCCTTCTTATACGAAGTCGTTTGAAGCAGAGCTCTTTAATAATAATTTCTCTGACGCTATTAGGTTCTGAAACGGTCCATCGTCTAGGACTCTCCTGTTCTTGTACTTTTGTCCAACTTCCGAGTAGTTATATTGTAAGCAAAACGTGAACTGAAAGAACACACTAGAAAATAACAGAAGAGGACCATTTGCATGCCGATCCGCATGAATGTTCTTTGAACAGATATAAAACATGTAGTGTTCACATAATAATTTTACTCTAATAAGCATTTTTATATTTTGATCAGAACCTCTTCTGACGTGTGGACTTTTGGACTCGAACTCTCTTGCCCGGGTCCATTTTGACGTTAGGCTTTTTCGAGACGGGTCAATCTGTTGCTGTGGCCTTTTTCACGTACCCTTTTGACACGAACCCTTTTTGACTTAGGGTTTTTGTCCCTGAATTTTTATCGTAGCTCTTCTGATGTTATACCCTAATAGTAAAATCATCGATATGTTATTGTGTGCTATTTATGGATTATGCTTTTATATACATTACTAAGTGCAAGACTTTGAAATTGTTCTTTAGTTTTCAAATGCCTATGAAGATTACTTTTCATATTATATAGGGTAAACTAGAATTGAAAGAGGGAGTAATATTGTAGCACTTAATGCTACACAGGCAGTATGTACAAAGTATATCAAAATTGTATAATAAGATATTTGTGGACTCAATTTAATGATCATGGAATAAATTGATGCAGAATAAAATATGGAAGGAAATGAGAAAATAACAAGAATATTTCTTTCTCTTTTTTTGTTTTAACGTCTAATGATTACGCCCAAGGGCTAAGGAAGACGGTAATGAGAATGAGTATAAATATGTAATAATTAAAGTGTGAGGAAACGGGTAAACCTACTGACAAAGTGGTTGTCCATCACAAAGCACTCTTGGTGAGAACCAGAAGGGAAGCAACACAACCCGACACTACCTAATACAAACTCATATAACCCAGAATTTGAAGCATTATGATAAGGGATATTGGTGTTCTTGGCTGACAAACATATGTGGCAATCTCATATCTGAAGACTTATTAAGGTAACAAGAAATTAGGGGTGATCCAAAAAATATCAAAAGATCGCGATCTTGTCCATAACATTTTTGAACTGATCCTAAATCTAATTTTCGTGTTTCCTTTTTTTCTTTTACAGAATTAGCACATTATACTGACTTCAGTGATAGTTTTGGTTTGGCTATGCTATATGCAGTTCTCCAGATATAAGGCTTACAAGAAAATGTTTGACTGAAATATAATGGATAATTTTTAACCAGGATCCACAAAACTTTTGAACGGCCCCAAAATCGAGTTTTCGTATTTTTTACGGAATAATCACATCATCCTGAATTAAGTGATAGTTTGTGTTTCGTTACACTATATGCATTTCTCCAGATATAAAGTTTACAAGAAAATTTTTGATTGAAAAATATTGGATCTTGGTCGTTGGACAGGAAATTTTTATTGAATTTGTAGTTGCTGAATATACAGGAATCATTATAGTTTGACAGAGTTATTCTGTGTAAATAAACAGTTGAATTCGGGTCAGCTAGGTGAAGTTAAAATTTGTAGACAAGTGTGATAGTAATCTAAAAGTTTACTGAAATAATGTGTAATGCATTCGCTAGGTATAGTCAGACGTTGTGTGGAGGTAACATACTAGAATAAAGAGATAAATAGAGATTGTGCATATGTCTTTCATATCTCTATATCTTACTTTCAGATAACAATATTACAATAATGTGCGATCTATGTTTTAAGGATAAACATTGTATATACCGCGAGTACTAGATCAAACAAACTATGTTTATAAATTACAAATGGTTACACATAAAATGATGAAATATGGAGTGTTCTTCTGATTATAAGAAATCCAACAATTTATACACAATAACATTATGCAATTATTTAAATTTTATCGGCAAAATAATTTTACTCCTGATCTCCGGCGGCTCTTATAGCCCAATATTTGGGACACTAATGTTATCGTGTGAGCAAAAGAATAACGCCTTTTACTCTACCTGATATTTGTTTAAACAAGTAAATGAACGATTCAGGGCAGGCTGATGGTGGTTGGAAAGGTACTAATCTGAATCTCTCGGGCTTCCTCTAGCAATGGGCTTTCTGTACACTTTATTTACGTTGAGGATATAGAAGCAACTTCTCTTTGGAAGTGTATCTGGTCCCACGCTTTCAATGCTATATTAATATGTTAAGTGATTTCTAAATTGAGAAAAATGTTAGAGAGACGTGAGGCACATCTAGTAAGTAGTATATAGCTTTCGGCAGATATAAGTAGAATTTATTAAATTGGATGTAATTTGCAAGGTGGAATTGCAAGAATCATATCTAGATTTAAGTGAATTAAAAAAAAATCTACAGTAACGCTATCCATGGCTTTGGATGGGATACTGTAACAGAAAGAAATGTTGACCAAAGCTTCAACACACACTGTATAGAAAGTGTCTATATAGTGTCTGATGAAGGAGATAGTAGTTATTCGTAACTGTAACAAGTTATAGTTTAAAACACAGTGCGTGTTGATGCTTTGGCAAGTATTTCTTTTGTCAAAAATTCTCTATATAACCTTCTGATTTAGAGACCTGAAAATAATTTGAAGCGAACAAGACCCTCTCTAACAACACAAGTAATTAGAAAACCTTTAAATACTCTTTTAATACTTACGTTATTCCTTCGAGCGTTGTTATAAGTGTTAGTAGAGTAGTGACTAATAAAACCATTCGTCCTGAAATTACTTCTGGGTTGATCAAGAAGCTTCCCCAAGACATTACAACAAAAATTCCACTTGGAAGATATACTTGCAAAATGTGTCTTCTTATATGTCTTTGCATTTTCAGGTAAATTACAACTCCAGACATACGAGCTGGTAACAAAATAATGAAAAAATAAATTAAAAGAAAACTGTAATTTCAAATTTGAAGTTAATCTGATGTAAGTTTTAAAAATTGAATAAGTTTCATATTTATACATCTATCTACTTATCTATCTATCAATCTATGAATCTATCTATCTATGTGTCTATCTATCTATGTATATGTCAGTCCTTAATTCCTCAGTAACTTTTAAAAATATCTCTATTTACTTGTGATGGAGGTTTTAAATATTTCTTGTATATACGATGTCGATACTGTGCTTTGATGCATTAAAAATATGAATTGTAAACGGATTTGATATTTTCGAAAACATTACAGAACAATGAGTACGTATTATATTCCTTGCCAAAATTAACAAATAATTTTATAGCTTAATAAATGTTTCACGACCATGTATGCTATATGTTCTTTAAATTAGACTAAATGAAGAAATTTTTAGTCTACTGGACGATTAATAATATACTTTATTTTGTTTGAAATAATTACATAAAATTTGTTTACATTACTTTCATTTGGAAAATATAACATATTTACAATGTAGGTTAAAAACTAAGTTCTATAGATTTTACAGTCAAAAAATAACCCTCTCTCTCTGAGTGTTATAATTTCAGTTAGTAAACTACAGTACTTTTCCTGGTATAGCAAATGCCTGGATATATGCAACCTGGCAATTATTTAATTTTAGCTAACATGTCAACCACTATATGACAGTTTTAAGGCCTTATAGCTCTGAAACAGGCTTTGGCTGTTAAGCTGATGCTAAGAAAAATATCCATTTGCATTGGTTGTTCTGGTTGGAGTATGAAGTGTGTTATCCAATGAGTGTTATTTGTCAAAGGTATTATAACTCCTTTTCCGCATACTCTATTATTTCAATGCATTATGAATGTGAGAAGAAAGACAAAGAAACACTGATTTCGAATGAGATAGATAATGGTTGATATCAACTGAAAATATAAATTTTTGAACAATTAAGGGATATAAGTTTCTAAAGTTTTGTTTCCAATCATGGATCTACTTCAGTTTCCCATCATTCGTGTGTTTCTTTCCTTCTCCACAGGAGACAATTTTGGTCATCACATTTAAGTATGAATTAAAATTGAAATTGAAACATGTTGAAAAGTTTGAACCTACTTGAATATGATCTTGGTGAGTCTTGATTGAAATCCAACGCATTCACCACTCACGTAACCCATCATTTACTTGATGTTCCACAAATGCTATTTGCTGTTAAAAGCTATCCACGTAAGTTTACACAAGACACTAATCAATATGTAAAGAAACGATGATTAATTGAGTTAGTTAATTTTCTTCATCAAATTTTATTCTTTAATCAAGTATTATTATAACTCTATTATTATTAATTAAAATTGCAAATCAACAATTTCATGGATTCAACCTTTTTACACAAGTTATTGTTACGTAAATAAAAATGTGACTTCTGCAGAAAATGCATTTATACATTACAAGAGACCTAACTTCTAATTATTCACCACAACTCAATCATATCTGATTGTGAACCAATTCTAGCATGGAAAAAAATAAATTGAAGTAGTGTTCGAAATATTAGAGTGGTTTCGGTAAATAGTTGCTTGGTCATGTTCTCATGTGTTTAGATCCTAGAAATTATCAATTTTTTTTCATTCTAACCTACACGAAACTGAGATCATTTCTTTGAATCGCTCTCTAGCAACTATTTCCGTTCAGATTCGATTAGAAAACGATGTAATATGAATTATAAATGTATAACTATATAAGTAAATAAGATATTGAGTATGTTCACTATTCCTTTATTATCATCTCTTGCGCGGGAAACTAAGTAACAATTCTCTGTACAAGCTCATGCGGTCCGGAATCTACGTTGAGTTTTTGATTGATCTCTCATATAACCTCTTTGATGAAAGAGACGCTAATCTATAAGTAAGTTAATCAAGTATTATCCTCTAATTCGTAAAACAAAACATTCCACACGGTCTTTTCAATAAATAGAGTAGTTAATGTTTTAACGATATTAAATTAGTTATAATTGTAGAACTACATAAGTAAATAAGATATTAAGTATGTTCACTATTCCTTTATTTTCATCTCTTGCGCAGGAAACTAAGTGACAATTCTCTGTACAATCTCATGTGGTCCGGAATCTACGTTGAGTTTTGGATTGATCTCTTATATAACCTCTTTGATGAAAGGGACGCTAATCTATAAGCAATTTAATCAAGTATTATCCTCTAATTCGTAAAACAAAACATTGCACAAGGTCTTGTTAACAAATAGAGTAGTTAATGTTTTCTTCTTGTACATTATGAAATTATAAAATCAAATCTTTTGTGATAATGAATCAGGAAATATTTACGAATATATATAATTGCACTATAAGATATCAATTTCTACTGTACGAAGTTCTTGCACTCAAAATTAAACTAGACTAGTGTTTTGTATTGAACTTTTCAGTGTACGCTTACGTAAAAGTAGAACGGGTATAAGTAACATTGTATGGATTCGTTAAACGTATAAATTTAAAACATATATTCATGTGATGTAATGTTATTTGATAAGGAAAGTATAACTTTATATTGGATTGGGAACACTAAGGCTGTGGTGTTATCACGGAGTGCCTTTAACAAACTCCTCCTGACAATGTTTGAATGGTACAAAATTTCACTATACTTTGATTATAACGTTAAAAGTTACAATGACGGTTCCATCCCATATAACGCAAAGACACAGATTTAGTCTTCCCGTGTTTTCCCCTGGTTTTTCCCGTTTTGCCCTACCTCCTTTCTTTCTTTATTTCATGTAAATTCATTATCGATTTATCCCTTAGACTACACGGTATAACAGTACAATGTAAAATTGAAAGATTTAATATAATCTTCATAAACCTTTTAACATTATGATTTGTAATCAGAAAATCCTTAAGTTACCTGCCACAGTTTTAATGACAATTGGTTCCTTGAGTATTTCCACCTTTGTGATGTGTTTGCCAGTTTTCATCTCTTTCTCATAATGAATTCCAAAGCCCACAGTTTTATTTTCAATTCCCCATTTGAGACGCACTCTGGAGAGCTCTTCTGGGTCTGGAAATATAGTATCAAAATTATAAATACTATTTTTTATAATATGTAGTATATAATAAAATTTTTAAGTTATATAATAAAAAGTTAGCTACCGTCATTGAAATCTTCAAAATTCCATCTGTATTAAGGATAAGACAACAATAATACACGATAATCTCTTCCTTTTTATTTGTTGTAGCACATATTTTATGAAACATTAAATACATTATAGGCTATAATACAAAGGTTTTGATGATTAATTTTATACATTTGTTTTTTCTGACTGTATGGAATACGCGTATAGTATAATGTTTAATATTGTTTATAAGAAACTATTTTATGTCATATTGTAGTTGAGACTCCATAATAAAAAGAATTTTAAGTCGAAAGTTCTTAACAGAAATAAATACTTACATGAGGAAATGGTCATAGAACTGCACTGATGGTCAAATGGATACATTGCAAAATCAAACTCACATGGCACTCGAACAGTTATTCTCAAATGTTTTGAACGACTTCATTATTTTGTATTCTTTATTTTAAAATAAATATTTAACTATACAACGAATTTAAAATAAATTGTTAATTATAAGGAAATATTATCAGAAAAAGGTACTAATTTTAAATCGACAATGACTGAAATTAACAGATCGGAGAACAACATGTAATGAAGAAATTCGAGTAAGGCAATTTTAAGTAAGATACGGATAGTCGTAAATATCTTCTGACCAAAATTTAGGGTGATAAAAAAATTCTGTAATAGGAAATGACTTTGAATTTGAATTTTTAATTACAATCAGGAGATGCTACAGCCGTTGCTAACAATGTATTGAAACACCTAAAACACTACCTTACTGCCCTCGAAAAATTTGCCATTTTGGAATTCGCTCACAATGCACCACCAGATTGTGAGAAAAAAGACAAGTCTGAAATAGTTTTAAGATTATGGAATGTTTTTAAATTATTAAATTCAAATTTTTTAGAATAAAATCTATTTTATAAAAATCAAACACGGCATTAAGATAAGTGAAATACTTGGTGAAGGGAACACGATCAATGAACCGATCTCAGAAGCTCCCGGGCTGCAAAGCTGTGGAATACAGCATATTATGTCCTTATATCCGTTTAAACAATACATCTCAAACTATCAAAAATTAACTGATTTTCTTGTGCACTGAATGCGCCACATGTTAGTTTTAGCATCAGATGTAACCAAAAATATACAAGGAAAAACAAATATTGCGTTTTTGGATTATCTGTTTAAACCGTTAATCTATGTAACATCAGTTGAAGTTCTGTAGTTCAAATCTAACATTCTTGCAGAAAAAAAGGTCAAACTAATCGCAATGTACGCAAGGAAAAGAAAGTATTTTAGAGTTGACAAATATTCTTTTGCTAATAACTGGGGAACAAATTATTATATTTTGATCATTTTGTTGTTATCCTTAGAATTGCTACAATTTCAAAAATTGCCTAAATCGGTACTGTAATAGGTTCATTTGTTGTTGAGTTATTAGGAAAAGAAATTTTCTCAAATGAAGAATACTTTCTTTCGTGACTATCTAGGAACATATAGTTTTTTTAAAATTTTCATTCCATTCATCAACCTTGATTAAAAGTGCTAATCTATTTAAAACCTACCTAAAATTCTTACGGAACAACATAAATTATCGTTTTATTTTTTGCTATAGTAACTCTCCCCGATGATTGCATAGATCCACGAATACGAAGTTCACGCATCTGCCACATGTAAATGTTAGGGTGCCCGCCTGATTGATAGTCAATTGAATCTGTGAGCATGTTACTTCGTCAGGTTTTGAGTTTTCTTCTATTAACAATCTGTCTTCTGTGCACTTTGTATAACTCATCATGTCTACACTGAAAATCTGTGGAAAAAAATAGAAATTATCACGTTATAATTATTTTTATTTACGATAATGTCCGTAATATATGCTATATTTGATGTAATTTGATTTTTAAGTTTAGCGTCTCTTTCAGCAACTACGATAGCAGACCGTCAGCTTAACTTGGGATCCTTATCACGTGAGCTCCAGCCGGGAATCGAACATGAGTATTAGGGTGGGCCGAATTTTTTTTAAGATATTCAGGATTGAGTAGTTATCAAAAGTTGTGCATTGGTACGAAATGAAGCCATGTCAAAAATGTTGATTTTAAAACAATATTTAACCGGGCCCCCGTGGCCCTAAAATTCCTAATTTTTTGTTCAAATAAAATGGTTTTAGATAATAATAACATTTTACCAGACAATACTATTAATACATAAAACATGAAATACATGGTTTCAATATACGCAAATAACTATTAAGAGCTTAAGTAACTTTCACAACAACCATATTAACACACGAAAACCCTTTGTGTCGAGCCCACCTCAGAAGTCTCAAACTTTAAGAGAATATCACTTTTTCGCATCTGGATGCAAAATACATAACACTGGCTTTCCGAAGGCGGCACTTACATTGCTAAATTCAAATAAACTAGAAACAATACGGCTGCGAGCCTCTCTTCCTGTATTGTCTTGACTTCGAATTAAGCATATGATTTTGAATTACAACTCAAAATGCAAAACGATCATTACCCCATTAAGAAAGGAGATATACCCATTAGAAGCCAAATTAAAGAAATTTAAGAACGGTGCTCAGAAGTTATGTGATATTTTCTCTTGCAAATGCTGCGATAGATTAACCTGTAAGTGTGGTAAATAAAATTATATACCGTTTTTGGAATGGGAGCTCATATTAGATCAGAGAAATCAGAGACAAATGACGAGTTGCAATGTAGATGAAGCAGAAACCCATAGGCTCAAAAGAAAGCATGACACACAGATCGATTATGATGCTGCGGTACCAATTACAAGAGGGTTACAATCGTTAGCCTCAATCCAGTACTTGGAACATACATTGAGCCCTTCCACTCCGAATTCAGACGATGAAGAGTTCGCATGGAGCTATCGTTTAGAGAATAAAATCTAAAGTAAACTTAAATAAACAATAGTGAGCCCTAAACAAATGAGTACCGCAAAAGATTTAACAGGTATATCGAATAGGTCGGCTACTAAAATTGTATCCGCTATTTTAGAAGATATGAATTTACTGAACAAAACTAAGACAAGGTAGTATATAAAAACAAAATCCGTACGAAACTAGCAAAAAAGAAAAAGAAAAAAAGAAACCGTCTACAGTGTAGAGCTACTTATTTTAAGGGTCTCTATTTTGATGGCCGAAAATACCAAACTATAGTTCTAATTGACAATTGCAATAGGCAAAGCACTGAAGAATACGCGGATTATATCGATTTGACCGATTGGTCAGAAGTATTAGTAACGAAACCTCCAATTTCGGCTAACGTATCAATAGAAGAACCAACCGAAATGGTTGTGGAAAAGAGGAGGTTTCAGTTTGTCACGTTCCCCTTTCACACGCAGGCTTTCGAGAAGTGTCTAAAGGTAGTAACAGAATCTTCTTCAGAAGTATGCGGTAGTGTTGCACGAGACGGTTATATTCGCGCAAAACTGGAAGCACGAAAGTATCTACCAAGCTTCGGACATAAATCTCAATATTTTGTTCCAAGATTCCGCTAAGGAGCTTTAAGTAAGAGGAAGGTGGGTGGGAGGAACACGTTGTGTAGCCATCTTCACGTGGCGAGTTCTGCGCTGGTTTGGTGTTTGTTGGTCAATTTTTCAACCTTCACCAATCAGGCGAAGTGCTGCACATCAGATCAGAACATTTAATATCCTGGGGTCAAGTTAAAGTATTAGGAATCTTAACCAATTTTCTATACATACTTAAAATAATGGTATATATATTTGAAAAAAAATAACACTTATCGGACCCGCAGTGCCTGGTGAAATATTTTTATCTGCCTTTGTTTTGGCGAAGAAACATAGCATTATGCAACTTTTGCACGGTACTCAAACTTAATTTTCTGAAAACAAATATTTAAATAATATTTTCACTACTCACAACCATATTTTTTCAGCATTAACGTTCTTTTGGGCTTCCGGGGCGTGGTTAAATATCTTTTTATCGGGCTCTGTTTTGGTGAGGAATCATGACATTATAAATTTTGCACGGTACTCAAACTTAATGTTCTAAAAAAATATATTTCAATAATATTTTCACTATTAAAAACTATTTTTTTAATTGACGTTCTTTGGGGCAACGGGACCCGGTTAAAAATCTTTTAAACCGGCTCTGTTTTGGTGAGGAAACATAATATAACATTGTACAACTTTTGCACGGTACTGAAACTTAACTTTCTAAAAATATATTTTAATAATATTTTCATTGCTGGCTACTTTTTTTTTTCAAAATTAACGTTTTTTCGGTCCCCCGGGGCTCGGTTAAATATCTTTTAAACCGGCTCTATTTTAGTGAAGAAACATTATATTATACAAATTTTGCATGGTACTCAAACTTAACTATCTACAAAAATATTTCAATATTTTCCCTACTCGCAACTATATTCTTTTTCAAAATTAACGTTCTTTGGGACCCCGGGCCCGGTTAAATATCTTTTAATCCGGCTCTGTTTTGGTGAGGAAACATAATATAACATTATACAACTTTTGCACGGTACTCAATCTTAATTTTCTAAAAAAAGAATTTTCGGCGTTTTTGGCCCACCTTAGTGAGTATCAACATATACTGAAAAAAATAATAAGATGTTTGCTTAACTCTCCTTGATAAGGTCACGGAGTATTTGTTTAATTTTCAGTGAATAAATTCGAAAAAAATGAAGAATATAGAAATAATTACAATTTGATGCAGGTAGAATCTGCCAATGGTATTCGATTAATTAATAATTACTTACAAGAAATTTTGCATATCTGGTCGTCTAACAGTTATGCCATAATTAACAGTGCGCCTGAATTTCTGGTCTATAGTAAAAGGTTGGTAACATATTTTTCGCTTTATTTAATAGAATTTTGAAGGTACTATTTGGCTTACATATTATATTTTCTGGTATCCTTCATTCTCTTTTGCGTTATTCAATAATGATCAATATTAAATCGTTTAGTTTATCTTTCCACAGGATATGCCTTTTAGAGCCAAGGAAACGGATGATTAAAGAAAGTGAATGATTATGAAGTTAAATGTTTATGCTCTCATACTAGGAATCGAACCGGACACCACGTGTATGAAAATCGCAAGTGCTAGTAACTATATTTCTAGTATTACTATCTAACAAGACAGGGATGAGCTAAGCAGAAAATTATTATGATTATTATTATTATTATTGAAATATTTGCGTACTCCAGGACTATTTTTCGTACACTTCTACTTCAATGTGTTCAGAAGTGTGTTTCTTGTTGACTTCTTATAATATTCTTATAATATACAGTGCGTCCCACTAGCTTTGAACCCGAGAAAAACGTTATAATATCGGAACAAATGTACTTAAGAAAATGAAATTCACAATACACGTACCTTGTTTCATGCTAAACACGAGAAAGGGTTGTACAGAAGCGCACACGTCAAAACAAAGACGATAGGTGGAGCCAGGTGAAGTGCTGCTTGGCGTGGTGCGCGTGCGTTAGTGTGACTCGAGTCACTGCATCGCTAGAATGGTTCTGTACACCGTACAGGAACGCATGTTCATTATTAAAAAATATTGGATATCGAGATCGTATCAGACGGTTCAACGTGAATTTTGCCGTGAATTTGGATGCCCTAAAGGACCATCGAAATCATCAATACATCATTTGGTGAGCAAGTTCGAAACAGCAGGAACGTTGCTTACGGGATATGGAGGCGCGCGTCCACGGATGTCCGAGGAGACAGTACTGAATATGCGGCAAAGTCTTTTGCAGTCCCCTAAGAAGAGCCTGAGTCGATTATCACAAGAGGTAGAGATGTCAAAGTCAACTGTGCAAAGAGCTGCCAAAACAGCCAAGCTGTTTCCATATCGCGTTCCAGTCGTCTAGGAGTTGAAGACTACAGATTGGGAAAAGCGCGTGATGTATTGTCGTTGGTTGCAAGCTTTGTTGCATACTGTATAATGTTTTTTTTTGCTTGTTCTTATACAGATATAACGATAGATAAGGGTTACTTCATTACTCATGTTTCTTATATTACAGAGGAATTTTATAGCTTGTCTCAGTTCTTGATGTGGCGCTGAATTTTTAAGGCAGGCATCACCACATCTTTGCCCTTCCTCGCTTTGATCGCTCATACTCCGAAACGGCGGTGATATGAGCGATGCCGTAGCACATGCAAGGGAGTTCAACTAAGCTACGGACTATGGAACGATAAAGAAGCTAATCACAAAGAACATCTACGGAACATACGGAAAAGAAATTACTTTCAAAAAATGATTATACTTTCTTATGCTAAAATTATCCAAGTAGTGAAGTTAGTTTTCCTTCTCTAGAAATTTATTATAATAAATTTATAAATGGAAATCATAAATAAATAAAATTATATTCCTCTATAATAGGTAATAATGGAAAATAAGTAACTTTTAAAGGATTAAAGGATGGTTTAGTGTAACCTATTTAATTATTACATATATACATGTATTAACAATTCTTCGTATTTTCCCTTGTAAACGGAACAATACATTAGTATTAAGTAGGAGGTAGAGTCGTAGAACGAAAAATAACAAGAAATAGTGTTTCTCATTGTAAAAAAAAAAAACATTTGATCATTTATCCTAATCAAGTTGTTTAAGAAGTTGTCTGGTAGGTGTTCTTTCGGGCAGAAAATAAAGAGTATTACCACATATTTTAAATCAAGTGTCGAAATGACAATATCAAATTAACGGTTAAAAGCCTAGTTGTGCGTATGGTGAACAACTATTTTTGAAAGAATACGGCTAACGAGTACATTCGGGAGTAATTACAGTCCACTGCATATTGTAAAACAAATAAAGAAATAAGAATAAAAAATGGAAAATAAGCACCACCTAGAATATCCAAATATTGCTACAAATAAAACCTACTATCAAGTTTTCCCGTGATATTGTTAATGGAAACCAATGAGAATTCACTTTTGTATTTCTTACATCGAATACCTGAGGTCTACTCCAACATACATTAACATTGCTTTCCTGGCCCTTTCGTTCGTACCGAAGTAATCCCAGCATTAGGCTAGTAAGCAAATATGCACCAGTATATTCATCAAACCAATTGTGCTACGTTTAAATTGAATTCATATTTTAATATTAAGTTGAGAAAAGCAATATGCTATTAAGATATGTTTTATAGTTGACATGTAAAATAGTGACACTTACAGAATTCGAGCTTTGAGGAGCCAAACTTTTATGCGTGGGATTGGAATGGAATATGTCTTTGTAGGTTATTAAATATCGACGGCCATTTTATATTACTGGTTAGAGTTTAAAATGGTTATGTTAGACCACTTTGTTTTACTGGTTAGAGCAGAAATCTTTGTAAGACTCGACAGGCAACCTGAAGTGCAGTTAAGACAATAAGTATGTTTATGTTCTCTAAAATAACATGATCAGGAATAAGACTTCAGCGCATGTTTACAAGCTAATATTAAGTTATACTATAGGAATGCTATAAAGAACCATGCCAAAAATGTATATACGCATTTAATGCAACTGAATTGGTCTTACATTGCTTTCCACATCGATGTCTAAAATCCTGTCTATTCTTAGCCTGACGGAAACTTCCACAGATCGTACAATGAACAAAGAGAAAATCAAATGACTGGTACATTTTAATGAGAAATACAATGATTTTCTCTTACTTAGATATTTTTTGTAGCATTATTTAGAACATTTCGTAACTTTCGTTGGTAGTGCATGCGTACTTTTATTTTCGTTTATAAAGTTGATATACTTCTCCCCATCGAGCAGGCAGTATTAGAAATCTTAAATTCAAACTATTGCATTTTTTTAATTCGTTATTGATATTCAAACACACACACACACACACACACACACACACACACACATATATATATATATATATATATATATATATATATATATATATATATATATATATATATATATATATATATATATATATATATATGATTAGTATTAAACGTATGTAGTAGCAACAATATAATTATTATATGTTTTGGAATACACTATGAACTAAAAGTAGACGGTAAATAGGAATATGATATTGAGATTACGTACGCATTTATATTTATTACAAAATTCAATTTTGGTAATACGTTACTCTAATTGCAATTAATTGTTATTTCATACATTGAAAATTTTATCAAATCAGATACTTAAACTATTGTTTATTAAAACGTACACAGCTTTGAAGTTGATTTAATATTAATGCGTGTTCTTCCTATACCAGTAAATGGAATTATGTCAGTTATTATGTTCGGATAATTTGAAAGAAGTTTCATCGGTTAACACCATGATGGACAATGATATTTAAAATTACCACATTTCATCTAATTCTGTTCAGTACGGTGCCACTAAATTTCGTAAATCTACCTGGATCATTTAACATGCATCCATGAATTAGCTTTCGATAATAAGCTGTCAAACTAATAGATTTCAGGAGTAATACAATAGAGGTTTGTGAACTGCTCAATTCCGTTGAGACTTATTTTGAACGTTCTGGTCTATGCATGTTTGTGTTTGGAGGGCGACTATGAACAAATAATTTGGTAATACATTGCTTTGTGATTTTTTTGGAAACTATTTGTATCGAATACTCTATGGGGCGTAGAGTATCGAGTTGTGGTTATCAAATACGGCATGAATGCAACAAATAACTTGTTTATTTAGAGCATTATTACCTTATGTTTAAATTCATTTTATTTGAGTTTCCAGACTTATAATAGTGTTTTAAAGCAAATTTCCTACTGTTAATATTTGCATTATGTGTCGTTATGAGTTCAGTGAAATTTCAGAAAGAAATAAGAAAAACAAATAAAGAACCTTAGTTATAAAATATAACAAAATCACTAATGTTCTAATAATATTCTTGTTGTAATGCAGTCCTGAAACAAGTTTATTTTACCTAATTTTGGTTTAACTTAAAAAACCTTATAACGATAAGAACGGAAGTAAATAGCATTTTGTTAATATAAATATAATCTGTAATAGATGTACATGTCATGTAAGGAACGATTCAATTCAAATTCAATGCGACTTGACCACTATTTTCTGTTTTTATCATTCTCGACTAATATATGTTGTTTTCTCCTTTTGTAGCGTCATCGGATACAGACATCAGTGGTAGTGGACCGAACCCTTTTACCAGTTACACTTATTAGTGGAGGGAACTTTCCCAGCAACTAACAGTTTACCAAGATATTTATTTGACACCATATCATTAAAGTAAACTCATTCCACCTTTTGTCATAGCGACATGTCCAGACTCCGCAAAACTCATAATCCTACCGAATGGTCATTACTTGACAGAGACCACCTGAATTCGGCTGATCCCAAGAAACAAGGGATGTGATCGTGACCCACATAAAATTAAAACTGTTGTGCTAGTTTCATTACAGGAACCAATGACCCGTTCATGTCACTCAGTTAGAAGTGCGGCAAATCGATATTGATTTGAAGATATATCTTCACGTTCGGCAACCACGTTGGCCGTGATGCATCTGTGGTGCAGCGGTGTTGGTAGCGATGGATAGTAACCCATTCTCTCAACCGCAGAGAAGGTTCTGGATGTGATCGTAGCACGGACGTGCGCCATGTTCGGCGTATTATGAGGGTGGCATTGGCAGACCGCACAGCTTCCACGTCCAACATTCGAATAAATGTGGCTCCTGAAGATTCCGCACGCATTTTTGGGAACAGATTATGTTGGGCAGCACTTTGAACATACACACCAATTGCCCGTCTGCCACTGATGCCAGATCATCGCCGTACATGGTTGGCCTGGTGTCAGCAAAGGAGCACCTGGAGTAGGGCATGACGTTCCGTTGTATTCAGCGATGAAAGCCGATTTTCTCTGTATGCAAGTGATGGTAGACTGCGAGTGCGACGTCGACCTAGAGAGCGTCTGCTCCCACAGTGCGTGCGCACAAGACACAGTGGTCGCACTTCAGGGGCTATGGTGTGGGGCGCGATCAGCTACAACTTGCACCCCACCTGACGGTGCAATAAAAGGGTTTATCAAACAAAACAATACGAATGTCATTTTTCAAATACGGAAGAAAACAGAGGCCAGAAGAAGAGAGAACCTGAGACTAGACACTGAGAATTTCCAGGGCGATACCTCATTCATCCCCAGATCCCTAAAGGCATTTAAAAACTTCAAATTTAATGCAGATATACTGATATTAATTCGTGCACCTCCTGTTAGAAAATCCTGAATGCGGTCATGTACATATTCTTAGTTCTTTTTCTTCTTAGTAGCCCCCCGTAGTACAGTCGCTAACTCACTCGCCTTCCGTGCTTACAGTCCCGGGCTCGATTCCCCGTGGGGCATTCGGTCGAAAATGTGTGAAACGCTTTTGCAGGCCATCATCTCTGAATGATGTTTTCCTGGCTTTCCTTTCTAATATTTTCGTGAAATATCCATTAAACAAACTCACCATTATCTGGTTTTGGAGAAACATCCCTCCTGTAATTGTTCGGCAGAGAAAATTCAAACGATGTTACTCCGCACTCTAGTAAGATGTGACAGAAAGTCCAGTCCAGAGCATTACATGTCCTGTTTGATAACTTTCTATTTTGTAAATCCGTCACCATACCCACAATACATAATTTCTAATTCAAATTGAAAATAAATATTAGTAAATCATAACACAATATAACATTAAAATGTAAGTGCATTCTGTGTTATGATAGAAACTAAATATACAGATTAAACTGGGCCTTAGTACGTTTGTTAAATGCAACTGAAATCATTAAATCTGATAACTTCGTGTCAGAATAGAAACAGGAATAACAACAAACCTCAATATAATTGAAACGTCTGTATATTAAGTAATTCGTAATCTTAAGAAATAAGTTTTTTAGTTCAATTTGTACCAAGTAGTAATTATTGTACTGCTTGTTGTAAATATATGAAATGTTCTGTTCTTGTTGTACTAACAAAAGAGAGTCATGAGTTAGAGGCACTGTAAGACGAATTGTTATTGTATTTAGGTGGTTATAATAAATGTAATTTTAGTTAAAAATACTTCTGTGTGAATAAGTCGATAGAGTAGTATATGATATTTATTACATGATTGATTCGTATTGGCACCTTTCACAAGTACACTTACTTGCCATGAACTTACTTTTAGTTGTATTAATATCTACGATAACATAATTTCAATACTGAGTTTGGGACAAGGTATCGTAGCTCTTTTACAGAAGGTAAAGAAGAAAGTTCTGTAGCTTTTTGTCTTGGTCAGTGTTCAATTTGTCCTCACATTGTGAGCTTAATGCGAATGGAGATAAGGCGAGGTCAGTTGTTGGTGTAGATATATCCAACATACTACCTAATTGTGGCAGTTCAGTTACACGCAAAACTTGCGTAAGGAGAGAGTGAACATGGAACCTCCACAGGACTTAATGAGAGCGTGTGTGCTATACGAGTTCAAACTGACGTCAAACGCCACTGCAGTGGGGTGGAAGATATGCCAAGCCTTTGGTGAAGGCATCGCAACTTCGCGGAGACTGCAGCGGTGGTCTAACAAGTTTAAGGCGGTGACAAAATACTCGAAGGCGCACTTCGTGCCGGACGACCGGCATACGTACAAGATGATCTTCAGGCAGTAATTGAGGTGAACAGTGGCCAGACATATGAGTAATTGTTACTATAATTCAGGGTGAGTGGAGAAACCATTCGGTAGCACCACCATCAACTTGGGAAGCACTACAAGTTGTGTCGATGGGTCCCACATGATTTGACTCCGAGCTTGAAGATAACGCGAGCACACACCTATGTTTCGTTGCTGTCTCGTCTGAGGAAAGAGCCATTTCCGGACAGGATGTTGACATGTGATGAGAAGTGGATCCTGTACGAAGCTCTGCGGCGCCGTCATCATTGGTTAGCATCCCATGAACCGATTTCAAAGTAGTCGGGACCAGTACTGCAAGAGAAGGTCCTTCTGTGTGTTTGGTGGACTGCTCGCTGCATCGTGCATCGGGATCCTGCCACCAGCTGGCCAGAGCATCAATGCAACTGTGTACTGTGAGCAGTTAAGCCGGTTCAAGAAAACTTAAAACTGTGGAGCCAGCACTTCTGAATATCAAAGGGGTTCTCCTATTACAGACTAACGCTAAGCTCAAAGTGGCTAGGATGACCCAGGATATCATTCTGTGTCTTGGATGGGAAACACTATTGTATCTGCCATACTCCTCGGACACTAAACCA
This sequence comes from Thermobia domestica, assembly GCF_964235325.1. NCBI lineage: Eukaryota > Metazoa > Arthropoda > Insecta > Zygentoma > Lepismatidae > Thermobia > Thermobia domestica. The sequence goes on from NC_137456.1 coordinate 51,653,861, forward strand.
TCCGATTATCACCTGCTCCATTCCTTGGACAATCCCCAGGCCAGTCCAAGTCCCTAGTAGAGGTGCAAAATACACTTCATAATTTCTTCGTTCGACGGCCCACCAAATTCTACCGCGATAGAATTCATAACATTTCAGAACGTTTGCATTGTGTTGAGTGAAAAACCGACAGAACTTGTCTGGTTACGTTTAAAGTACTAAAGTGGCATATCTCAAAATTCAAATTTTCGGGATAAAACTGTCAGTAATTCCACTGAAGTAAAGTGTTTCGTAAAAGGCGATGAATAATTTCCAACTACTTGTTCCTCACACATATTCTCACAAGTAGAATAGATAGACCGTAAAACTCTGAGTGATTTGAGAATGTTATAGATAGATAGGTGTAAATTTATCATGAACAGGGAAAGGATATTGGATAATTAAATTTGAAGTGTATTGCACAATGAAAATAAACAAGTATGCATTTCGTACAAATGGAGAAATTAACACTGTTTCGTACATTGGAAAAGTCCTTATGTCACTTGAAAAGCGATATTATGTGTCTCTAGTAATGTGTTCTGTACATCCAGATTTATTTTTCGGATTTCAACAATGCACCCAGCATGTCGACTTCAGTACATTCGCATGAAATGATTACACTACCAGGGTTCTAAGATAAACACTTCATTTTAACAATTCACGTCAAGTGTTCAAGTTATTGGGAGAGAAAAGTCAGGGATTCATAGCAACTGGATGACGAAAATTATTCTTAATAGTGATACCGTTCTACAGCTAAGCCACACTTGGTTTTCATTCATTGGAACAGCAATGAAAACAAAACAACTAATTAGAACATGTGTACAAATTTTGATAAGCATCCAATCAGAATTGATACCATTGAACAACGTATAACGCATGAGGTTATTAGCAAAAGAGTTAGTGCATCTATCACAACACCAGAAAATCTTCAGCTCTTATCTCAAACTGCCTAGGTGTTTGATAATTTAGTACCTTATAATAATTGGCAAAACTGAGAGACGAGGATATGAGGTAACCCTGGTTAAATATCACGCCATGTACATTTTGGTGAACTACGTTTTTGAGTTTTACCATTTAATTTCAAACTGAAATGTACTAACGTTATTATACACATTAACCTTAGGTTTCTATTAACTTCAAATTGCATACTTCAAATTGATAAATTCAAGAGGAATTGCAGCTTTATAAACATTAAATTAAAAATTAAAACAGAACAAAATACTTTCAAAATATGGATTGAATGATCTTTCCGTTACCGATAAAACGAACAGATTGAAATATACTGTAAATATATTAGAATCTGCTTTCCATCAAAGCTTGTATATGAATAATTAAATATAAAAAACTTACTAGTTCTTATATTTGATTATGTTCTAACCGTTGAAGAGGACCTTATTATGCCGGGAACTTCTTAACAAATGCCAGTATTTTGTTATGTTACTGTTAACTATCTGGAGCTCAAACACCTATAAACTATATTTTCTGCTTATATCAGTATCTGTTTCCCCATATGGCCAATCGATATATAATAACGCTTTCCCTCTTTCTAAGTCATTCCTAGGACACGTGCCAATAATTTACGTGGGCAATAATACTATTACGTGAATATTTCCGAATGGATTATGCTCTCTGTTTGTCTCAATTGGCAATCAAAAACAAGTAATAATTTGTTTAATTACCTTCTCTTACAATGCACGTATTTATCAGATAGGTGAAGTATCAATATTTCCGTCTAACACCATCCATAAGCCATTGTCTTTTAAGGTGACGAGGACAAGCAACTTCAAGATTGACGTAATCAACTATTCAAGTTTAGTTCTTCAACGTGTACACATGATATTCCAAAGACAACTATTATTTTATTATTTTATTGCTTTTTCTTTGTTGAAACTCTTGCTCATGTATTTATATGATAAATTCCTGATTGCTATCTTGATTAGAGCATTCTTAAAATATATTAGCCGAGTAAATGAGATAGTTGTGATATATAACAGGCAAATAAATATTTAGAACTTGTATTTTAAAATAATTTGGTATTTGTATTATGTACTGGTATTTGGGATAGGAATGGTTATGGTTTTAGTGTCCCTTTGAGCAACATGCCAGGGGCCGCGTAGGCTCAGTGGTAGAGCGTTCACCTCTGGTACTTGAGGTCCTGGATTCGATCCCAGCCCCTGCCAAGTGAACTTTGTGGTGGACAAACACCGTGTGCGTGGGTTTTCTCAGGGTTCTCCCGTTTCCTGCCACTTTCTTCATTCCACCACTTCATTCATGACTCATCATCACCGTCTCCTTTAGCCTAACCGGCATAACCGTGGGACGTAAAACAAAGATTTCATTTCATTTTATTTTCAGCAACATGCCATGTCAAGCGTGTGCTACGTTTAATATAAGATCCGCACTACATGAGCTCTGCCACAACCATTTGATTGACGTTATTAGAGCGTTTAAAGTTGTAAATTTGGATATAAAAAATATTGACTTTGCAAACATTGTTTACGCAACACATAACCCAATAGTGTAGGAAATATGAAAAATATTAGAAAACTTGCAAGTTAAGTACCAGATAGTAGTAATATAAACATAACTCCAATGTTTAAATTTTATAGCAAGAGCGCAGCACGTGAATAGATAGACGCAAAGTAAGTATTGTTTTTACCTGCAAGTCTGCTTATGTTCAAGTCCCCAAGATGTACAGTGTTTTTTTTTCATAGAAAGAATAGCAATAGATGTATTACAGTTTCAGATCTAGTTCTATCCTATTAGAATTCATTTTTTTGGTAAGAAAATAGTATAAGGTAGCGAGTATAAGTGTAGATAAAATGTAAAGAGATTCTTTTTTATTCAATTAATTAACTATAGAGAAAAGCTTAAATTCGAAACTAAATATACATGAAATTTAAATGAGGAAGACGAGTTTCTACTATTAGACTGATCAATCATTTCTGACTAGCCGCCGGTCTGTCTGTTACATTATAATTCTTGGAAAACTGACTGGATTTTAACGGAACTTGGTTGTTACCTCCTTCCAATTTTTCAATATAACGTTATTGTTATGTTGCATAAATTATCATGAATAAGGAAGCAAAAGCGAACAAGATCGTCTGAATATTGCCAATTTTCACATGTGAAAATCAATTTTCTGGTAAGAACTATATACAATTACTTGGTGTTCGATAAAATATAATGTATATTTTCTTCGGGTACTCCAATCACTCCAATGGTTATGACTAGAACCGACCAAGATAAGTTGATAAAAAGGAGTAAATTCCCTCAAAATTCGAAGTTGTATTGCTGAAATACTATGAGCAAACATAATTCTCTTTGATAACTTTCACAAAATGATTCAATTTTGATTCAATATGGCGTATACTTCCTTTAAGGTTTTCCAATCTCCCAGGGTGTTTGTCTATAAGGTATTTAAGGCGAAGAAATACATGTGGTTCATGATACTTTCCGTCAAATATACCTAGGTATATTTCATTCTTAGAAACATAACAAGGATACTTATTGAGGTTTCCAATGATTTATCCTGGATGCAGTTTAAGTTCTTAATGAATAATGAGCAAACGTGTTAGACAATAACTTTCATATACAAGTATTAGTTTTTGTGGAATACAGTGTACATATATCTGAGTATTTCCAGTGACTTCGAACGTTTGGATTTAGAATCAATTCAGGATTTTGAAATTAATTTCACTTCCTCCCTTGGACTTAGAAGATATATCTTACGATACCTTTAGTAAAAAGTAATAAGATTTTCTTAGTTTATCTGGATTGGACTTGTGTTCGACTACACATGGATGTCTCATGACTTAAAGTGAGTGATGGAGTTCAGCTGCAATAATCTGTAGCCTTAATGCCTCCTGGTCTTGATTACAGTCTTCCACTCCTGATTTTTTGCTGGTCCATTCTCTGGTCTCCTTAATCTGCATTCAGCAATTTTCTCACAGTTCTAAAGGTATTGAAGTATGTGAGACAACTTCTCACTATTAGCAGCATGATTAACAATCACGCCTTGAACACAAGCTGAAGTATCCCATTTCTAACTAAACTAAACCAGGAGTCTCGTGTTACTGAACATATAAATGATAAGAATAATTCTACGTTTTTTATTTAAAGAAATATGTATTGGGCTACTATTCGTTGGGAAGTTTTATGAGATGCAGTTTAACATATTGGTCTGGTAACCAATTCAACTGGTTTTGGTCTGCAGAATCCTAGGTTCGACTCCTGGTGGGAGCAATAAAGAAAGATATCTGAAATCACTAAAAGAAAGATAATGTATTGGAGATTTTAGCATTTTTGCAGTGGAATGTTTAGTTATCTTAAATCCAGTACCTGGGATTTCAGTTTTCGAGAACAGGCGCTTGTTACGTGCTTACGTGCAAGACAAATGAAACAAATGGGTAGTTGACGATGGTAAGTAGAGTAGTATAACAACCACGCGCCACAATTTAAGATGGAATATGTTTCTCTAAAAAAAAATTGCATAATATGTTTTCCATTGCAATTGTAAGAAAGAATGTACTTGAACACAGTTTTTGTGTTGTAGTAGTGGCTTTCCGAATAAGGCAAAGAACAGCACTGAGTTCGTCGTTACTAATTTTGCCGGTAGATTCGAAATGCATACACGAAGGTACTGCACACTAGAATTGGAGTTTGGTGTGACTTAATGTTCCATTTCCACTTAAGAAATCCATTAATTATGGGTGCTGACGTTGATGTTTGTCCATACTCTCTTAAGATTCGAATTCTGAATACAAACTATAATCATCACTGTGAAGTTGAATACCTTGAATACCATGAAGTGATAATTGTAACTCGTCAGTTAACCAAGCCTTGATGATCGCAACCAAAGGGCCTATATTTTTTGTCATTTGTCAAGTGCAAGCCGCGAAGTATTTTCCCTTCTAAACCACCTAAACCAAGATGCAGGACAATGGGCAGTTGGCAACAGGTTCTGTGCCAGAGGAGTAAGGTCCCAAGCACAGCGACGACGGGCTCCGAACCAAAGTTATCTGCATCCAGAGTCCCTCAGTGAACCACAACTCATTGATGATACGAATGAGTGACAGCGAAAGAAGTGAGAAGTTCTTCTGCGAACTCAACACGCAACACAAGGGTAAACAAGTGCACTAGTGCTTCATTAATGTGAGAATAAGTAGTGCCGTCCTGCCACTTTCGAAGACTGTGGTCTACTGGATCATTCATGTGAGAAAGTATATCAAAACTCATTTTGTTTTAATTCTGAGTTGAGGAAAAAGAAAGTCAAGAGAAAGAAGGGCTCTATTATTTCCGTAACATAGCATTGTATCGGTATGTATAATAAATTAAAGCTAAATTGATTTGCATTAAACCAACTTTTGATCTAGTTCTGAATTTAGCCTTCAGTTATCAGAACTTATTTCCTATCAACCTTGCACGACTGTTAAGGTCAACGTGCAGATTTGTCATTTAGCTTATTTTATTTTAAATTCAGCAATTTGCCAGCTCATTATTTCATTAAGTCATCATCATGATTTTAAAAATAAAACTTAAAATCCCAATCTGTTATCTTTTATTGCAATACAAATATGAGCAATTAACGAGATAATTCTCCTAAGTGAAAGGTAAGTACTAGTTGTTCTACTACTACTACTATTTTATAACGTTATTTTACATAGTTTCCTTTTATAAAGATCTTCTAATTTAAGATATGATATTGAAAGAAATTGTGCAAATTCCTACCACACGTGATGAATCTTGAAGAGGTGTAATTACAGTAGCAAGTAAAGTGACAGGAGAACATTATATGGAGGTATAAAATGTAAAACACTACGTGCAACATGAGCTCGCGCTATCTTGAGAGGATATGGTCTTCAGCAGGAACTACAGATAAGGAACTACAACCACGTCATATACCTTGTCAATTTATCATTGCCTTGTGAAATCTCCGTTAATGCGAATGGGGTACAAATCCGAGAATTTGGTCCTCAATCTTTGTAGATATATAAAGTGTAAGAGGCACATGCGTGATGCTACGGTAGCTCCGAATACGGATGATACCATCATGATACATGCAAAAGTAGGATTAGTCTCAAAATATAATGTTTAGCCATTCATCTCTCAATGCACGACGTTCCCGTCTACATTGTTTTCTTCCATACTCATATTGTGCAGCTAGGAATCCAACGTGTTGCTGAATTGCGCATTTGTGGGTTCTTCAAATCCGTATCGTTGACCTGTGGCCCTATTCTGCTAATACTGGCACCAATGTCGTGGAAGGTAAAGCGATGCACGTGACACACCGCAGTTTATCTATGACCAAAACCGAAACATGCTTAAATGTCTAATGTGTTCGACGAGACATCTTTTGGCTGTGTGTGTACACTTATGTCATACCAACCTATCTCAGCAACTAAACGGTGTCATTCTGGTAGGCATTCGCTTTCTGTCACTAGATATTACATCTGTCGTCTCCTGTGCTTCAGAGCAGTGTCATGCTAATCAATTGCTTCCCCCCTCATGTTTTACATTTTTGAATAATTTGGACTTTGCAGGATGTATGGTCTTGGTAGCGAACAGTGTATTATGGAATCAGGTCCACAAATTACTTGTGTCTCTGAATATAAGAATAAATTTATAATACAGCTCTGAACGCTCTTTCCTTCAAAAAGGAAAGTATTTTTTTTTTTTTTAATTCTTGTTCCGACTTAGTTTGTCTTACCGATTCATTCAAGAAAGCTAGATCAAAGATGTGTAAATTATTGAACAGAAATGATGAGTGATAAATGAGACATATTTCACTTCTTTGTCGGTAGTCGTTCTCATTTTCTTGATTGAAAAGAGAACATACATACTATTATTTATATGTGAATATATTCATCTATCTGTGTTATCTACCTATTTATCTCTATATTCTCATGCAATGTCAAGACACAGGAAAACAATATTTTTTTTTCCAGCTGACACTTGACTTATAACAAAATAACAAAAATTGAGTTATTTTCTCTCCCAGGTAAGAATGCAATTATCTGAAGATAACGTAAATTGTACTTCGATGGATCAATTTATTATATTGTTTAAATGTGTAAGTGATGAAGATAGTATCATTTGCTCCAATATTTCAGAGCCACATTTGCACAATATCTGATGGTAAGACCCATAATCACCACTTCAACTAATTCGGTGAGTATAGAAACAGACATCACTTGAGACATTTTTATTTTGAATTAACCAAAATGCCCAATTTCAACACGAGGAAATAGATGTCTTCGAAATACAATCTCTGGAAATAAAGTTCGGTGAAAGATCCCGCAAATAAAAACTAGATACAATATGACTGAAATTTACCTTAATCTCTTTCGAAGAAGTCCCCTCCGTCATGTATGCAACGCTGAGCACGGCTGCACATGTCCTGGAAACTTTTTGAGAAGCCTTGTTTCGGGATGGTGTTCAGGAGTCTCGTAACAATTCGTTGGATGTCTGGAATATCACAAATCGCTTTCCTTTAAACGCGAGTTTGAGTCGTGGGAAGAGGAAGACTTCGGGAGGACTCAGATCTAGCGAATGTGATGGTTGGACAATTTGCACCACCATCTTTTGAGCTAGAAAGTCTGATGATATGGGTTGTGTGAGGGTGAGTATTGTCGTGAACCAGAAACCATGGACCTTGTTCTGAGTTATGGGGTCGTAGTCTTTATACACGTTTCATGAAACATCTCAAAATTTCAACGTACGTATCAGTATTCTATGTTATTCCCTCAGGTAGATTTTCCTTGTGTATCATGCCGTTACTGTCAAAAGAACTGATTAGAATCGTTTTGATCCGTGAATTTTCTGCTTTGACCCTATTCCAACGAGGTGATGCAGGAGTACTCCATTCTATGCTTTGCCTTTTTGTTTCGGGATAGTACATCACACAGCAGGATTCATCCTCAGCAATAATACAATTCACGAAATTTGGATCTTCATCCGCCATAACGATAAAATCCTTTGAGGCAAGAACACATGTGTGCTTCTGGTCATCAGTCAAGTAATGTGGCACGAGTCGACAACACGTTTTCCTTTTTCCAAAGTCATCTGTGAAGATAATTCTCGCAGATTCACAGCTAATGTTCAATTCCTCAGCAATCATTCACACAGTTAATCGACGGTCGTTCTTGATTAATGTCCTCCCATTTTCAATGTTTTTGTCTGTGGCAGATCTTGTCCGCCTTCCGCTATGTGGGGGGGTATCAGAAACACTATCCTGAACTTCTCGAAAAGGGTCGAACCACTTGTAAACACATTTCAAGGGCACTGCTTGATCTTCATAAACCTATACCAGCATATTGGTTTCTTTCGGTGTCCTGCCAAGCTTAAAACAAGACCTTAAATTGATCCTTTGTTCGTTCATTTTACTGTTATCAGTTTAGAACCGGAAAAACTAACACACACTTAGTATAACGCGTCTCACATAGCTCACAGTTGACTCACTGAACAACATTGGGTCCACTTCGGCGGCACTTGTCGCTACTAGCATGCAGTGTTTCCTTTCGAAGTGTTGCCAGGTCGAGCACAGCGACTTCATTCACTAAACCTTATTGTCAGAGATTATATTGCAGTCCCTTTTCCCCTTGCGATACACACTTCAAAGAAACTGTAGTGCTAATTCAAGAGATGCATTATGTTTGGTACACCCTATACCCAAAGTTACAATTATTTTTAAGTGTTTATTTCCTAATGTTGTTTCTAATAAGTGTGGTCTTTCGAAAGAGCAGTTTCTATATGCTATTTTAAATCTCTCTATTCACTTTCTTTGAAACTTTTGGAACATTTGTCTCTCTCCCTCGTACTTCACGTAACATACCACAGTTTTGGCAGAATGGGAAATTCACTTCTTTCCACTGAATGTTTAGACAAAATACCACGCACCCAAAACACAAAACATAAAATGTCAAGAATTATAGGTCTTGGTATTCTGGAACTGATTTGTGATTCTAATTTCTGTTGAATTACAAAATTCGATAAGCTGTTTAATGTTTTTTGGTTTGTTTCTTAATCTTTTTGTTAATCTTCTTTTCATAATTTATTTTCTTCGTACTGCTTCCCTGGCTTCAAAATTATGATTTCGACATTATTGTTAGTAATTGTAGATATTTTATTTTTCACGCCTTATAACTTACCATGCGCAACAGGATTGAACGGGTACTGTTCTTAATAACGATTTTAGAGATTACTAATACTATAAACTCGACGTTAACATAATACGATTTTAATTATATTTACATGTTACTCATTACGACCCTACCCTGTTGGTGTTCGGGTCACGTACTCACATCGGGAACGGAATGGGGACCTGACGACGTTCAGAGTATCATTATTCATCTCAGCGACCCCAAAAACCATGAATTCAACATTAGTGCCGTTAGTTTTTTTTTATCGTCTTTATAAGTCACCCATTCCATTTCCCCTGGTTTTGCTAAGGTCTTTAGCTACTGACGACAAGCTTGCAACTTAGGAACCGAACAATATCGATGTGACATTAACATTGATTTTGTTCGATCACCTTAAATGAAAACCTCCCACATCCACTAAATTTACTAGGGTACTGTTTCCTACCGTAATAAATTTCACACTACTAGAATACTGTTTCCAAGTCTGTAAATAATAACTTTAAAAGTTCGGTTAAAATAACAGGCCTCCAAGAGTTATGCTGGATTTAATGAGAATCAATCTAGCAGATATGTTGGATTAGATATATTAGTGAAGATCGTATTGAACAATACAAATAATCAAGACAATTTACATAATACAAAAATAAATTCGACTGATATGTCCCCTATTTTGATCCTAGTGTTAAACCCGAAGTTAAAGTTAACAATTGAAGCTTACAGTTTACTATGATACAAAGAGTAAAGGGACGTGGATTTCTCATTTCTGTACATTTAGATATCTATTTTTCAGCATAATTATGCAAAGTGACAAACCTTTTCAAACTTGTATGAAACGAATAATGTTAAGCGTGTTTGATTCTGTCAAATGTAATAAAATTCCTCCCGCAGTTAATTTTTATACAATTTATGAAATTAGGTCAAAATGTATGATTTCCCCTAGTGACACTTCGCTTATGCTCAATTTATTTTGAGTCCCTATTATATGCAAGATCGAAATTGATAAAATAAATACTTCTGTGTATACAGTAGACACTAACTAACTGCTTGTATAATTATCTTTTCTGGTAATGATTTACATATTTGTAGGAAAGCATTAACACACTTGACGTATATTTTGTTAGATGTCAGACATATGACAGTTTATAAACCGCCAAGGTCCATGAATTATCAATTCAAGGAAAGTGTTTAAGTAACACGTTATTTCATATACAAGATAGGAATGTTGTAATACTAACGATAAACTATCTTGTGTTTTTTAGGCTTTATATTCTGCCTTAGGATAGTCAATTTATTGATGGTTTAAGTTTATTTATATGAATCTGTCACTACTCTTTGCTCCAAGTCTGATATTGCCTTGGCAATGACAAGGAAACTAAAATATACTAACGAAAGAAATTTTTGTCGTAAAGATAATGATTTTTCTTAAGATAATATTGTACATTTATTGATTAATTGCTTAAGTACTAATGTTGATGACAACAATGAGGCTATATGCATTCGTAACACTAATTTCAATCTAAGACCCAAGCTGCACATTAACTAAATTACTCATGGTCTATGAAACCCGGAGGTTCAATGGTGAATTCGAAAAAGCTCTCGACTTCCTTTTGTTCTTATCAAGCTGGATGCAATTTCTACTTTATAATGCTATTCTTGCGAAGTCCATCTTAATATTGTCTAACTATTTGTACCTAAGACTCCCTATTGGACTTTCTTCGGTAGAGCTTAGAATTAAAAATTTTAAAAGAGTTTATATTCTCTTCCATCCTGGCTACATGACCTGCCCATACTCTCTATGAGTATAACAATGTTATTTAAACCGTATAAATTATACAATTCCTCATTATGAAGTTTCCGCCATTTCTGCATTTAGGTCCGTCATGGGATCGAATATTCGACTTAGGAATTTATTTTAGAATAATTTCAATCTGCGTTTTCACTATTAAGGAAAGTGTACAGTGGGCCACATAAATTTCTGATGTACAAAGTCCGTGAGTTAGGCAACCCAACTAACGCCTGCTCCAAGATTAATTATGCCTGGTAGAGTAGCTAGAACAGCAGCATGAAGTTGTCTCACCTCCTAAAAGCACAAATCGTAAAGACTATTTTTATGCAGAAGTGGAGTGAAACGCTGGCCGGCGAAATGACAAAAGGGAGTATTTGGATACTCGTACTCACAGTACTGCTTATTTGTATGAAGCACATGTAAAACTATACATAGACACTTGAAAAAAATATACGGATACCAGAGGCGCTGATGAGAAGTTATCAATCGGGGGACTTAGATAATCTTATAAATCAAATGAGGATTATACAGACAAGTTTACTTAGGCCATCTAACTATACATATCCGCGTATCGAATAATATACGGATAGCTTATGCGATATATATGGTAGATTATTTTGTTTTAACTAACCCAAAGCTTTGCGCCAAGTTTCGCACTAGTCCTACCTGGAAATCAATTAAAGGTATAGAGGGATCGTTTGGGGGGAAGAATCCAACCCCAATGAAAATTTTTGGGGGTCTAACGGGGCGTGAACTCCTTGGGCTGATTCATACGTACTACTACTTCGAAAGAAGAAATTGTTGATTTCGTTATTCGTTAAATATTTTTTGAAAATACTAACTATTTGCAATTTATTTGTAAATATTAAAAAAGAAAAATTCTATAACACTCAAACGAGTTGAAGAACTTATTCCTTATTAACGTATTTCCGTTAGGTTACAAATATAACTGAGGGTTCATGATTTGTATAATATTTGTGAAATTTTACACATTGAGACACAAAGAGAACAGGGGATAATATAGTGTCAATAAACAACTTAAAAATGCACGAAATTAACGGATAATATCAAATATAGAACCATTCACAGAATTCACTCTCTAACTCGTTTTCCCCATTCGTTTTCTTTCCTTTATTTTCAGGATTACATCATCACTGAATTTCTCCACTGGAGATTATCTTTCATTTAGAATCATCCAACCGGAGCTCAGCCTTGTAAATCAAACATTTTAAAAAGGTTAAACAGTGAAGACGAGAATCGAACGCGGCCCACCAGATTAGAAAAGCTACAATTGTAACCAGTCATCTAATGCGTTACCTCTTCCGGCTCGCCTAAATAAAGAGCGTTTTCTGTTCGCTTAAAACAGTAGTTTGTTAATAGTCAGATTGATTGGCAAAACAGAGGATCGGAGAGCATTATATCACTGTATTCACTAAATTATCAAAATTACAGATATTTAAAAAACAAAATGCAAAACTCCTTTATTTTGAATCAAATACGGTGTGTGTATTATACTCGTAAACAAACTAAAGACAAATCAATTACTGCGTAGTAATCGTGGTTAAGTGGTCAAGGAGCTAGACCAGTAATCTGAAAACTGGCGTCGTAGCTTTTTAAATCTGGGGGAGGTCGGATGAATCAAAGTCAAAATCCTCTTTTGGACGAAAGTTACGTATACAAAGTATTATAATTTCTTTAAATATACTTGACTAAAGTCTGGGGGGACACGAACACCCGACCCCCCGCTAACGATGCCCGTGATCTGAAGGTAGTCGAATTGAATCGGACCCACGAGCGACCAGTACATTTTTTTTTTACTTTAGAATTTTTGGTGGCGATTGATCAACGATGCCACACGTCTTATTTTCTTCTGATATTTGAATACTCGGATGTTTCAATACTTGTAACTATCAAATCTTCACGAATAATAATAATAATAATAATAATAATAATAATAATAATAATAATAATAATAATAAGCTGATAGAATATTAAAAGTTAGGAGCTTATAATCGCTAATGGTATAACATTACAACCAGAAATGTAACATTTGGCAAGAATATTTCAGTTTTCTTTAGTGTTGTTCACGAGTAGAAAAATTCTTCATCTCGTTTCTGAAACAAAACAACGGTTTGGTTTAAAACTTTGGTAGTTGCAGAGGTGTGTTCTAGAGGTCCAGACACCTCCCCGAAATTCCAACGTATCTGTAAATTTTGTCTAATTTTAGGTAACTTTAAAAATTGTAATGCCACTATTATTATTATTATTATTATTATTATTATTATTATTATTATTATTATTATTATTATTATTATTATTATTATTATTATTATTATTACTGAAAACTTAAGACCTTAGTATTAGGTCCTATTGCAATGTAAACAAGCGTACTGAAGTTGATAGGTAAAGAAAATGAAAGGATAAGAGGTAGTGATAGAGAAAGGATAAGAGCTATTACTATCCGAAAAGAAACGGAAGGTGAGAAAGGTGTCCTGAACGATATTAATATCGAAACTTCGAATGCCTAAACAGAAATTAAGTAGGATTTGTCTTCACCACGATATGTAATAACACGCTTTCTTTGACTAAAATACTTTGGATTATGTATGCGTTATATTGATATTTTAACAAAATATATTATCAATATAAAAAATAATAGTTCCTATTTACAAATTTTGGTTCAACGGATATATGCAACGTATTGGAAATGGCGAACGAAAATATTATTATTTCTAGCAGTAGGAGTAATATGTAAGATATGCTTTAATGGTTTATTAAATATACTGGAGTGTCAAAACTGGATCTGTGCTAACTATCTTCCAATGTTTCAAAGCCAATAGAACATCTTATCTACCTTGTTATGCCTAAATACTTTTACACCAACAAACATACATGCACTGATTACTATTTATATATTTATTCCACTAAATTCCATATCCCCATGAGTGTATCCAATATAAATCCAGATTCCATTAACTTTCCATGTATCTATGTCCTACTCACAGATTACACTTATCGAAATAACATCAAAGATTCCTAAATACCCATATACATTGTACTCTTATTAAAATCCAGCTTGATATGATAATTTGTTTTCACAGTGTCATCCCTAGCAACTAACATTCCATATCTAGGCATGTGCTAACTTCTATAACCTTTGTTATCCATACTCCATAGCCTTATTCCCAACACTCTCCCCCTTTCCATAAATTTATACAAACTTGATTACCACCAAAAATATTACCATTATACCGAACAACTTAACCTAATTCAGATTATAAGAACAAATATGTGGATAACCCACGAAGACTAGTTTCTTTATAATACACTATTCATAATCAAAATTAATTAAGACCATTCCATTTTTATCTAAAATTTTCTTTCAATCAAACCGTTTACAGATCATCATTAGTTCGTTCCTTCCTTCTTTTTCTTACCGACCATCATTAATTGATTGATTAAATATTTAATCTGATTCTGCATCTTCACTTGATTCTCAATTATTAACCCAAGTTGATCCTCCATTTTCATTCCACTAATTGCTTTTTCATTCCACTTCTTCTCGCTTTCACTTCCTGCCCTCTGTAATCCATATTCTTGCCTTCTGAGTGTTTGAGAAATTTTGTCTTCCATCTCTTATCATCCAGGTAAGATTTAGTTAACGATAATTTTGGTTTGGTACCGTTTACTTCTTCTGATGTAGCAGGTGATCTTGGAAAGGAGTCTGTAGCCTTAGGGCTTGAAATATACAGTTAAGCCAAATCTCCAAAAATTATGCTAGGTGAACTATTTTTAAGTTCATCTTCGCACGTATTTTCACCATTTGCCTCATCCACAGATATCGTATCCAATCTTATAATGTTAGCCAAAGTATTTAATTCGTCCAGCTGTTATTTATCCGTATTATAGTCCTCTTTAATCGCCTCCATAATTGATATCGGTGGCTTTTGATTATCTTTAGAATATGGAACAGTGCCAGATTGACAAACTCAAGCGAAATGGTTTTTGCGATTGCAATTGATGTATTGTTTTCCCCAAGCGGGACAATTTCCTTTCCCATATTGTCCTCCACAAAACTTACAATGACGTATGATAATAGGTAATGCTTCGGTAGATGATGAGACTGCAACTTGTCTTTGGTTCATCCTTCCGTGAAATGCCTTGTCCTCTTCCTGATGTATAACATTGCAATATGAATTTGATGACGATTTAAACATTAGCAATTGTTTCTCCATACTGTTCATTGTTTGTGCTATCTCTATTGCTTTCTGGAAAGTGAGATTCTCAGTGTGCAATAATTTCCGTCTAATTGCTCATCACCAATACCAAAAACAAATTGGTCCCTTAAATTATCCTCTAAGCAACATTTATAATCACAGTAAGCTGATTGTTTTTTCAGTTCCAAAACAAAGGAAGGTATTGGCATTGCTTCTGTTTAATGGAATTAAATTTATACCTTTCAGAAATAACATTAACTTTTGCAGTATAATGCTCTTTCATAGCTTTTACAATATCCTGATAAGTTCTACTGGAGGGTGATTCAGGCCAACAAATATTGCATAACTCTTCGTATGCTTCTGTTCCCATGACTGTAAACAAAATGGATATTTTCCTATCGTCAGGTATTTGTGCAGCAATGCACATATGTTCAAATGTTTCGATATACGATTGAAGTCTATCATTTTGGATATCCAGAGGTGGGAAATTAGGAATTGCCGACATCTTCACAGTTTAAGCGTAAATTCTTTGATTCGACTGCGCCAAATGTAAGATATGCTTTAATGGTTTATTAAATATACTGGACTGTCAAAACTGGATCTGTGCTAACCATCTTCCAATGTTTCAAAGCCAATAGAACATCTTATCTACCTTGTTATGCCTAAATGCTTTTACACCAACAAACATACATGCACTGATTACTATTTATATATTTATTCCACTAAATTCCATATCCCCATGAGAGTATCAAATATAAATCCAGATTCCATTAACTTTCCATGTATCTATGTCCTACTCACAGATTAAGCTTATCGAAATAACATCAAAGATTCCTAAATACCCATATACATTGTACTCTTATTAAATCCAGCTTGGTATGATAATTTGTTTTCACAGTGTCATCACTAGCAACTAACATTCCATATCTAGGCATGTGCTAACTTCTATAACCTTTGTTATCCATACTCCATAGCCTCATTCCCAACATAATAGTGAAAGACGTTCGGAATAATTGCTCGGAAAGAATATTGTTTCGGACCCATTTATGATACATACTAGGCTCTAAGAATGACCCTTAGGGCCGTATTCACGAATTGTTTGCTAGCCACGTTACGTTTTCCACCACTGTACAAACAAGGTTGTAGACAGACATGTGACGTCATTTTGCTAGTATTTTCCCTGTAAAGAAAGAAAGTTGTCTCCACTCTAACTCGTAAGACCGAAAGAAATTGAGCATTTTTCATTTTATTACACATCAGAACTATGCATATTGTAGTTCATAAACACAACTTACCGCACCGGGAATCGACCCCGGCACCCTTGAATTACGAAACGACTGCTCACGCCACCACGCTAAGACTTCTCTGTTAAGTAAGAGTCAAAAACACTCGTTTATGACGGAAATTGGACACGTGGACGAAAACGACCAAACACACCGATTTCTGTCATGATAAAATACTATGCTCGAGAGACTTCAAATTTATTTTTTTAAAAAATAGACTTGTAGTGCAAGAGACCAATTTCTTTTTTCTGATTCATCGAAAGTATCTCCGTATCTTGCTGTTGTTGCAATTACAAATATCAATATCCAAAAATGCCTGAAGTTCTTTTTTCACTTACAAGGAGAAATTAGACTTTGGTAAACTGCATGTTGCATCAACAATAACTTTGCCAGTGTCAGATTACATCACCTTGTGACTAAATTTCAGTGTTGTAGCATGTATTACCTTTAGACTATGAGTCATAAGATTCAATTAGGTTAGCTATCAGATTTCTAAAGCTCAAGGACAAATCAATCACCACCATTGATCTTAGAATATGAGATGTGACTGAAGTTCAAAATATTGTTTCAAATTTCGCGACTTATGTTAAATTTCTGTTTATCACAATTCCCAAATTTAAAGAATGGTCCTACGTACCTCTCTCGATATACCTGGCTTAAAATTAACCATATCATTATATGTTCAATAAGATCAATAATGTCCGTCAATTGTTTACCTTAGCAAAACTAACTGTTTTCTAGAAGTGTGGGTACTCAAACTTAAGAAGTACCACAACAAAGGAAATGAATCGCTGTACACTACCTCATCAAGGTCAATCACGTTGTACATCGTATTGCTTACGTTTATATTTGATCCATAGGCGGGAAAAATCAAAACCAATGACGTAATTTAATTTTGACAATTCTCAAATTATCCTACAAAGTTTCAATGTCCTGGACTCCTAATCCCATCATAGGTCAATAGCTGACCACGTGACCATACTCATATTTGACAATGATTTACCCAAAGAATAAGATACCACCCAATTCAAAGAAAAACTACCAATTATTAGTTTAACAGTAAGAAATGTACCGTTCCTAAAATTTAAGATTGGTACACAAATACACCTGTGTCTTATAAAAAAGTGATAAATCCTGTACTTATTCAATAATAAAGCCGTATCAAAGAAGATAAAATAGGTCAATAACCTTTAAAATTTGAATATTTGGCCATAAGAGAAACACCAACACTTTTCAAAGGGTCCTAAAAAACGTTTACCGAATTTTGTTATTTGATAATTCCCAAATTTAAGGAATGGTTCTATGTACCCCAACAAAATTTAAAGGGGAACATAAAAATATAAAGGTAATAAACCTCTGTACTCATTCATCCTTATCAAACGGAATAAATTGAGTCAATAATCGAACACGTGGTCATACAAATTTCTGGTAATTTTTACCCATGAAACGGAACGGGATTTATAATGGTATATTAAGAACCTATATTACTATACCAAATTGGGCAATTTCCTAACTTTAAGGACCAGCCAATGTACCTCTACCAAATTTTAAGATAAAAGCATCGATGTTCTCATGCCCTATAAAAGAAAATAAACCCCTGAAAACATTCATATGTTCATATAAGTTAATAAAACCGCATCAGAGGGAGTCAATAACCTCCGAAATTTGAATTTTTAACACTTTTTATCCATAAAAGGGAACAAAAATGGAAAACCCAAATTTACACTAATACATATTAGGGTCCTATAGTACTATATTAAATATTTACATTTGGCAATTTCCAAAACTTGGCTACCATACCAAGTTTTAAAATTGGGTAATTTCCAAAGTTTAAGGCGGGAGGTCCTATGTACCGCTGCCAAAATTTAGGGGTTGGGCCAAGGTACCTCTGCCAAAATTTAGAGTTGTGGTCCTAGGTACCCCTAGGTCAGCGACCCCGGGCCATAGGCATTGACCTTTGACCTATGACGTCACATTTTTTTACTGACTCGGCGAGATATACGCGGGCCCCTAGTACTTACGTGGATCTAAGAAAAAATAGAATACGGTCACTTAGGACCAGATTAACCCCAGAAAATTGATTAATTTTTTTAAGAGTTTGAATATTCTCCAAGATCTGAGTATACTGACTAATGTATGAGAATATGTATAATACCTTACAGACTGACACATTCTTCAGAATGCTTTAGCTAGCAGTGGACACTAAGAAGAAATACATATGAAGAGAATGTCTGATAAAAAAGCGAGTCAAGATCTTTCCATCTTGGCGACTAGTACCGACGACTCTAGCAATTGCCTAAAATATGTTTTATTCAATGAAACATACTTGCGTTCGCTTGGTTTCAATTGGCTTGTCAATAAGAAAAACCTCTTAGAGGAAACTGCTTCCGAAATCGGATCAGAGGAGATAAATTTCACACCACAATAGGTACTAATTAAGATATATATAAGCTTAATTACATCAGTTAATAGAGACTTCCCTTAAAGCACAAAGTAAAAAAATGTCAACTTTATTGAAATAAGTCTTCAGTGAGTAGCTCACTGATTGATCAACGTCTACACTAAATCACATAGTCTAAAACTTGAAATTTGGACACTGTACAGGATTTCTGGAAATAACAAAGAGTTTCTAGAAATTTAACGATAAAGGACGAGATAATAGTGGTAGTAATTTTTATATCAAAAATTCATATCTCCGAATGTGATAGTGCTATCGACTTGACATTTTGTATACACACTTCTAATTTTAAATAATTAGGTACGTATTGCAACATATTTGTTATATTTCGCCTGAACTCTGTTGTGGCTAAACGGTTACAGTAAGCGTCTTTTACGTTGGATATCATCGTTAGATTTCCGGTGTAATGTAATGTGGTGTGAATTCCACGTTACACTCTTCGTCCACATCCAATATAGCGTCAGTTGAAAAGAACACTAAACTGAAATTCAAATCAATTGAAATTTATATTTGACCTAAAATGGACGAAAATTTTAGATTTATTATTATTACACTGGTATGTTTATATTCAGGAAGTTTAGAGACATGCAATTTAAAACGTAGATTTTTCATTTAAAATAATCTGGCGTGATTCATATTTTTATGATATTTGACCTACAAAGAAAGAAAATGTTATCATAATATGACAATATTATGAAAAGATCCCATGTGTACAAATCTCCTATAATTAGATTTGGTCTTATGAAAGCAATTAGATATGAATAGTCCAGGGTGATGTCCATTTTGGGGCAAAATTTATATTTTTATGACATTCATTTTACTCTTATTTTTCTGCCTTTATGTTGATAATGTTCAACTATGTTTAAGTTCCAGTGTTGAGATACTATAACTTAAACTTTAACAATCTACTTGCTTAAAAACATAGTAAAAAGTATCTCCCAACATCCATCATCTTGAGACATTCTGTGACTCCTGAAGTCATCAAAACAAGAAACTTTATTCATATACCTTCATTACATTCCACATGAACGGCAGAAGTCCACTTCCATTCAAGTAGCATTCCCAGTTCGTGGTCATTTCTACCTTGAACGTGAGAAGAACATGGGGCTGGTGAACACAAAATTAAGAGCTGAAATACCAGAGATTTGGGACAATGTGATCAAAAGTAGCAGAGTGAATCAAAGACCATTTCAAGGAAGTGAAATTCACAGTTTCATGATTCGAGATTGGATATCATTCTTACAAGCACTGTACTTGAGAAAATGTCCATTTCACTCTAGGCCAATCATGGCGCTTCGAATAAAGAAAAGTCACCAAAGATTTGTGATGCATAGAGACACTTATAATGATCTTTGGTTTTCTTCTGCGATTCGCCCATCCATTAAGAAATGGCCCACTAAAACCAGATTTATAGGAGGGAGAATTCTTACATTTAGAAATAGCATATGAAAGGAAGACATTAATCTTAATCTTTTGAAACTCCAAAAAAAAAAAAAAAAAATACTAAGATTTTCAAATTTTCTATCTTTGGTCACACTTGGTTTACGAAGGGGCGTCAGGTTTTGTCTTTTTCGATTATTAAAAGATATTTCTTTGTAGTTTTACTTACAAATGGGAAGAAACATAATAGTATGAGTTTTGAAGTTAAAAATTTTTACATTCCAGACTAACGAAAGAAAGTCAAACAATCAACTCGGAGAAAAATTATTAAGGTACATTTTCTGAAATGATTTCCAAAGTTTTATTTACACACTATCATTTAATATGTAATTTCTAATCGCATCATCCCGACAGCAATTCATCAGAGTAGAAGTTGATGTAATTATAATTTATAATTTAAGGAATTGGCTGTAAATTTAATCATTTTCTGCAGGGTTGGTCTTTTGAAGTTCCCTCATTAGATTGGAAATGAGGATGTTAATACAAGTATAATCCTTTAATAAGTAATTATGTTGTAATTAGCTTCAAAATCCAGAGCATTATATACCTTTCTATTTGCAACTATAAGTTCTAGCAAATATGCTTTAATTTGCCAAAAATATAATATTTACAAATCCTCTTAAGATAAAATATTTTAGGGGTGCCTTTTTTTTTGCTAAGTTACTACAATATTTCAAATTAAGAGTTGTCTCTCGTCATTATACACTTTTATCTATGGAAACAAAAATTGAAATATTATTGAGCAGAATCTAGAAGCAGTAAACAGATTTTCTTTCATTTGGTCCCAACCTTTTATTATAGACTAAAAAAATAAGTGGCCGTAAAACATACTAGAAAATGTTACGTTACTACGACGTTTCTAATTGATATGAGCTTCAACTGTCTAGTTGTGGGCTAAAAATTTGAATATTAAGGTTTTAAGTTGGATTTATAAGATCTTTTACACTTTTTTAAAGAAAGTTGCCTATCTCGTAAGAAAAATGGCAGGATCTGGAAGCTTATGGAACTCCCAAAAAAGTAATTAGGGAAATAAAGGAGAATAGAAACAACAAAGCAAGAAAACAATTTAATTTTAATAATATTGCCTTTAATTAAAAAAGATATTCTCTTTTTTAATTGTTTTGTCTGCAATATACCCTGTTTTCCCAGTGCAAACCAACTTCATGTTAGTTTTTTGATTCTGTTACTTACAACAATATACGTTTGAACATAAGATTTTCAAGCTAGTTTACAATATAAAAATAATTTGTAAACCAAATTTTAAGCACTTGCCACGATTAGGTTTGAAATAAAATGTTTTAAATTGTATAATAGTTTCCTGAAATATTAGTAAAAGTGGACATCATCTATATTTCCCTATACTTTTCATATGTATTTTAATTTTCGTTTTCTATATTTGAAGCGCTTACTGCAGAAAGCAAACAGATCAAACATTTACACATTTCCTTTTTTGTGACGATAATGGTTTTTAACAGGTCAATGGGTCGTTTAGCACCAAAATGACACTTGCCCGCTCAATATTAAAGGACATTGCGACACCTTCAGTTTTCATTTTATGATGGAAATATTGTAATACTGCAGTTTTCTTTTCGCAGTAAGCCATTTATTTGTTATCGAAGGGAATAAGAAAGAGCAGGATGAAACGGAGTAGGGATTGCAATTTAATAAGGTATTCATATCTCGAAACGCCTTACCGCTAGAGATTGGTGTTTTAGGTTCTCAACTGGAGTACTTAAAGTTTGTTTCAACGTTTTTACATGTTTGAGTTAATACGTAATAAAAAGTGATGTGTATAGTTTATTCTTATGTCAATGGGAAGCGTTATATAGTTTCGTGCCAGATTTCAAGTTCACATGAATTGTATAGGTGCAGAAAGAATACGTCTATATACTGTGTGAAACACATGAAAGGATTTGCTAACCAATGAACAAAGTAATTTTCGATAATTTAAATTATAAGAACTGTGGCTCGATACTGGAGAGAAAGAGGTTCCATTTAGAAATATATATTAGGTAGGCGGGTCGGAAACAAAAATAAAATAAATATTAAAACGTGCAAAATTAAACGAAGGATACTTATTTAGTTTGTTCTTATTTTAATTTACTTACAATTTGGAAATAGCTTACACATGATACTCTTTATTTGCATTTGTTATCCATCTTGTCAGTGAATACTTTTACGTATACACACCAGTAGAATAGGTTATATAAAAGAAACATTACAGGAAACAACACAAGCGAACATTTATCAAGAACATTCCAATTGCTATTTGTAGAGAAGATAGTACAGCTGCAGATGTGTTTGAGTTTTCGTTTACAAGATGATAAGTAATTTCGTTTTCCTCTTTGTATCTGCAAAGAAAATGAAGACATAGCTTTAATAATAATAATAATAATAATAATAATAATAATAATAATAATAATAATAATAGTAATACTAACTATAGATGTTTTTACATTTCAAACTACAGTGACTTCCTAATTGTATGAGTTCAGTATTAAAACCAGAGAATTGATCTATTGTTGCAAGTTGGATCATATAAATAAAATCAAATGTATAAAAGTTCTTTATTGTTTATATATATACGAATTCCTGGACTATAGAAGAATTTTTATAGTAAATGAGTTATGATATAGAAAATACAACAATATGCACACCTACGAAGTGCTCTAATTTAATAGCTTTCTATTTCCTATTTTATACCAGTGTATTAATATATTTCTGGAAAACGAAAACAGAGCGTTTTCACATAACACAGTCAATCGGTTGTGAACTTAAAAAAGACACGGCTATGAAAGAAATAATTAAACTCTACAATATCGTACTGATGACATCCTCAATGATTTCAAAAAATAAGTAGTATATCTTACACAAATAAAAGATTAGAAGGTTTTTAAGTCATAACTATTGGTCGATGTAACCCTTGTGTAGGCGCTGGTTTCTTAATAATTCTTCGACGTTGCCTTGAGACTGTTCAATATATTTGTATTCCATAACACACAAAATTATATGAATTCAAAAAATACAAACAAAGTTGCTAGATGAACATTATTATATGTAGATTAATGCGATATTAACACAATACACGTAGCTATCGTTGCTTTCTTGGTGTCACGTTTTTACACACACACACTCACCCCTGCTGGGGAGAAAAAGTATTAGTTTTTATGTTGCTGCCTCTTCATTTACTTACTGGCGTTAGTTCTTATTGAGATGAACGCTCAGTTCTGAACATACCGCCCGCCTTGAAGGAATTTCTTCAACAAATCTATGAATGATTAATTTGGTTCATGAACTTAATATACACAACAATAGATAACATAAATTATGAATGAATGATATAAACATAAACAGAATAATGAACACACAACACAACACTATGAACCACACAATGTACACACTATGAATACACCAACACATTAACTCTCCTTAGGAAGCGGGCACAATTGACGAATGGATCTTGTTGTTGTACCTCTGGTAGTTTTCACTGTCGCCACTCGTACTATTCCGTCCTTCCCAGGAAACAATTGCACAATACGTCCAGTTTTCCATTTTAGAGGTGGAATGTTATCTTCTTTGATGAGCACCAAATCACCTTCCAGAAGATTGGGAAATTTTCTTCTCCACTTAGATCGTTCTAGAAGACTTGATAGATACTCCTTTGACCATCTGGACCAAAATTGCTGATGAAGTTGTTGTATGTATTGCCATCTCGAAAGTCTGTTGACAGGAATATTTTTCAAGTTAGGTTCTGACATGGTAGTGAGTGCGTCGCCTATTAGGAAATGACACAGGTGTTAAAGGATGTAGGTCGTTTGGATCATTTGATAATGGTATTAGGGGTCTAGAGTTTAAGCAAGCCTCAATCAGTGTCAAAATAGTGTTCATCTCTTCGTAGGTGAGTGAAGCATTTCCGACAGCTCTCTTTAAATGGTATTTGAGAGATTTAATTGATGATTCCCATAAGCCTCCCAAGTTGGGTGATCTTGCTGGAATAAAAACCCACGTGATGTTATCAGCCGCTAGAAAATTATGTAGTTTTTCTTTATGGTGTTCTGATTCAAATAAAGTCTTCAATTCTTGTAGTTCCCTTTTTGCACCAACGAAGTTACTTGCATTGTCAGAATACAGTTTAGCGCATTTTCCTCGACGAGCCATGAATCGCTTTAATGCTCCAATAAACGCCTCTGTAGTTAGATCACTAACAAGTTCAATGTGAACCGCCTTAGTCGCAAAACACACGAAAAGTGCTATATATGCCTTATGGAGTTTGGCTCCCCTTCGGTTACTCGATTTAAGGTAAATGGGCCCACAGTAGTCAACGCCGCTGTGAAGAAATGGTCTTGTTCGTTGAACTCTGTCAGCTGGTAGATCTCCCATCATCTGTTTACCATATTTAGGATTGTTTCTGAAACATGTGACACACTGATGCACAACTTGACGAACCAAGTTTCGTCCACGTATTGGCCAATACGATTGTCGCAAGGATGATAACAATAATTGAGACCCGGCATGCAATAGCTTCTTATGTTGCTCTTGAGCGATTAACTTTGTCAAGTTGCAGTTAGCTGGAAGTACAATAGGATGTTTCTGTCCTTCAGTAAGATCTGTTGCATTTAATCTTCCTCCGACTCTGATGATTTGCCTCTCATCCAAGTATGGGTTCAAATTTCTCAGTTGACCTTGGTTGTCGACTTCCTTTCCTGATCTCCATGCATTCAATTCCTTGTGAAATGCTTGTTGTTGTGATAGTTTAATAAGACATTCGAGTGCTTCATGTAATTCACTTACTGTAAGATGTCCATGCTGTCTGTCTGTAGATTTTCTCATGTTGTGTGCAAATCGTAGACAATAAGCAGTTACACGTTGCAATCTTCTTAATGATGAATATCTGTCTAAGAGTTCACACGGTGTTGTAGAAACCATCACTGCTGTATTCTTTCGTCGCTCGGGAACATCGCTTAGGTCACAAACATCTTCCCTCGTCTGTGAGTCTAATTTCTCAGATAGCCAGGAAGGCCCATGCCACCATAATTCATTATCAAGAATCTCTGATGGTGTTAATCCTCTCGATATATGATCTGCTGGATTCTCCTCTGTTCTGATGTGTCTCCATTCATAGTTACAAGTCAGCTGTTGAATTTCCGCTACACGATTTGCAACATACGTCTTCCATTGAGAACAAGGTCCTCTTATCCATGCTAATACAATGGTGGAATCTGACCATAAAACAACCTTATCGATCTTGCAATGTAATGCTTGTATTACTTTCTGAGTTAGCTGTGCAAGTAACAAAGCTGCACAAAGTTCTAGGCGAGGAATAGTTGTCTTCTTCAAAGGTGCTACTCGAGATTTTGAACATAGTAAGTTTGCTGTGAATTTCCCATTTTTTGTACTAGATGTTACATATATACAAGCTCCATATCCATTCTGAGATCCGTCGCAAAATCCATGAATTTCTACCTGCGATTGTGTTTCTTGAATAACCTTTCGCTGAACATGTAGTGATTCCAACTCTTGAAGTTGCTGCTCAAATGTTTCCCAATCTGAATGCAATGGGGCTGGAACTTCTTCATCCCAATTCAATTTTAATTCCCACAAACGTTGCAGAAATATTTTTGCCTTAAGAATAACTGGTCCTATTAATCCTAAGGGATCAAATATGCTCGCTACTGTAGCAAGAATAGTCCTCTTCGTGATTTGTTGAGGGTTGTTTCTTGGTTTGACAGAGAAAGAAAATGTGTCTTTAATGGGATTCCACAACAATCCTAAACTTCTTGTGATGCAATCATCATTTGGTTGAATGGTGAAATTTGATTCTTGAAGTTCACTGGGTATTTTTGAAAGCAGTGAAGTGTCGTTGCTACACCATTTTCTCAAACAAAACCCACCCCTTTACAGAAGAGTTGACCCTGTAATTCATGTAGTTTCTTCTTCGTGTTTGTCCCTGTTTGAAGATCATCAATATAGAAATCCCTCATTACAATTTCTGCTGCCTTAGGGAAATTCTTCTTCTCTTCTATGGCTAGTTGCTGAAGACATCTACTGGCTAGAAAAGGAGCTGCTGCAGTACCATATGTTACAGTTTTGAGTCGATATATCTTTATTGCTTCTTGAGAGTTTTCTCTCCACAGTATTTTCTGGTAGTTTGCATCTGAATCATGTACCCTAATATTGCGATACATCTTCTCTATATCAGCTGTCATGACGTATTGATGTTGCCTGAATCTTGCTGTTATGGAAAATAATTCTTCTTGGATTGTAGGCCCGACTCTCATCGTCTCATTTAATGAAAGTCCAGAAGTTGTTTTGCACGATGCATCAAATACAACCCTGAGTTTGGTAATAGTACTGTTCTCCTTCATTACGCAATGATGGGGAAGATAGTAGTCTGGCATCATTGTATCGCTCTCTGCTCTAGTTATTTCTTCCATATGGCCCAAATCTTCGTACTCTTTCATGAACGCTATATAAGCCCTTTTTTTCTCAGGATCCTTCGTAAGCCTTTTTTCCATTGAATAAAGTCTTCTTGTTACAATCTCCTTGGATTTACCAAGATTCCTCACATTTTCTTTAAAGGGAAGTCTGACGACGAATCTCCCAGTCTCGTCTCTCCGGTATGTTTCTTTGAAGTGTCTTTCACATTCTGCCTGCTCTTGACTTAATGGATGTTTTGTTGAACATTCTTCTATCGTCCAGAATTTTTGTAATTGCTCGTGTATTTTTTCTGTTGTGGAGAGGTGACACACATTTGTCGAAATGTGTGGTTGATTGTCTATTTTTCCAGCTACAACCCAGCCAAACAATGTTTTGTGCAAGGTTGGATACCCTGCCTTGAGTTTTATTTGCCCTTCACAAAGTAGATCAAAGAATACTTCCGCCCCCAATAACATGTCAATACGCTGTGTTATGTTGAAGCTAGGATCTGCTAATTCAATGTTGGAAGGTATTTCCCACGATGACGTGTCTACACGAACCATAGGCAAGTCTTGTGATATTTGCGGCAATATGATGAAGTCTAATGTGGCTGAATAATGGTTATGTCTTGACTTAATTGTAGCCTGAACGCTATGGCGTGACCTTGTATTAGCATTACCTATACCATTTATGTGTACAACGCTATTACTCTTTGTTAGTCCCAATAATTGAACCATTCTATTTGTTAGGAAGTTGGACTGAGAAGCACAATCGAGAAGTGTTCGACACATTTGAAAATTACCCTGTTTATCTTTAACATATACTACAGCTGTGGATAGCATAATGCTTGGTGGTCTCCTAAGATTCTGAGGTACACTGTTTGTAGAACGAATATTCTTTTCACATTCCTGCCCGAGTGATGTTCAAGCGAGCGTGTTTTGACCTTGACCTATTTCCCTTTCATCTTGTGGTTCATTCGCGCTAGTGGGCGATGGACAACGCGAGTAGTGCAGTAATGTGTTATGCTTTTTACTGCATATTTTACAATTACCTGATAAGCACTCATTTGCCTTATGCGCTCGTTTGAGACAATTTATACACAAAGAAAGACGTTTAACTTCTTTAATTCTATCTCCTATAGATTTTTTCAACAATGATTGGCATTGAAATAATTTGTGTGAGCCTTTACAGCTGGGACATGCATTGTTGTCGGAATACGTTACGTGTGCTGTCATTGAGTAAGAACTCTTTTTGCCTGCCTTATTTGTTTGTTGATATTTGTTATTTGGAACTGAGGGTGTATCTTTAGGTCTACGCTTATTATCAACTGCGTCTAAAACTTGGCAACGCTGTTGTAAAAATTGTGTCAGCTGTGACATGCTCGGTAATTCATTCGTTGATTGTGTTTTCTCCCACTCCTTATGTGTTGTATTGTCTAGTTTGGTCGCAATCAAATAAATAAGTAATGCATCCCAGCTTTCTGTCGGTTGACCTAATGATTTTAAAGCCCTTAAATGTTTTACCGTGCTGTCTAAAAGAGATTTAAGCGAAACAGCCGACTCACATTCCACCATTGGCATTTCAAATAAAGCTTTGACGTGTTTGTTAACAATATATTTTTTGTTTTCAAAACGTTCTTTGAGTAAAGTCCATGCTACGTCATAGTTTTCAGAAGAAATTTCCAAGGCTTGTATTACTTCAAGAGCCTCCCCACGTAGAGAAGAACGTAAATAATGAAACCTTTGGACCGGCTGCAATGTGCTATTGTTATGTATTAATGCCTGAAACGTGTCACAGAACGACAACCACTCATCGTAGCTTCCAGAAAAGGTCGGAAGGTTTATCACCGGCAACCTAACTGATGGATTAGAATTGCTTGATTCATTGTTTTCATTTTTCTTTGCACTGGAGCTGTGTTGATTTATGAACACTTCCGTCTTAGCTGCTAAATCAAAATAAGTATTCTCGAATTGCTCTCTTTCTTGCGTTTCCTGATCAATTTCTGATGAACCCTGTAACATTTCTATTTCGGATTGTATTGCATCAAATTCATCATAGCACTGTTTTATTTTCTCGTAACGTAACACTAACTGCGTAATATTCTGATCTTCTGTAAAGCTATCTAAAAAAGGTTTAAAACGAGTGAGTTTGGCCTTAATTTGACCTCTCTTGAAAACTAATTGTTTCATTCTGTCAGTCATGCTTCACTCAAATTAAATACACTTTTAACACTTCCGTTTTAATGAGGCTATTACAGGCTTATTTTGTATAAGTGATACAAGGATAATATTATATTGAAATATGCACTCACTACCTACCTTGTTAACTGCACTGTTGAATCCTGATCCGGCGTGGATGGACCATTTGGTCGATGTAACCCTTGTGTAGGCGCTGGTTTCCTAATAATTCTTCGACGTTGCTTTGAGACTGTTCAATATATTTGTATTCCATAACACACAAAATTATATGAATTCAAATAATACAAACAAAGTTGCTAGATGAACATTATTATATGTAGATTAATGCGATATTAACACAATACACGTAGCTATCGTTGCTTTCTTGGTGTCACGTTTTTACACACACGCACTCACCCCTGCTGGGGAGAAAAAGTATTAGTTTTTATGTTGCTGCCTCTTTATTTACTTACTGGCGTTAGTTTTTATTGAGAAGAACGCTCAGTTCTGAACAACTATTCTGTAATATAGTGTAAATTGCTAAGAGACGAGTTCTGATAGGTGTATAAAATGAAATTATGTTTCACCTTACACTGTACTTGTGAAGATGTGTAGGGTAGGTGACAGGAATGATCAATACAGATTGACGATAGAACAAGTTAATGTAATGAAACATTAAGGAAAATTAATATGCGTGAACAAAAGTGATTATAAGGTTATGTTACTTTAAATTCATGTCATGTTCAAGAATGATTAGTTTCAAAAATCAGTGGGTTGCTCTATCTGTTGACCATCGAAGGATCTCATGGTATAGAATACCACTCAGGCTTAGCCGTAATCCGGGGTTCTACTGCGAAAAATTTAGAAAATCATCCCTCCTGAAATGTAGTTTTAGGAATTTTTCAGTTAAAAAGATTGTTTCTTTGTATTTTTCCCTTTTTATTCACTGGAAAAATAAATTTTGTATAGAAGTAAAGCGAATTAACAAGGGAGAGTCTAGTGTTCTGTCCCAACTCACGATCTTAAGTCTCGTCACGCCATTCTCAAAGAAGACTATTTGTGACATATGCAGTGTAGAAAATCGTTGCTAAATAACAAGGACAAATGCTCGTTCAATTGATCACTTAAAGATACTCAAAGCTATAATTTACGTGGTTTTATAAGTAAATAAGCTATATTCAAATATTGTGTCTTTCCGTCTCTATGAAAATATCGGGCTACAGTATCATTTAGGAAATTCTCTGAAATATTAGAATTTTCCTTCTTAGTTCTTTACTTTCTTTTATTCTTGTATCTTATTATTCTTTATTTCTTTCTTTTATACATGGGAGCTAGTGCCCCACACAAATTTTTGAGGTCGAGTAGGCTACCCAGGTTCTGGAGTTAAGAAGACACAGTTAAATGAATGGCATACTGGCTAATCCTACGAACAGCTTACGCACTATCGAACAATATGCGGAAAGCTAATTGCAGTGCTATTATGTAATCGATATATTATCACCTGTCGATAGAATGAACACAATTAGAAGCTTAGTTTCCAATGAGAGTGAGTGTGTTTGCAACATTATTATGGAGTCATGCAAATTAAAAATCTATAGACATTTAATCGAGTAAGTTTACATTAAGCTTTGTGCGTATTTACTTTGGACTTATCTACATTAATGCGATATGATTTCCTATAGCCATTTTCATTTAGGTTATAACGCAAAAGAGTTGGCAAGTAATTAGAGAATGAAAATATAGGAATTTACCATTTTAAAATTTCTCAAGGGATACATTCCACCAGTGACTCTTATATGTCCAATGGGTTTAATAATATCTTCTTGCTGTCCTTTTCCCCTAATCTTGAAAAGTAGACACGCGTATTCCAGTAATGCAAGCACAACGAAGAAGATCGAAAATAGCATCCATACAACAAGTGCTTGTATGTTTAAAGATGGAGGCGCATAAGATCTGGAAAGATGATCATAAATTTTATTTAATTTTATTATTTTATGATATTAAATTATATATTTTGATAAGAGTGCAGCTTATTCTGTCCTAAATTGATCTTATAATCTGTTAAATATACAGTATATTTTTAAAAAAGTACTCTAATAATTACAGACAAAATGAAAACAGTTTGTCCTATATAAGAATGCTGGCACGGGTAGAAGTTAAATTTGGATTAGTGTTTTTTTTATAAAACGATCACACCTATTCAATACGTAATTATCTATATCTAAATACGTCTAGCGGTGTGGAATCTACTTCTTAGTACAGTCGAACTGACGATTGCTTTGATGGACAGGCTGAGATTATCGAACAGTCTAACTCAGCAGTCC
Organism: Thermobia domestica; assembly: GCF_964235325.1. Classification (NCBI taxonomy): domain Eukaryota; kingdom Metazoa; phylum Arthropoda; class Insecta; order Zygentoma; family Lepismatidae; genus Thermobia; species Thermobia domestica. The sequence continues at coordinate 51,685,121 of NC_137456.1, forward strand.
CCAATTACTTCAGAGTTGCGGATTCCGTTTTTTAAGACAAGGCACAGAACACACACATTTAAATTTTGTTATATTACTATCAATATTAGTTGAAATGAAGGTTATACTATTAAAGGAATTAAATGACAGACCTTGATTTATGTTATAGTAACTAATAAATAATAGAAATGTATAAAGAGGAGCCAGAGATGACATATTTTTATAATAACTTATGATATATAAATAATACCAAGAGCCTCTTAAGTATCACTAACCAAAAATGAAATATTTTGACACAAGTCATTGTAAATAGTGTTAAATGTAAGGAACTCTCTTTATGAAACGTCCAAAGTAAAGATATAACTCCTTCTCCCTCTGCAAAGTAATAGAGCAATTCATGTCTAAGAACCTATAGTGGTGATATGTAAATAAAACAATGTTGAATATCATTCAGTTTGCTGCATTGATGCTATCATGTGAGACAAGATTCCAGGACATATGTACGTTCGGGTTCCCCCTTAACTCTATTTGTAAAGGCATCTAAATACAATTGAAGCTCTTGGAACATAGTAATGTACCAACATTTGTGCACTTTAGTTGGACATTTTTCTGTATCTGGAAAATATTGTTTATGCTTTCTTTTTATTTTTTTTAAATAGAGGATTCAATAATGTCCAATTCTTAAGAATATCCGTATTTATGGCATAGTAGAACATTCCACCACTTATTGTAAATAAGGTTTATTAGTATGACTACTGCTTCCACCTTAACCCTATATGGCGCCGTGTTAATCCAAATTAATAAACCATCTTGAGTGTGATACTTTGAAGCTCATACCGTAGATAGTGCTACTCCTGTTTTAGGTATTTTCCTTTATGCCCTGCCATCTGTTATAAATACTCATAATTACGTCTGTTACGAAAGTAGAGTTTTTCCAGGAGTTTATGTTGCAAGCGCGGATGCAGTGTGCGTGGATGCATTGCTTATTTTATTTTTGAAGCAAGAGGAGTCGAAATCAGAGAAATTATTCCCTTAAAATATTTTTGTAAAAGGTAAGTGTCTCTTGTTTATGTAAACTGCTTGTAACTTATAATACTAATTTCATTTTGTGTTTTATCCTCCGAAATGTGTTTATATATTTTGATTAACATTGAGCAATTACGAACCTCTTTTACTAAGAATCAAAGATTTATACGATAGTCCTAATGGAATGTTTGAAAAGTTTGTTTCTAACTTTCTTTTCTTTTAATTTTGTTATCTTAGACCTGAAAATTCATTGTCGGCTCATGGAGAGGAGAGCATTGTTACCTGCAGTGTATGCTTTCAAGGTTGCAAACTTATGAATGAAGTCATTCGAAGTTGAACACGAAACAATTTACTAAACGTAACGATATTTCCAACATCTTCCTCTATTGATTTCGATTTTGTGTTATTTTGAAAACCTTTCTCACTCTTTCTCTCTCTTTCCTTTCTGTTACCCTTTTGTATTATTTACTGACTTACTGCCTGATAAAGATTCTTGAAGACTGTAAAAGCTTTATATTACTTTTACAGATGACCAAGAATATATTTTCGGAAAAACGACTCGTTCAGCCATACATAGCACCTCATGACAGTGAGGATGAGCAGCCCCAATAAAGTGATGATTATTTAGGAGGAGTTCTAGATTCAGATGATGAAGAATTGCGTCCTAAATCTGAAACTTCAACTGGATCAGAAGATATGTCCAAAATTATTGTACTCGAGTATTTTGCTTTGATTTCATTGAAACCGACACTTTTAGATTGGTAAATTGATTGAATCTTTTTTAGATGAAACAGTAAATGCCAATTCCAGTGAGGCTACAACTGCTGCCAGTAATCACCCCAATGGAAAAGAATAACAAGAAATGGCCCACCTCTTCAGGCACCACAATAGAAATCGCGTTTGTCTTCTCCAAATGAAGTCAAATTTCCAATTGAATATTTTCGAATGTTTCTAGTGCTAATATTCTGGAGTTAATCGTTCGTGAAAGCAATGTATATTCTAACCAGAAGGACTCCAATAAACCTTTGGATCTAACTGAGCTGGAATTAGAAATATTTATATGAACCGCAATGTTCATGTCCATTATTCGTATACTAAGAACAAGATTGTATTAGAGTTCTTCCTCTAGTATTTCCCAAGTTGCTGATAACATGTCTTACGGCATTGAGTTTCACTTCAAGAAAAAATTGTTTCCTGTCATTCCATACACAGTCATTCAATACATTGTATCGATAAAAGATATGTTAGTAATTTCAGATTAAATGTACTGTGTTTCAGCATGCCTTAAATACATATTGTTTACTAAAGCATGTTATGAAAATCTGCACAATACTATATGTGTGAAGAAGGTTTGTAACGTCTAAAAGAAATTATGTATTGTATATGAATGAAAACTTAAACAAACAAGGTTCATAATTGCGCAATGTTAATTCAAATACACAATCTTCCTGACGTCATACGGTAAATGTGCCCGTCAAAATTTTTTATTAGTTCGTTTTAGATACGCGAGTGAGTAAGTAAAATATTTAAATATTTTTTCCTTGAAAAAATAAATAAATTGAGCAATATAGGGTTAACGACAAATTTCATAAGTCCAAGATTGTTATCGGAATCCTTGATCGAATGTCTTATGATTGCATAAATTTGGTCTACATAAAACATTTTCTTGTACCATATACCAAGCTGACTTGCTACAATTGCATAGTAGATCATGACACATTTATAACGCAGGGAAAACATGCGTAACCTCGCGTTTTTGATATCAACATGAAATTTTGAGAGTATAAAATGAATTACGGTAATTTATTAAATTATTTCCGAAACCAAATTATAAGTTCTTGTCACCACTCATGGCGCATCCTCAGGTTGTGGATCGAGGAGAAGGCCTCTAGATATAGAGGTTATCTGCGAATATGCTGAATAAGCAGTCGCGGACAGACGACAAAGAATGGTCCTCCAGCTTGGGGGTTTGGGTAGGGCTAACAACCTCATCCTGTAAAAAAAAGCTCTTGTACAGAAACATTCACAGACGCCTCGGACAAGGACTGATAACTTGGCAGGACCTCAATAAAAGAAAATGGATATGAGAAATGGAAGGTGGAATATTTGAAGACTCTATAGAGCAGACGCGTTAGAAACCGGAACGAGCAAGTTAAAGAAATACTGGATGGACGTAGTAGGAGTTCAGAAAGTTAGCTGGGAAGGAAATGTACTCTAAATTCCAGAAATCGTATGATGTTTTACTGGGAAGGAAATAAAAACCAGGAATTAGAAATAGTTTTTTTCGTTCACAAACAAATAACATCAGCAATTACGCTGGATGAATTTGTTACTGGCAGATTTTCTTTTATTACTATTAAGGGTCGGTGGTGTGATATTATTATTTTAAATGTACATGTCCCAACAGAAGATAAGGATGACGACATAAAAGACCCTTTTTGCGAAAAAGTGGAACAGATGTTTGACCAACTCTCGCGATACCATATGGAAATCCGATTAGGGAATTCCAATGCGAAGGGTGGGCGAGAGGGTATTTTAAAACCGATTATGGGGAACTAAAGTCTCCATAAGGAAAGTAATGGCAACAGTGTTAGACTAGTGAACTTTGCACATCCAAAAAACTTATCATGGAGGGTACAAAATTCCTACATCTCGACCTTCGTAAATACACTTGGACCTCATCAGATGGAAAAACACATAATCAAATTGATCACGTTTTGGTAGATACAAGAAGACAATTTAGCACAATTGATGTCAAGTCGTTTAGAGGGTATGATTATGATACTGATCACTACCTGGTGGCAGCGATAATAAGAGAGAGATTATCGTTGAACAAAGGAAATATTCAATGTCTAAAGATTTAATTTAAAGAAATTAGGAGAGAGTCAGGTAAGAGACGAATACCAGATTGAAGTTTCGAATAGATTCTCGCCTTAAAAGATTCGGAATGCACTAGTGTTGAGAATACTGGGATTGAAATTAGAGATAGCATTAAAAGTTAGGCAAAACAAAAATTGAGACAAGCGGAAATACGTAGGAACAAACAATTGTTTGACGAGGAATGGATTAAACTAGCAGAGAAGAGAAAAGAGGAAAAATTTCGTTGGCTAGAAAATTTGAATAACATAACTGCATAACATTTCGTAGACTTCAGGCGGGAATATTCCAAAACTTTTAGAACAAGAAACGCAATATTTGAAAGCTAATATTAAGGAACTTGAAGATAATACTAAAAATAAAAACATTCGGGACATGTATAAGGGGAACAACGAATTTAAGAAAGGCTTTGAGCCTTGTGCTTGTATATTAAAGAAAGCTGACGAAACAGTTCTGCCAGATACAGACAGTATCTTAAATAGAAGGAAAGATTTTTTTGAAGATTTCCTTAACACGCAGCCAAAAACTAATATACTTGGAGAAAGAGAGATACATACTGCAGAACCTTACATTTCAGGACCCAAGTTATTAGAAGTAGAAATGCTACAAATAACTTCACTTCTCATACTGCCTCGTTGCTGAACTTAAACTCGAAATCAAGGCAAATCAACTTTAAAGAAATTTTAAAAAAATACAAATTTTCTTGTGTAGATGAAATTTCAGCTGAGTTAATTTTAGCTGGAAGCGACAAATTTTGGAACAAGATACACAAACTCATTCCCATTACCTGGAACAAGGAAGAATTAGTAAACGAGTGGAAAGACTCAATCATCTTCCCAATTCACAAGAAAGGCTACAAACTGGCTATAATAGTTATCGAGGTATTTCTCTTTTGTCAACTCCTATAAAATCCTTTCAAACATTCTAGTAACAAAATGGATGTCATTCCCAAATGAAATTATTTGAGATTATGAGTGCGGATTTAGGCGAAATCGATTAACTATCGACAAAATATTTACCATTCGACAAATTGTCGAAAAGAAGTGGGGATATAATACCAAGGTATATCAACAATTCATAGATTTTAGAAAAGCTTTCGACTCAATTAGGAGAGAAACATCGCACAACGTCCTTACAGAATTTGGAATACCGAAAAAGCAAATTAGATTAATTAAGGTAGGTTTAAATGAATCCCAGAGTAAAGTCCATGTAGGAAAATTTTGGTCGACGAGCTTTCATATGGAGAATGGGCTGAAACATTCAGATGCTTTGTAAACATTATTATTCAAATTTGTCCTGGAATACGCTAGAAGGAAAATGAAAGATCGCAACCAGGCCTAAAGATGAACTGTGTTCACCAGGTTATGGCGTAGCTGATGATGTAAATTTAATAGGTGATGATAGGAAATGCAGAGGTCTTATTAAACGCTTGCAGTGACTCAAGTTTAGAAGTAAATGCAGAGAAAACTAAATACATGGAGGTGCATAGAAACCATAATACGGCAAATTATGGATGTGTTAAAATATTAAATAATAATTTTGATAAAGTGGAAACTTTCAAATATCTAGGATCAATATTAACAGGCGAAAATAGTATTAAATTAAATGTCGACTAAAGACAGATAATTCTTGTAATTCGTGTTATTTCAAAATCTCGTCGTCGCGAATTCTGTGGAGAAAATTGAACCTTAAAATATATAAAACGATTATCATTCCTGTTGTTCTGTATGGTTGCGAAACATGGTCACTTACTCTGAGGGAACAACATAGATTGAAAGCATTTGTTAACAAGATCCTGAGACGAATAATCGGACCCAAGAAGAACGGGAATGGGAATAACGGAAGTACATCATTTAAACGATTCACCAAATATTATTAGGGGTGTCAATTCTATGAGGCTTAGGTGGACAGGTCATGTAGTTAGAATGGAAGAAAGTAGAAACGCTTTCAAAGCCTTTACTGGAAGACCAATCTGAAAACAACCATAAGGAACACCAAGGCAAAGATGGGAGGACAATAGTAAGATGGATTTCTCATCGAGAAATAGGAATACAAAGTATGAACTGGATCCAGTTGGCTAAGAATAGAAGTCAGTGGAGAGCTTTTGTGATCACTGAATTGAACCTCCGGGTTCCATAGGCCATACAGTTTATTATTTATAGGCTCGTAGTAGGGAGAATGCCCAATTGTGCCATTTATGCATTCACGTTCTGATTGAGCAAAGAGTGTTAATCGTAAACCCACTTTCGTAAAAATCAGATGATTTTAAATTTTATAAATTCTGAATTAAAGGTTTTAAATATTCTTTAAATCAATTACTCACGTTATTGCTTCAATCATTGTTATTAATGTTAGAAGAGTCGTGACGAGTAAAACCATTCTTCCTGGAACTACATCTGGATTGATTATAAAGCTTCCCCAGGAGAGTGCTACAAATATTCCACTTGGAAGATATACTTGAAGAATGGGGCTCATTATCTGTCGCTGCATCTTTAAGTAGACCACAAGACCGGATATGTTGGCTACGAATAAAAATGTGCATTATTTAATTATAGAATAATTGTGCACTCTAAATAAAAATAAAATTTTCTTATATTGATTTTGAAAATCTTAAACTTTATTCCTAGTGATTCATTTTTGGATTTAATTTAATATTCTTGAAGTTTCTTAATTTCTTGAATTTGAATATGGTTGTTACTTACTTGTTTTGTACAAATAATAAAGTTTTCCGGAAGAATCCTATGAATTGTCGAAACAAAAGAAGAAACATTGATTATTAATAGTATTTAAGACAACATTACCGTAATATAATTTAGGTATGTGCCATATTTAAAACAATACGACCTCAACAAACCTTTCTTATTCACTTGATAAAGCAAAATAGAGAAATTACAAGCAATATATAGTTCCAATTTTGTTTCTGGCCTAAATAAAATTTCACCTTCTTTTGGTGTACTGTGTGGAAAGATTTATATGATAATATTACTGCGATTACTATAAGAGATCAAAGTGACTTAATAGTAAAAACATTGCACATACACATAAGAGAAATTAATGAACTCTTGAAGTGTAACGATCATGTTTATGCTCCATTATCTAAAGGATACGGTGATGATGAACTAGAAAGAAAAATGAAATGAAATCTTTAAGTTTTACATCTCACAGTTATGCCGGTTAAGGAACTAGAAAGAAGAAAGTGGTAAAATAAAGATAGTTAGAGTAACGTGGAGAACCCCTAGATTACCTAAACACGCGGTAATTGTCCAAAACAAAGCCTATCTGGCATGATCCGGAATCAAAATATGAACCCCAGACGAACGAGGAGAGTTCTCAACTACAATTACACTCAAACTTCTCATATAATATTGCAAATTATCATTTATTTACTCGTTTAAAAACTGGGATCAAGTTAGACTTGAGAACCACAACTAGTGATAACATTAATTAAAAATTCAAGAGAAGGTACTTTCGTTAGAACTCAGATATGATCTAAGCTTAAAATGAACACTGCAGAAACAGCACCTTAGTATGTGAGGGCGATGGAGTTTAAATCGGAATTCCATCGTACAAATTCTAAGACTTTACTTTCACGATCTATGTCGAACTCGTGAATATAAGTAAAGTGATTTTCGGAAAGTGGGACTGGAAAATTTCTAAAAGAAAATAACATCACAATATAAAAGAATATAGGGAATGCACATCTAAAGCTTTACCTCGGTTTAAAGCGGATCCTCTAGTATACACTCCAAAGTAGTGCTGTCCGCAGACAACAGCAAACTGTATTCAGGGAGTTTAGTTACTGCAGATTCTGACTGGATGATAACAGGGACTGAGTTATATTAGAAAGCCTGAGATATATTATTTGCAACGATCTTGATCTAAGGTACCCTCCATCAAATAATCCTATTCTTTTATATTTAAGCATGGAGTATATTCCTCCCTTCTCAGTTTATCTTCTGATTGTTTTTGTGAAACTAGTTCATTATTTCGTTCAAGTTATTTAATAAACTTTACTTTTATTTGAGATATTAGAAAATCCAAACAAAATGTACAAATTTTACATTTTTCCCATTCTACTAAATTTAGCTTCACTACAAATTCAATCCTAGTTCCATTCCTAATTAGTGGTTCAAAAAAATCATAGTCTAGCCCAAGTTTCTTTTTGAACAAACATCATTCTACTTTTTGGTTGACACACTATGAAAAAATAGACATTTATTACACAGCTACTAATTATGACTTCCAAACTATGTATATTTTTTCTCATAAGTTTTTCTTCATGTACACTCAAATTGGCACTGCCACTTTGCAAATATGATATGAATTCACGATTCATATTGTGTGATTCATGTTCTTTTCTGAATAGTAGATTCCATATTTGATTCCATATTTGATTGAACTTAGAAAATAGCCGGTAACATAGCTCTTAATCGAACACATAGATACGAGCGCTATTCTTCCTGGCTATGACGTTAAACATCAACCAATTCTCATTCATTTCTTTCATTTAACTTTGGTGTTCTCTATCATGTCACATTATGTGATCATTTGAAACTCCGTGCATTACCTTCCCCTTCAAAACATATACAATACAACATAACATTACATGTAACCCTACGTGCTGTGTATTTTGGTGATCTAAGTTAGAGTCAATATCCATATCCCAACCAGAGCACATATTTATCTATCCTCGCAGACCATTACGCATAGACAGTAAACTTTCAAAACGTACATTATTGCTCTGTCGCGTCATTCCTATTTGACAGCGTCACGTCGGCCGACGTACAGTGTAAAGCTATACCATTAGTAGCAGAAGAGTCGTTCTTCGTGGGATGTATACCAGAGTGTTGCCTAAAGTATTTCGGCTTTGTAAGGAATGAACTTATATCGATGTTAGAACACAGATCAACAACGAAATTTGACTAAAACACAGTGCACGTTACACGATGGTTTATCTTAACAAAATATTCTTAATTCTTATGTTGGAATAAGCTCACGTGGTAATTGACTAGCCCGTTCCCCCTGGTGGAATATTTAGATTTCTTCAATGGGAAACGGCAGAGGACGTCGTTTAGAAGGACCTACCAACAAGTCCGAAGACATGAAACGTCGTATTACTGCTTCCAATTTTACTATATTGACTAAACTTTTACAACATACACATAAATTTTTGCATACAAGGCTGGAGCCTTGTTGTGCAGCTAATGAGCGTTATGTGGAACTTTGTGAATGCGTCTGTTCTGGAAAGAACATTGCTACTTCCATTGATTTGTAATACTTGTCACGTACATGCAGTGTTAAATGGGAAAACAACACCTGCCTTTGATTTTCTCAGCGGTATTTCTTTATGAATTTAGACTAGAAAAAATATTACAGTAAACACCATTGACATTTTTACTTGTAGATTCCTTTAGTGACATTCCAAGATATTGTTGTGTTTATTTAAAAGATACGCTGCTATTTTTAAACAATCCTGATATATTATGATTTCTTTATGTCTTGTAATGGCAGAAACATAGATCCGTTCTTACACACCTTAACATTTAAGAAGACAGTTCAACAAATGAATTTGTTGCTTCTGATATAATCACAGTGGAAGTTTTCGGTTTCTCTATACATATTTATATATACGCGTTGGATGGAAACATATTAAATTATTGTGAGTACATGTATACTATTATCTTATATGTTTAGTCATTAAAGATAAACGGACACCGAATAAATTAAAAATTAAATTTAATTAACGGATTTCAAGTTTGTACTTACCTGATAGAGTTTTCATAATAACGGGATCTTTGTTTTTGAAAATGTTTGTTATATATTTGGCAGTCCTAATTTCTTTGACATATTTCTCTCCGAATCCTATGGAAATGTTTGATATGCCCCACTTGAGTTGCACACGAGAGTAGATATCAGGATCTGTAAAATAATGTATGTGTTGTGGCCATCTTTATGGTATAGACGTTAGAGTGAGACAAAAATATTAGCAAAACACATACAAGGAAACACGATGAAGGTACCAAACTACCGCTCTGTGCCAGGTAGAGTAAAACGTTATTAATAATTTGTAGGGGCTTACTGATGAAGGACATATAACCCATTTTCTAATATTGTTATGCAGATTTGTTCTCAAACAACTTCAACTGTATGTAAACTCCTAAGATGTTATGGGATCAAATAAAATACTAGAATTTGTTAGGGTCCATACTGAAGCATATATTGCACATTTGAATAACTTAAATAAAATGATTGAAACTTCGTTCCGTTATTTATCAAAAGTGTGACTAACGATAATTATTTTACTTACAAGATAAGGCCCCACAAGTTGTCGCTAAAATCTGATTGACACATAGCACATCTGGTATAGCATCATGAGAAATGAAAATGAGCAAAATTTAAGCTATGGACTAAAAGAATAGGAACTTCGGGGCTTCAAATTTTGAATATAGAAAAAAATTACATCTTGGAATTATATGCTTTTAAAGAAAATATCTTGAGAACTGATAAAGCAGTCAAAACAAAACTTGTTCAATGTAATAAGAACAAATTGCTCTATCGAAAACCACAAACAATGCTGTTATAGGTGAAGCAGTGTTGACAATTTAGCAACAAATATTTTGTTTTAAATTGCACCATATGCAAGCGTACACATATTTAAGTATCGGAAAAGTATCGGGTAAGCGTATCGGGTAAGTATCACTAAATTTAACAGTGAAGTGTAGTGGTACAGTGTTGCACAGTGTTGTATTATGCAAAACCAAAAGGTCATATTTATTATGATTATTTGTTGATTTTGTTATGATTATTATTGTTATTACTACTTTATTTGTCCTATGATTGATCCAAACGTATATACTTACATGACGAAATTGTAATGGAACAACATTGAATGTCGAAAGGATACATGTCAAAGTTAAAATCGCATGGTATTCGGATAGTTACTCTGAAAATTAAAAAGTTAATGTATATTAATTAACTTATTAAAATATCGGAAAGTAGTATGGCCAAAATAATTAAATCAACACAGAATAAATATCGTATTCGTTTGTTTTCAACGTATAACAACTAGAGAAACAATTAAATGGAATGAAACAGCAGAAGTATTATTTTAGTTTAACTCTGCAGTGTATTTGACATTACTGAGATTATATCTGCAGTGATCTGTTCCTGGAGATCATCTACGTTTTTTGTTAATAGGACTATATGCACAATGTTCTTTGCATATACATAAAAAATAGGTTACAATCTTTGTGAACATATAACCTTTATGCCAATGTCCAGAACACATTGTAATTTTGTGAATCAGAGTCAAATAATTCCGCTTCAGAAGTGCATTAGAAAAACATTATGAACATCATTTTAATGCAGTAAGCTCCATCCTGCAGACAAATTCAATATTCTCAGAAATAACACTGGTTATCATTTCCAGGCATCTTAGATTAGTAAACTTTGTTCCCGAAAGTTAAGCGATCCTTATAGATTCCGTTCTGATATGATACAAGGCATTATGTTTTGATTAATAACATCAAGGACAAATGTGAGATTCTGCAGCAAGATATCGTTGTTTTCAATTGAAAATCAAAGTCATGTATTGTGTCCTGCAAATATAAATTTTGAACTAATTTCATCTTATAGTGGGAAGCGACAGAAGCTATTGTTTGAGTCACACTAAGTGTGTTTTAGAACACGTGTAAATGCCAGAGAGCTCTGAGGAAGTAGAAAAGTCTTATTTGATACAATTCACAAGTATGTCGAAACTAATAACACAATTATTGTTCATTTTACCACTTGCAGATCCACCCTTTCCCAATTATTACTCTAGTACGAGTATTTCTAAATGGAGTCGTCGGTGAGAGAATTACTTTACATATATACGAGCTTTAAGATCCCTTAAATGGCAATAACACCGTTAATTTGAGGAAATTCCAACACAGATACAAGATCCGCTGCTTTGAAGATAAGCGGCACTTTGGATTTTGTACTTTCTGATGATGGATTACATAGCCACAGTCTTTAAGGAATATGTGATAACTGTTAAATTTTATGTGTCTAAAGCCATCTCATTTATAAATATATACAAATAAGTTTTCCTTTCATGAACAGATGAACTCAAGGAGGTCTTGTGTTTAAGGTGCACATATTCATAGATGTTGTGTAATCAGTGTATCACCCGGTGTCAGTATACGACTAAAGTGAATTAAATTCTTACACTCGAAATGATGGTAACTCAACGTAATTTAACATAAACTAACATAATCGCTCTTTTGATATCTGTTTCGAAGTGATTACAATGTTTTGCAGTTATATCGAAATAATGGTATTCCAATGAAAAAGTATTAGTAGTTACCCTACTACTTGCTAACGTACTAAAATTAGATAGTTTAGTGTAAATAAATCACAAATGCCTAGTGCTGCATAACATGTGTCTGACTATTATCCTTATAACGTGTAACTATTCTATTTATTCTATTTATACATTATTCTCATTGTTAAACTAGGAAATTATCTTCAAGCATTATTATAACCCTCTAAAATATCTTCAAGTAATGTCCAACATCAATAATATCACTTTAAGATAAATATAAATAAGTCAATAAAACATGTTGTGACATTTTGATGCGACAACAAACAATAGAAATACAATTTTGACTTTCTCGAATGTTAGAAGAAATTTACTTTACCCTGCAACATATAGAATGGTTTTATCGCGTGCAATCATAACTCTTCCAAGATTTCTCAAGCCACGGCGAATAAATAGGCCACGCATTCCCCATGCGTGAATGTTAGGCCTCCAAAACACATCAGCCTGTTGGATGCCCAGTTGAAGAAACTTAGATCGATCACCGTCGTCAGTAATTTGTATCCTATCGTCTTTCCATTTGAAATACGTCCAAGTGTCGATAGTGAATGTCTGTAGTAAAGAAACAATAATATATGTATTTGCTAGGGCTGACATAGATAAAGTAGATCTTGTTTAATTTTAAAAACAATAAAACACTCTATAAACAACATTGCAGAGGAACGCTGTAATATTCTTCACGTTTTGTTCTTAATTTGTCAATTATATGTTTAATATCATACGTCCCGGCTTGAAAAAGTACATATGTTTAGACTTTAACATAGCGTTCTTGAAAATTTCCTTTACATATCATAGTGTATTTTAATTATTTACTCATAACATTTTCATAAGAGATTGATACAAAGCAATTTTGCGAAGATACTTTTATTTTATAATTAGTAAAACTAGACAACAAACTGTTCCAATGGAAATAATAGAAAAACTAAATCATTTATTAGATCTTAGAACCCATATTTTTTTCCTCCAGCAAGCAATACTTTGTGTACTACATATAGGGCAACAATATTCAATTGTGAAACATTTACTGAATTATAACTTTGTATATTTAATAACAAATACATTTATGAATATTTTCTAATATATGAAACACATTATAATTCCTGCTTTCTCTTGCAATTTGCAGTTCAACCAATTCTAAAATGATGGAATTCTCGAAATTACCATTTACTTTGAATGTGTAATGTATCTAAATACAAATTCTATATTTTTCCTGATGAGTTCTAATACAATAAGTAAATAGACAGAAACACATTCCCAAAGTCTTAAATTGACTTTCGACATAGTTTGCAAAATGATCAAGATTGTACAGTAGCTGCAATTGCACAACTTACACTACTACAACAATGAAGCGTGTTGTCTTGAATCGATAATTTTTTTTTAAATCTCATTTGAGGTTGAGAACTTATTCATTGAAATATATGGATTATATTCCAAACTCCTTAAGCAAAAAACTTGAATTACATGTAGTAGAAAGAATTTGTTACGTAATTTATTGCAAAGGAAGCTTTGTCTTCAAAGGTTAAGGACGTGCAATTCCTTGTTTCATAATTTTATTTAAAATTAGACTGGAATTAGGTGGAAAGAAGAATGTTAGAGGCGGGTAGTTTGTTATTTCGACTTTCAATTTAAATTAGGTCAACATCTATTTTAGTTCTCTAGATGTTAACCATAATTTAGAAGGGAAACAGTATTAGTTTCGTAAAGTATACATACAAGGAATTCGATTTTCCTATTTATACAACGCTTTGAATTTAGACGTTTTCTCTATACAACGTAATAAAATTATCATCTTGGTGATGCATTAATTTACAGGTCACTAGCCGCCAATGAGAACTGAGAAGCTTGCACAGCCTTAATGAAACCTTTCTGTCTTCTCGTACTATTTTCTTTATTTTTTTTTTTGATAATTTCCATCAGCTGTTATCTTCCTCTTCCATTCATTATGTTTGTTACCACTACACCATCTAATATGTCTATCTTGATACAGTTCCTTCTCGTCAATGTCCGATGTTGATTCCTTTTTCTACTAGATCTACACTAGTTTTTTCTCCCCACCATTTCTAACATTCTCTCATTTGTTTTCCCTCAACTCAGATACTCCTATGCATTCTTTTTCAAACATATATTTCAAAATTTTCCAGTCTTTTTCATCGATTTTGCTTACTTTATATGTTTCTTCATCATACAAGACAATACTACACACGAAGCATTTCATAAGCCTTCATCAAAACTTTATTCAAGGAAGCACATGCTGAACATCCCTAGTAAATGTTGCTTGTTTTCTGAAACAGCAGTCCTTCTACGAAAGCATTGTCCTTCATTAAAACTGTAAACTTTAAAAATTAGATATTGGAGCATGTAGTTATCTCAAGTAGTATTAATCATTAGACGTTGCCAGCTTATCAAACTGTTATGTTTAATATAACTAAAATGTTAGATGAGATACATTGCTTGTCTTTATCTCTTTCATTTGGAAATACTGGTAGTTTAGTGTATCTGGTGCAATATTAATATTTAAACTATAAATTAAGGATCAGCCACCGCTTCTTAAAACGAATTTTGCTAAACCTCCTACATTAGTCATTGGTAGTATTCCCCCCAGCTCCCTTTCGGATTACGGTAAATGTAATGACGATGGTTGAAGCTGATCAGTAATCAATCAATTTAGGAACATATGTATGTTCATAGAAAGACTAGGTTGTACTCACCCTAATAAGGGAAAACAATATTTCTTGCATGGTCTATAAACTCGATTAGTTGTGACATTTTTCTCAATGAATATAGTTTCGATAGATGGTAAGTATGTTTCAATACAGTTCATGAAAGTAAGTGAAAAGCTATATCCAGGAAAGACTTCGTCTATTTTGGTTTACTAATTTATAGCTTCGGTACACCTGACCCAGATTTGCTTTCCGGGTGAACCTTATATGGTTCGGACCTCACGCTAATATGTAGCTTCACGTCTCATAATGCCTTGATAGCAACCGGAATCCTGAACTTCAAATCAACCAACCAAATCTTTGACTTACTATAATATCGTTGGGCGTATCTAAAATGGGGTGGCTTAAATGATGGCTTTTTTTGACACCTACACAAATTCAGTTATTATTCTGAAATGTTTTTATTGTTTTAAAAAAATACAATAATATTTATACGAGTGTTCATAAATTCAGCAACGTAGTTTCTTTATTGTCTAATTTTTTGTACTCCTTGTTTCGTAAAAAAATTACTGAACTATCATCTTAAACCTAATTATCATATATTACATAATGTTTTACTTAACCAAGATGGTTGAACCTTATGTACAGTAATGTACGAATATATACAATATACACCATCTTCTATGTATAATGCATACTTATATAATGACCTATTATACCAACATAGTTGATAGTATTTCAATCTCTGAATTATCATACTGGGATATTCAAAAAATATATCATTATGATATTTTAGGATTTATTCTAGTACATCTCAAACTAAAGTATAAAACTGGGACTTTATATTAATATTTTCTAATTATAAGAAAATCTCACACTGCTTTCCGCGTCCACCTCCAAAATTCTGTCAATCCGTAGTCGTACTGATATCAGAACTGCCCCTGAAACGAGGTTTAATTAATTAGTATGTATATTTAATTATGTTTCAAATAAACTTACTTACACTAACAGGATGGAATACATATATTTAAATAAGATGTAGGTTGGAAAGGAATTGACTATTGACTTACGAATTATTAATCATTCTTGGCCAAAGCCAAAATGGGCTATTCTTTTTCATTTGTAATGGTAGAATAAATATTTTCTTTCTTTTCTAGAATATTTATTTGTTTAAGTTCAATATAGATACTTCATTTATCCATTCAGTAGGACACTGAACTTTACATGTAACTGTACTTTAATCGAGCATAGCAGAGAACGGCGTGTCATTTTTAACTCTTGACCCAAATTTATAATATATAGTTTGTTCTATTTTGAATCCATTTTTTCTCCAAATGGTTCCAGAGAAAGAACTCTTTTCGTGATTGTTAGTGTGGTAGTTCTTTAAAGTGTGATGATCTGCTGCGCCTGTCTTGAATATTAAGATATATCAATAGCAAACCAAACTACGGATATGTTGAAAATTAAAAGAGAATGAGAAAATTCTTAGAGAAATTTGTCCGTTATAAAGCATAGCTAAGAAAACATTAAATAAAAAAAAATATTTTGATTGTGGCAGTACTTTGTAAAGATCTGTTTCTCGACCAGTAAGTGAAATATTGTATTTGCTGTAATAATGGTCGCTATAGAAGTGATTTATTACGAGAGATTTTAGTTTGTACTCATTTCTAGAAACAATTGTTGGAGCAGGTTTACTGATATACAGAGCGTTTTGTCCTCATATTTTCTTTCACATGATTTGAAAATAGTGCATTTAAATTCAAATTCATGCGGAAATTGAATAATGTATGTATGCGTGAAAATCAATTGACAATTTAAAGTTTCCAGTGACTCTACACATCATAAATCATATTATATATATATATATATATATATATATATATATATATATATATATATGGATAAGTAAAATATTCACAGTGGCTGTATAGTAGAAAAGAACATTAAATACCTGGTTTCCTCCTAGAACATATTTATTCTAAAACTTATTTGTTCTAGTAATATTGTATTCATGTGTTTTCTCGTGGTTGCTGTGTTCCCTTTCGTGTTATCACTTCACCATTTTCTTCACAATGTTTCACTTCCATTAATTTCCTACCTACACCTGGTGAGGGTTTTTGTAGCATGTAAAATTAGATATTTCTTTTCACTTCTTTGTGTACGAATATCACATTAGGATATTGAAAGATTGTACAGCCTTTCGAGGTCAAAATTAAGAATACATTTACTATGATTTGAAATGAACACCATAATATAATGCCGCGCCATTTTTCGATTACCATCCCTTATCCCCCCGCAAGTGTTAGATTTGTTACATATTATGGAGTTTCATCTCAGTTAGGCAAAGAGCTTTCAGGGGCATTGATGACAAAGATTATCAACTTGTCATAGCTCGTGAACCAACATTTAAAACATAGCTAGTGTTCGTTACATTAGAGCAGAGATTCGCCGAAGGAAATTCATATTGAGTAAATATTATCGAGTCAGAGTCGAGTCAGAAGCAAACCTCAATGTTGCTTCATACCAAGTTTTCTCCATATGTTTTAACACTTTTCGGTGTTGGATATGTTGGTAATTGGTACACCGGGACTGGTGGAATACAAGTGTTTCTGGTCTTTTGTAAGAATATAATCCAATTTTACTTCTATTTATCGCACACTGCAAGAAGCGTTTTAGGCATCGATATTTCCGGAATAGCATCCCAGATCAGAAGCAACTGAATGAGCTTTGATAGTTGATTTGAAAACGTATTTGACCAATAATTCATTTATTTTACAAGCCAGTGCAGCATTTGTGTCTTTATCATAATGATATTGTAAGATCAACAAAACAGCCCTACAATATCATCGAAATGATATTGCAGCGCTGTTTCCCTGAAATTTCAGTCGTTTTCCCGATGGTATGCCTTACGTATAATTTTAGAAATACCCCCACATTTTTAAAAATCTAATAATTTAACTATTAGCTGTGAATTCACGTTAGTACCTTACATCCCATACTTATTTATGTACCATAAGATTTGGGATGTTCACTCCATCTCGTGCACAACTAGGTCAATAGTTCTTAGATTACCAGATAAAATTGCAATAATGTTCACACTCGTTGTTAAGTTTTAAATCATTAGATTTATTTGGAAACGCTTTTTAATTGAATATTAACCTTAAATACTATTGGATATATAATGAAAACAAACAACGCAACTTAAATTTTCGCCTAGAGCTACAAATATAGTGTTACATAGGTGGGCAACAGATTCATTGATTTATCATAATACTCAAACAAAATATTTTTCCGTGGAAGAATGACATAATATACATAGTATTTTCGTTTAAAATAATAACATTTAGTATTGAAATGAATGATAATAATTTCGTTTTGGTGGTAACACGTGAGCGATTGATCAAGTAAGGACACTCAAGCTATCCGTTGAAAGTACATGCTATATTATACAAATGTTTATATCCCATAAACTTAGTGTCAGATCATTCCTTCATGAACTATATAAATATCACGAATGACTACGAGCTGATGGTTAATTATTAGAATAGACATGGCAAATCTTATCTCAAATATGTCAATACCAATGTTATCATGTCAACACCAAAACGTATTATTTTTTCAATAACGTCAGAAAATAATTATCATCAAGGAGGAAAAGTATGTAATACATATCATACTTTCCCGTACCATACTTTTTATTTGATTTGTTTCAGTGTTAAATGTTTAGAATAGTAAAAAAATGTTTGATAATTTAAAGAAGCAAAAAGGCATACTGTAGATTTAAATGTTATGCTTCTTGTCTCTCTCCTAATTACTCCTGACATTTTCTTGCTTGTAAAGTAATTTAATAGAGCAACACTTTACTTTTATTTTAAAAAGTAACAGATAAGTGATTAATTAAGCTTCCAATCTTACCATTTTCTTTGACAGGAGGAGCATCGTTATTGTAGTCGTTAGGAAGAGAAACTTGAAAACAAACAGCGCCATGAAATGCAAGAATTGCACTGAAATAAAAAAGAAACATGTTTTGAAGATATATGGGGAACATCAACAAGATCAACAATCCAGCTCTAACTACATTTTGGGAAGCTTAACCAGTGCTTTGGAGTTTCAATTTTGGATTAGATTAAAAATACACTATTTATAAACTAGGGACTGATTTAGGGCTAATATTGCTATATATATAGAATACAGTTACGTGAGTTTTACGTTTAATCTAGGCTTTAAATGTATCAAAAATAACTACTGTCAAGAATTAAGGGTTAAGCTCTGATATAAGTTTCAGTGAATTGCAGAAAACTGAATATATAATTAACAGACATATGGAAGATAAGAGGTGAGTATTGTGTCCACGTTCACATTTATGTTCATGTAGAATGCTCCGAATACTCAAACATAAGAGAATTTGAAAGTATAGCAGTAGATAGGGAATGGGGATACTGCAGACAAATTTATTATTAGCCCATTTTAACTATATGTCACCCTATCATCTCTAATAACTTCTAATCTACCCCTAATAATTTTTAGCGCACTCCCAATCCCAAATAACTTCTATCACATCTCAAATAACTTCTATCTTATTCATAATAGCTTCTAATGCATTCTATCACTAAATCTAGTTACAAAAATCACTAAATCTGTTACAAAAAAGTCACAGAATCTGGTTATAACCGGTTTTGACTTCAAAAATCATTAAATCTGGTTACAAAAAATCACTAAATCTAGTTACAAAAACAAAAAGTCACTAAATCTGGTTACACAAATCTGGTTATAACCGGTTTTGACTTCAAAAATCATTAAATCTGGTTACAAAAATCACTAAATCTAGTTACAAAAACAAAAAATCACTAAATCCGGTTATAAAAAGTCACTAAATCTAGTTACCAAAGGATTTACATAAGAATCAAATAGAACTATATAGCTCTTATCTATAAAGCATTTACATCTAAAACTTACATCTAAAAACACAATCTAAAAATCTTACATCTAAAACTACAACTCTTCTAACTTATAATGACCCCATGGTAGAGTATTTATTCCATTTTTGACAGAGATCTCTTAATCCTACATAAAATGTATTTACTGCATCCTAATCTCCAGTTTCTAAGCTTTCATTTGACACTTGAATCATTAAAATCCGTCAAAAATTAACTTTTAGAAAGAAGATGAGAAGAAATGTGATCTGTCACAGATTCATTTGAACAATTCCAGTAACAGCACAGGACCGTCTAATCCAATTCTCCTTCCTTCTCCTCACGTCAACATAAATATAAACACATTAGCCTCTTCCTTCAACACAACTTTTAACTAGCAGTCGAGAGAGGGCGCTGTATATCAACGACGTAGTCTCCTTCGGGGAGACAACGCAATACATTACGTCATTGAATCCGTGAGGAAATACCTTTCGAGTTTCTTTCTCTCTCCTTCCCATCAACATTCAGCGATACCAGAATATCAGAACTAAATCCTAAGTTGCAAGACAAAAAAAGAAAAAAATGCCAGTGTTTCCAACTCAATATTTCTTTCGGAACGTTCCAGGATTTTAATTTTTCAAGATATCACTTTAAAACATATAGGGATGAATTCACCCCATTACTAATAAATATGATAATTGTTAAAAGTGAGTTTTCAACACTGCAACCTCACCCCCAAATAACGTTAGAATTCAATAGCTCAGTCCCTAATTAACCGATTTCAAAACTTCAAACGGCGAATGAATACTAATAACATAACCAATTTTATAAGATGCATAAATGG
Source organism: Thermobia domestica (assembly GCF_964235325.1). NCBI lineage: Eukaryota > Metazoa > Arthropoda > Insecta > Zygentoma > Lepismatidae > Thermobia > Thermobia domestica. Next base: position 51,705,779 of record NC_137456.1, read on the forward strand.
TTGCATTATCCTCAGGATATTTCTCCATTTTTCAATATCTCTACAAAATTTCATTCACATTTACTTCTACATTCACATTTACTTCTACATTTACTTCTTCACTTCTACCACCATAATTCACATTTACTTCACAATAAGCCTTTCTCAAAGAATAACATTTTCCCGAAAACTCAAAAATAAAACCGTAAAAAATTCCCGAAATTTCGAATTTGTTATAACTTCGTCAAATATTCATCCATTTTAAAAATTCAAACGGTAAATGGTTTCTATTTTCTTATATTTTTTTTCTGACGCGTTACTGGTTGTCTATGTCTAAGGATAAAATTTAAAAAATCAAAACATCTTCACTATTTAAGAATGTATTAAGGAAGTGTAAACAGGATATAAATACTAGACTACAAAACAATTATCTTCATGTATTACTGGTTGCCTATGTCTAAGGATAAAATTACAAAAACAACTTTTATGACTTAAAAATATAAATTTCACTTAAAAGTAAACTACACATAATTACTCACTAACACCTATCAACTACACCACACATAAAAGTTAATTAAATTTTACTTAAAACTAAACTACACATAATTACTCACTAACACCTATCAACTACACCACACATAAAAGTTAATTAAATTTTACTTAAAACTAAACTATACATAATTACTCACTAACACCTATCAACTGCACCACACATAAAAGTTAATTAAATTTTACTTAAAACTCAACTATACATAATTACTCAACCATATAATCTAGCACACTCATACCAACATATATAGGTCTGTTGAAGGTCAATTTTTCTTTTTTCATATCTATCGCACACAAATTTTCTGTAAATATTGTTCTGTAATCAAAGTTTGGTTTCGCTATTAACTTTTCCACCCTCATTGGATCACATTCTAAGGTAATAGATGGCCTCTTTCCAATGTTTTTCATTGTTTTGCCAAATACGCTATTGTTCATTAACTTGTAAAAATCTTTCTCGAAATCATTCTTAGCTCTTGCTCTCATATTTGTATTTAAATCAATATATTCCTTTAACCAGTTTGATTGCTTGAACTCTAATACTCTATGAATTTTCTTTAATATCATCCCAAGTGACATATACAATTTTAAGTTTCTGTAGTGAATAACATAATATTCTTTATTGTAAAGCGTTGTTAAAAATTTTGAATGTTTTGATCCTGGTGGACACATATTTCCTGGAGCTAATGGTAGATCTGTATGTTTATAATGTAGGTATTCTGGATATTCTAAATCAACTTCTAATATGTAGCCAGTTTCTGAATCATCTGGAATATTCATTATGTTCATTTAAGGTTGAAACCCATTTAAAGTCTTTGTAAGGCATGTACTGACTCATAGCCCAACCATATAAATTATTTGCATCTAGATAAGCTAAATACTTTGTAGGTTCGTCTTTGTTATAACTTTTCATATACTTATTATTTGCTTTTACATATCTCTTACTACATTGTGAAATTCCACCTCTTATACTTTTTCTATCATTAATATTTTGTCATAGTCAGTTAAAATTTCTAGTTTAATCTCAGTCATCTTTAACATTGAATCCCACGATAAACCAGGACCAGTGAAATACCAAGAAGGATCTAAACCATATGCTTTTAAACACACATCTCTAAAACTTTCAAATATATCAGCTAATATTAATATATCTGTCTTGTTATAAAGTTCTGTATATTCACCTATATTTTTAATCTTGAATGACTTCCAAACATTTTCCGCATGCTCATAATCTTTATCACTGATGTGGGTTTTAGTAAGTTTATTAAAGAACATTTCTTTTGAAGGTAGTTTTGTTTCTTCTAATCTTTCAATTGAGTCAATATAATCATATGGGTACACACCGTTTTTAATTACTAAATCTAATAAATCATCAGCGAAATACCTTGACGTTTCTCTATATTGTTCTTTTGTAAGGTTATTTGTTAGTTCTGCTAAACTCCTTGAAATAAACCTAAATGAATCTAGAAATCGTAAATTAATCCCATTCTTTTTATCAACTTTCACATATTTCAAGTATGATATATATTTTTCTTCATTGTTTGCAATTAGTTTTATTTCATTCTTATCATAAACAAGTTCTTAAACAAACAGGTGAGTATCATAACCACTTAAGTTGTGAATAAATACTGGAATAAAATTAGGATTTCGATAGCTTAAGTTACAATAATTGTGAGCTGCACCTTTAAACTTTCCAGTTGAATGATCATGATCTCTTACTTTTGCTTTATTTTTATTTATATCCTTTAAACATTTTCCTAATTCATGTTTCCATTCTTCTAACTTTTCAATCATGCTATCATTATCTTTAGCGGATTGTATTTTCTTATTTAACATATTTATTTGTTTTTCAATTGCTGGTGGTAAATCATTCAAGTTTTTCTCACATATATGACAACTATTGGAATTATTATAGCTATTTTCCTCATCTTTAGTTAGGTTATTGATTTCAACTTTTTTCTTATATATTTTCTTTATTTCTATTGCTTCTTGTTTTAACTTCTTCACAAACACCTTTGCAGCATCTAAACCAATATAACTAACAGGACTTTTATACATACCATTTGAGTATTTGATGTAATAACAGAAACTCATTGGTAAATGCTTTTGATACTTCATAGTTTTAGAACAATTATGGTCTACTTCCATTTTACATAACAAACATTCAAAATAGGCATATATCATAAATGGTACTCTTAATGATCTATTATAATTTTGGAATTGTATTTGATTGTCATATAGTTTTGGAAGTTCTATTCTAACAGATTCATGCTCCTTACAATATAGCTCATGTTGTTGTAATTGTTTCTCATTTCTAAAATGTCTTACCAAATATCTATCACAAAAGTACAATTTGTTCTTATGTTTTGTTACTTGACTTCCTATTAATCTCGATAAATCCTTTATCCAACAAAAGTGACTATTATTTTCATCTTTTACATATAATAAATTGGCGTGTTTGTCGTGCTTATTTTTTGTGATTTGAAGTAGGTATATATTATATTCATCATCATAACTATACACGTTAATGGATATGTTACTTCTCTTTTCAAACTTTACTATATCTTTTAATTGTAATGGAAATTCAATAACATTACAATATTTATCTCGTAACTCATTCACAATTTCTGTATAGTGTGAAGGTCGTTGATATTGAGAACATCTATCAATAGGTTTTAAATAACTTGCAATTGAATATAAGAAACATTTATTATCTTGATTTTTAATATTGATTACTGCTTTCTTATCTTTAATTGGTTTAGGAAGGTCAATATAGGAAGAAGCTCGTAATGGTACATATTTATTTAGTCTGATTTCTAAATGTTTAATTTGATGTAATGTCTATCCTGATCCTCTACCTTGAAATTCCTCCATCTCTCTACATAGTTTTTGTTTAGCATGGGTTATAGATTCATCTAAGTCAGTTGATTGTAATATTCTTTCATTCATAGTTTTAAAATTGCGTTCTTGTACTTCTTAAATCTTTAATATAATCACAAATGAATACAATGTTGACTTTTAATGGGTGGTTCTGTAATTCTTCCTTGACTTTGTTAATAACTACTTTCCCACTTATATTTAAAAACTTCACCGGATCTTTATATCCTCCTATGTTTTCAATTGTGATAATTTGTAATCGTTTCTGTATTGCTGTTTCCTTTGTTTCTGCTTTAATTGGTATTCGTTGTGGTTTCGATTCTTCAAAAACATCTTGTTTAAATGGAAATATGTTTCTAATTTGTGATTTGTTTTGTTCATCTTCATATTTTTTTAATACGGTCAATAAGTTCAGCCTTTCTTAATTTAGAATAACCTTTTATTCCCTTATCTTTACAATGTTTTTTTAGTTCATCAATTTTTATTGTGTATATAACTTTCAATTCATCTGGTTCATTTTGATATTATTAGATTTTTTGATTAATTCACTCTTATTTAAAGAAGTATAGTTACGGATTTTCTTGACTTTACATATTAGTTTTTGTTTTGTAACCGACATCTCCTTCATCTCCTCACCAGTAAAATTACCATTATATAATTTCATCCTATTTATATAGAAAAATACTGTATCGTTTTTTTATCTTCACCAATTTTTTGATAGCATTTTCATAATATTTTTTCATGTTATATATACCAACATTAGCAAACTTATTTTTCCTAACACAACTGCTAATACTTGTACACTCTTGCCATTGTCTACATATATTAGTGTGTTGTGTTAGTACAGAGCTTTTATGGGATCACTCCATCAAAGCCATTATTCATATGATAAAAACTGAATCATTTTCATAAACTCACTCATCATCATAATCATCACTCACCTTCTTACCCTATTTACCTTTTATGAAATAACCATAAAAGATAACATTTATAATATTATATTACTTTTATTTATTTAATTATTATGTAAATTATTAAACCCTAACCATTTAACAAATACTTTATTACCTTTTATGAAATAATCATAAAAGATAACATTTATAATATTATATTACTTTTATTTATTTAATTATTATGTAAATTATTAAACCCTAACCATTTAACAAATACTTTATTACCTTTTATGAATTAACCATAAAGGATAACATTTATAATATTATATTACTTTTATTTATTTAATTATTATGCAAATTATTAAACCCTAACCATTTAACAAACACTTTATTACCTTTTATGAAATAATCATAAAATATAACATTTATAATTTTACATTACTCTTATCTATCCGACTATTATGTGAATCATCAAACCCTAACCATTTAACAAACACTTTATTACCTTTCTTTCTCAATATCTTTTCTATCAAATACTCATCCTTGTATTCAGTTTTTAATAATTCTGTTTCATAAAATCTTCCATTAACTTCTTCATTGTTTAAATCTTTAATTTTATGTGTTGGTGGATTAGATGGTATAAAATCATTAATAACAAACACTTCTGCTGACCAATTTGGTGTATAACCTTTCTCAAACAAACCTTTAATTTTACTTATACGAACATAATCACCAATCTTATACTTTAACTTAACAGACTTATATTCTTTCTTATACACTTTTTTCAATATCACATGCTCATTTTTCTTATTCACTTCTACAGGTTTCACACCAATTGTTCTATGTACTTTGTTATTATATTCATCAACCAAACTTCGCAATATTTTTAACCACTTATAATTACCTTGAACAGTAAATTTCTTCCACATATTTTGTTTAAGTGTTTTGTTAAATCTTTCAAAAACAGAAGCTTTTTTACCACTATATGTTGAGTAACGATTGATATTGTTTTTTCTCATCAAATATTCAAATTCTTTATTGTAAAACTCTTTACCTTGATCAGTTTGTAAATTGTTGGGTTTTCTTACTTTTAACACTGACTCAAATGCTTCTCTAACATTCTTCCCACTCTTATATTTAACAGGATCAGCAAACGCATATTTTGAGAACACATCTATAATCGTTAGCAAATACTTAAAACCTTTATTTAATTTTGAAACACCTTTTAACACACGACTATCCATTTCCACAAGATCTGCTTGCCATAAATCATCTATACCTCTAACAATAACAACCTAGGATAATTCTTTCTAGATGATTTATGAATTTCTTCTATAATGTCTTCTCAAATACCTTCACCTTCATATAGTCAGTCGGACTTTTTAATGAATCGGGATTTATTAGTATCACATACAACACATATACCTTTCTTAACATATCTTCCATTCTTTGTCTGTTCTACTTTAATGGTACCTTTCATTGCACCTGTTGATTTCTTACACTTAACACAATACATCATTATTTATTAAAAGAAAAACATTAAGGTTCTCTTTCTATATACATAATAACTTGAAATAATCGTCCTTTTTCCATAGCTGAACTTTTTTGTGCTTGAAACATAATTATATCACCCTTTTTAATGTTTAAAGGAAAATTTACCACTAAAATATTGTTCAAAAATATATCTAAAAAGTATCTATCCAAACTTAATTCTATATGCATTATTTTTCCATTGTAGAGAAACTCATAACCACTAGATAAATTAAATATTCTGAAGATTGGATTTGGAGCATTTCTAGTTCTCAATCGACATAATAAATTTATAGTTTCTTTTTGCATAATTAGATTAAAAGCTTCCTTCCTCATCATTTGGAAATCTTCTTTTGTTGTAAGTGTATTTAAGAGGGATGATATTTCTGACTTATATTGATTAAATTCTGAAACAGGAACTTTGCTTTAAATAGAATAGTAACATTATTATTGGTCTTTTTAAATTCTTCCATATATTCACCTTTTAAAACCTCAATATCATCTTTCTTTATATGTGTGTCTTGTAATGATTTTAATACATCTTCAAATTTATTTCTATCACTTTCTAATTGGTTGTTAATATCGCTTTTCACCGACTCGAGCTGGTTTAACGTAATAGCATCTTGTTGATCAATACCATTAGTTATATTAACTATTCTTCTTTGTGTAAAATCAATCCACGATCTATAATTTGTTGTGAAAATTTTATTTAGTTCAGATTTAAAATTTGTACGACTCATTAAATTTTGATGTGTATAATAATTTTCTCTTTTATATTTTTCAAATTCTTCATTCTTAACAAAATTATCTAAATTCCTTAACTGTTTCAGCTGCTCTTCACTAATATCACTTACCTTACTTTTAACATTACCAAAAATATCCACATTTATTATATAATAATTTGAATTATTTAACAGCAAGTAAAACAGTTATACGAGCTCCACCAAAATCAATCAAATCACCATTCCCATCTTTAATTCAAACATTGAAATTATTAAATTTATTGTGATGTATTGGGAAAAATGTCTTTTCTTTAGATTCACATATGATTGGTTCTCTAAACTGTGCATTTGTTCTAAATGTTGCTATTAAATCTGTTTCGTTGTGTGTTGTATCATTATGTTTTAAAATCATACCTTCTGCTAAATCACAGTGAATATTTATAGTATCAAACGAATGAAACCTTGGCTCATCTCCAACATGTTCTATCTTCTCATCCAAGTTTTTTTTACTAAAACCTAATACAGTATTAATGGTATCTAAGGTTATATCACATTGCTGGCTAATTATCTTAACTCTATTTTTCCTTTTATCCTCAGTAAATTGAATATTTTTAAAAGGATCGTTGGTATATGGAAGGTTTCATTTAATATATTCTTCTAATTCTTGTAAACTCTATTGACCAGGCTGAATTTGTAGTTGTTTTGTAAATTTTGAGTTACTATTACAAAATGTTAATTTGTTGTTCTTTTCTGTAATGTTTGGAGTTAAGTATGTTGTGTAAAATCCTGCAACAGCTACTTCTCAATCGTTTTCAAATGGGTAATGCAATGACATGTTTAATACAGATGAATAACCATTTAAATTAAATACTTTCATTTATTATATAATAAATAATTAAAATGGATAATTGGGATATTAAAGTAAGGTTAACAGAAGAAACGGCGAGGGGAAAGAGAAATGGTGAGTTGTTATCTGATGATATAAGATATTTAATAGTTGGGCCTTGTGGATGTGGTAAAACAACGTTAATGATTGATAATTTTTTGTTGGCACCTAAATGGCTAAAATATGCAATGATTATATCTATTCTAAAAGTCTAAATCAACCTAAATACCAACACTTAAAACAACTTTTTTGAGATACAGAACGTAATATTAAAGACACAATAGCAATAATAAAAGGAAACAATGAAGAGATTATTCCATTAGATGAATGTGAGGACTATTCTGTGGTAGTATTTGATGATTTCATATTAGAAGAACAAAATCACGTTAGAGAATATTTTACTCGAGGTCGTCATAAGGGTTTGAACTGTTTCTATCTTGGACAAACATATTTTAAAGTAACAAAACAATTAATTAGGGACAACTTAAACTTTCTTTGTATATTTAGACAGGACAATGTAAATTTAAAACATATATATGATGAATTTGTTGCATCTGATATGTCGTTTGAAAAATTACAATCATTATGTAATAAGTGTTGGAGTGAAGAACATGGTTTCTTAACAATAGATATGAATAGGAAGGTGAATAATGGTAAATATAGAAATAAAATTAAAGAATTTCTAAAAGTGTAAACTAAACGTATATGAATGCAGGTGAACGTATATGTGTTATGTTATGTTATGTTATGATATGTTATGTTATGTTTTTATTTTTTCTTAATATAATAAATGGATGTTAATAAAGCTAAGAAGTATATTAAGTTAGAAGAAGAACTTATTAAAAGATTTAAGGAAATTAAACAAAGTAATCGAAATAAGTATGAGAAATTTAAAGAACAAGATCAACCTGTTATCGATGCAATTAAAGATTTAGGGCAAGATATATCAAAAGTAGCAGAAGAAAATAAAAATCTAATTCAAGAGTTATTTCCAGTTGTGTATAAAAGTGCGAGAGGGGATTCAAGCTTATTAGAAATACCACCTTTGTATGACAGTCCTATAAATGAAAGTGATACGCCTATAACGGAAGAAATAAAAAACATGAAAAAAAAACAAATTAAATATAAAGTAGAAGGAATAGAATCTTTAGCAACAACTCATTTTGGTAAGATTGCCTCAAGATATTATGCAACTGGAGATGATAAAAGTTTTGGAATACAACCATATGATGAAGATGGGAAAATTATACATATGATAGGGAATGTAGAAGTTAAAATTCATGGTGATGATTTAGCTATTAATAATCGACATTATACAGGAACAGAAGGTTTATGGGAATTATTGACAAAACATAATCCAACAAATTATAATGATGATGATCTAGAAAAATATAAATAAATAGTAATTGATTCTAATGTTGCATTTCATAATAATGATCCGAACACAATAAAACAAAGATCTAATAAAGGTAAAAAATATAAAAACATTATCAAACCTATTTGGGATGTATATATAAAACCAACAACACCTTCAAAAAGACACCAAAATCTGGAGAAGGAATAAAGGTATATAACGAATTATCAAAAGAATACATATTTTATGGATGATGTGAGAAAACTGATTGATCGCTTGATTGTTATTGATGGAGAAGAAAAATATGGAAATGATAACTTTTATAATGAGAAAGTAGGTATGGATATGATTAATTCTAAACTTTCACAATTTATACCTAATGATCCAAAAGGTATAGGTTATTTGATAAAGATATTGAATATGCTGCCACCAAAATTTTGGAATATTGAGAAGTATGGTAAAGGATTAGTAAATTATTTGATTAATAAACTTCCATTTGAGTTGCATATTCCAGGATTTCAATATTGTGGTCCGGGTACAAAACTTCAAGAAAGATTCGAAAGAGGTGATAAAGGTATTAACCCATTAGATGAGGCTTGTAAAGAACATGATATATACTATAGGGATAATAAAGACACAGAATCAGGATATATTGCAGATAAGGAATTAGAAAATAAAGCTTGGAAAGGAGTTTTTGCTAAAGATGCTAATTTAATAACTGAAAAACTACCTGCTCTTGGAACTGCTTTAGTGATGAATACAAAAGTAAGATTTGGTTTAGGTTTATAAGTAACAAAAGTAAGATTTGGTTTAAATTTATAAGTAACAAAAGTAAGATTTGGTTTAGGTTTATAAGTATTTTTTAGATTTAGGTTTATATGTACCTTTTATGGAAATTTTTCATAAAAAGCTTTTAATTATATAATAAATATGCAGTTAAAAGGTTTTACATTTACGATTCCTAATGAGGAACTTAAACAATTAAATATAGATCACATTTTAACTAACAAACAACTCAAACAAAAAGAAGCAAAACTAAGTAAAGGACAATGTATGTCTCTATCTCTTTCTATACCACAACTTAAGAAAAGAAACAAAGAAATGGAGACAAATGATAATAAAGTTCACTACGGCGGTTGTATATTTACTATTCCAACGATTTTAGCTTTAATAGGTGCTCTAGGTTCTGTTGCTGGAAGTGTGGCTGCTATTGCTATTGCTGAAGCGATTACAAATATTTTTTATAATAAATATGGATAAGATAGAATCATATGAATTACAATCCTTTAAATCTAATCAAAAAACAATCGAGAATTTAAATAAGCCAAACAGGTCTATTGAATTTGATATTGACGTGGGTGATGGTTTTATACATCCTTATTATGCTGATATTTATGTAACTTTTGAAATTAGAGGTAGAGATGCTGATGGAGAGTATACTACTGGTCAAAATATTAGACTTATTAATAATTTCTTCCCACATTTGTTTTCTCAAATTCAAGTTAGTAAGCATGGACATATATTGGATATTATAGATTACCCTGGTTTAACTTCAACAGCTGTAAACAGATGTACGATTTCAAAACAAGAGGCAAATCACTATGATGAATGTGGATGGGAAGGAATTACGTGGGCAAGAACAGATGAAGAAGTAGTGTTTTTGCTAAGACTTTTGCCAGGATTTTGATCAGATTATAAAGATATTATGTGGAAAGGTGGATTAAAATATATATTTAAAAGAAGTGGTTCTGATGATAATGCATTTGCTATTTGGAAAACAAAGAAACAAGATGGAACATATGAGGACAATCAACCACATCCGGGTAAAGTTAAGGTTACAACTATGGAGTTAAGAATGCCTGTTGTTAATTATGAACCTAACTATGCTACCTTGCTAAAATCTAATATGTTAAAAGAAGGTAAGATTCCTATTTCATTCAACACGTATCAATGTTTACAGAAATCAGTTAGTGGCAAATATTTAGAATTCGATTTAACCACACAATTTAACTCAAGTGAATTTGATATGCTTAATTTCGTGATTGCATTTTTCCAAACTGATAAAAATGATAATCAAGAAAAAGATTCAAGCTATTTTGATCATTGTAATGTTCAGAATATCCATTTTCGTAATTCTAGAAATAAATCTTTCCCATTAGAATCTTTAAACTTAGATTTTGCAAAACATAAGCATTTGAAAGTTTATGAAATGTATACGGTATATAAGCGAGCTACAATTGGAAACACTAAGATGTATTATTACCCGAAAAAGTTTTTGAAAAATAGACCGGTGTTTGTAATTAATACAAGCAAACATAAATCAGTAACTGTAAGTGATAGAACTAATTTGAAACTGACTGTTAATTTTGAAAGCGATGTACCAGATAAAACAATTTGCAATGTTGTTATGATTGGCAAGAAAAATTTAGAGTATGATGTTGAGAAAGAAAAAATAATTGAAAAGATATAAATCAGTTATATGTTTATTAGATTTGTTTAGTTTGTAAGTGTTTTTATGACAATATCATAAAAACTTATTTAACAAAATGACTATTCCAGATAACATTCCACGTGAGAATTTAATTGCGTTAATTGAAGATACTATATTAAATCTTGAGAAGTTATTAATGAAAAACAAAATTAAGTTCAAGAGAATAAAATGTGTTTATACTACTCTTATTACGTTATCAATTCTATTATCATCTTCTACAGGGTTCATCGAAGTATTTATTCCTGTTACAGTGTATTCAATTATTACAACTGCACTTGCTTCTGCTTCTGCTGTTATCACTGGTCTATCAAAACGGTTTAATATAGCTTCAAAGAAAGAATATTATACAAAAATGGTGAATCGAATTGGCCTGTTTAAAGATGAGCTTAATGTAATGGTGAATTAACAGATGAAAATGTAAGAGATATTGTTAACAGAATCAATGACATACTTCACGAAATTCGAGACTATTAGAAAAAATTCTATATAATAAATATGGCAAAACACGTTGATTTTTAAACAAGGTTGGATGTCTTGAACAAAAACAAGTTATTGGATTAAGAGAATTAGAATTAGATACAGAATATAAGATTGAGAAAATGGAAAAGATTAAAACTAAGTTTGGAAAAAGCATTTTAGTTGAATGTGAAGAGTTTAAGTTCTTTCTTCCACCTAGATTTATAAAACACTTAACAGATAAGATGATTGATGAAGTTGTTAAAGACGGATTAAAAATCAAATATACTGGTTTAAAAGATAATTATCCAACTGTTGAGTTCTGTATGTAACAAAATTGATGCAAATAAAAACAATCTTATAAAAAAGTGAGCTGTTAGTATGGAGCCTCAGAAGAAATTTATTCTTACTAATTCATTCAATGTGATTGTGAAAGATGTACAAGATCAAACGCAAGTAGTATTTGAAATCAATGGATGTTTATTCAGTTTGAACTATGATCAATGGACTTAGTTTAGGAAATCATTATTTTCAATAGAGAATGAAGTTAGCAGAAGATTTCACTATCAATACACTAATTTGTAACTATCAATATACTAATTTGTAACTATTATGTAATTATGTAGAATTTAGTTAACTTTTATGGTAAAATCATAAGTGTTTTTGTAATTTTATTTTACTAGATTTAGTGATTTTTTATACCTATATTTAGTGATTTTTGTTATTTTTTAACTAGATTTAGTGACTTTTTTGTAACCAGATTTAGTGATTTTTTGTTTTTGTAACTAGATTTATTGATTTTTTGTAACCAGATTTAATGATTTTTGAAGTCAGAACCGGTTATAACCACATTTTTGTAACCAGATTTAGTGAATTTTTTGTTTTTTTTAACTAGATTTAGTGATTTTTTGTAACTAGATTTAGAGATAGAATGCATTAGAAGTTCTTGTGAGTAAGATAGAAGTTATTTGAGATGTGATAGAAGTTATTTGGGATAGGGGGTGCGCTAGAAATTATTAGAGGTTGATTAGAAGTTATTAGAGATGATAGGGTGACATATAGTTAAAATGGGCTAATAATAAATTTGTCTGCAGAATCCCCATTCCCTATCTACTTATAGCTGACAATCTACCTTTTGCTATGGACAATATCTATGATTAAGCACGCTTCGCTTTTCACCGTATGATTTAAATAGTTGATTATCTCTCCGGATGGTGTAGTAGATTTTACCTTTTCTGTTTCCGTATCTACAAATCTTTTGCTTATTACTGGCAATATTCTTTTATATTCGGGTACGATGTTAAGTATATGATCCGTCTTTGATTTTCCCCGATGACGTATATGCGGAAATATTTTGTTGCTCCTTTTTAATCAACTTTGTCTATTTCTTACTAATTGGCTTACGTCTTTTGTTTAATCAGAATCAATTTCCATTATATATAAATTGTATGTTATTTAAACAAAATTAGCTTATTAAATAATCTATATTATAAAATTGAAAGTGACTATATTTGTGACTCTTAATCTCTTGGAACGCCCGACCAATCTCGACCATATTTTCAATGTAGATGGCGTTCAGGCCTGGCAGTGTTTCGACTATATACTTTGCTGGTTCAACTTATGGGGGGGAGAGGGAGATATACAAAAATCAATAAATATAAAAATAAAAGTTACCATTTTCATGCATTAATAGCTTTTGAACTACCCTATCGATCTCAATAAAATTTTCAACATATATGAACTTGAAACCTGAGAAATTGTTTGTTATTTCGTTTTGACAGTAGATCTTAGGGGACGGGGAGTGGAGGAGGGGAAATATATGAAAGTTAAATAAAATACTCAACAAATCTTGAACCACCGATATCGATCAATTTTCAACCTAGATAAAGTTTGAACCTGAGATGATTTTTGTCATATCACTTTCAACATGTAACTCAAAGAAAGGGAAAGACATTTACAAATGATCGAAAATGACCGATATTAATGTCGAATCTGTAGTTTTTGAGGTCACTGAAATGAACAGTGACTTCTGTTGCCATTTAAATCCAAATTCATCCCAGCAAAAATTGTGGAAGGGGAGGGACACACACACACACACACACACACACACACACACATATATATATATATATATATATATATATATATATATATATATATATATATATATATATACAGAAATGACCAATATCAGTGTCGAATTCAGTTTTCGGGATCGCTGAGATGAACAATGACACTTCTGATGCCGTGCCTCATAACATGGGAAGCGGAGAAGGATATAAAAATAATCGAAAATGACCGATACCAGAAAGCGTTTTAGTAATAGTAAAAAGTGACTGACTAACGGAACATGTTACTATTTTTTGTTAATTTAACCCAGCGAATCGGGTAATTTATGCTAGTAAACTTATATACAAGAAAATTTTATCTTCATGAAGTAAAGGATGTTTAAGTAAACTTAGAAAGAAAATTAGTATAATGAAATAATCAATATTTTAGAACATTCAAATATAAAAACGAAAAATAAGAGGGTCTTATGGACGATCTTTCTACTGTTCGATTGTTACGTAATTATAATAATAATAATAATAATAATAATAATAATAATAATAATAATAATAATGTTGATAATATACATTGTAGAAACAAGATAAAAGTTCGTATTACACCTAGCTGTCCTTTAAAATTATAGCTACAATACATTATCGTACACGAATTGAACCCCAAGTAACAACAATAATTTCTTTACTTTCCACAAAACACCTACCCGCACATTGAGTCCAAATATCAGTAGTGACTTTTCTTTGTAAGGACATTTGAGTTGATGTGCGTGCTATAACCATTAACGCATCTCGTTTATTCGAAGGCACACACCCGCTATCGGTCGGTCAGACATCTTTGGCCTTTACTAAAAAGGACTTGGTATAATTTATTTCTTCTATTGGCTACCTAGCTCACACGCATGTGCGACTTTCAGACAAATATCGTTTTCATAGCATATCTGATTTTATGTATATGATCAATCCGTAGTGAATGATTTGTAAATGCTGCACGATGAAATAAAACCCTAGGCGGCACTGCGGTTCATTGCTAGACGATTTACCTTTAATGCGTGGAGAGTCTGGTTCGATTCCGGTCCAGTATACCTAGGTATTTTTGGTGGACAACATCGTGTCCACAAGTTTTCTCGGGGTGCTCAAATTTCTTCTCATATTTTCATTCCAAATATTATTCCATCATCAATCACTTGATTTAATCATTAATTCGCAAGTCTTGATTTCATGAAAACTTGCAAATGTCTTTGCTCTGCTACTGCTTCAATTACATCTCTTTCTAAATCAGGGGACATGACATTCCATGGAGCACTGGTGTATAGACAAAGTTCGGCGTAGTTGTGCAAAGAAATTCGCAAACATGAAATGATGAGGTGTTTGTCTCGTGGGGTATCTTGCTTGATATAATCTGGCTGCCGCCCGCCCACACCACCAGTTTCCCCCTACATGAAATCTATATAAACTAGTTCCTCAATTTGAAAGTTGGCCATTTCAACCTACCACTCAATAGTCCCGATGTCATTCAATAATAACACAATTGAGAGGCAGAGTTGCAAGTGAAACGTAACACAAAACAACTGCTGCTGATATCTCATGAGTATTAGATATATGAATTCTATGCCATACTTCCATTATTCTTTTGCATAACAAATTTGTAGTAGACGGCTATTTGGGGAGAACATGGGGCAAATTCCCCCTCCTGAGTGAAAAATGCATATAATTACATCACAAGTTTTCTCACATACCAATCAAAAGCGTACAACACTTATGTCCCCGGGGAATCTTGCCCCCAAGCTAAATATGAAATGACGACACTGCACGATAGTTAGAACGGAAGCAACTTAACAACCAACACAATTACTCAATCTCGGAATAATCTATGTGGCTCTGCGTATATTCACATACGTGGCATTGCATGTTGCGACAACGCTGAAATACAAAAGATGTTTCACTTAAAGTGGTTTGACACTTATTATTTAGTCACTTTTGTATTTTCCATGACAGTTGCATTCAATATGACCAACATGATGAGGGAACAGGAAAATTACTGTCTCGAGTTTCGTATGTTGGTTACTGCACTCGTTACGTTATCGCTTTGAATATTTCTCCGCGCTCTGCCATTACAAATAGGGTCAAGACTTTTTGTTGGCTTCGACCTAGGTGCGACTTCTAGCAAACGAACACAGGATGTCTTGATTACAACGAGCTGCGTGATGTTATTCATTTGGTTTGCCTATACTTGTGACTATAATTGTGACTATACTTATAAACAATGAGCTTTTATCTTACTTCCAATTATTTTTTGCTTTTCCTTTGAAAATCATAGATGTTTGTACATCAAAGATACAGGGATGAGGTGAAGGAAGGGGGTTACTTTCAGTGTAGATTGTTCTAAGACATATGGAATGCTAATTTGTTTAAAACAAATTGGGGAGGATAAGTTATGAACTCTTCTCGAGATGTCTACCTCCTTAACACGACTTTTCGCTCTGTTTGATGCGCAACACTATTTATGATGTATGTATCATGTTGTCAACAAACTGTTGTTCGCTACGTGTGCGGGTGTAAAGGGATTCATGATAACTCAGTGGTTGTGTGCACCTGTATGGTAAGGTGTCCCACTTTAGATCCACGACCAAATGTATTTATAATGAAGAACATTGTGTCAATTGTTTTGTTTCTAGGGTTTTTTGCGGCGGATACTCCCAATTTCTCGCAAATGCTCATTGCACCAATTTTCCCAAAATTATTAAGTATTATTAGTGTATGTGTCTTTCAGCACACAGATTATGTACGTGATGGACCTGCAGACTTAATGCTTTTCTTTAATTTTATTTTATCCGGTACATTCAGTCACTGCTGTGGGTATGCAATCATGAACTATACTCAAAAACACCTTCGCCATCTTCCTTCTGTTTGAACTATGAATGGTCTGTCAACTTGTTTGTTACTTCTTTCCATCTGTCATTAATCGGACCCATCTTCCTAACTGTATATTCAAGACTCCCCACTTCCGTTTGGAGACTTCCTTGGGCCACCATTGAACTATTCGCAATTATGTATTGAACATCAGGAATACTTTTAGGTACTCTGTACTTGTTTTCAATGTTAGTGAATGAAATCAAAGAATAATAATATAATAACTTTTGTTTTCTATTCACCAATTTTTTTCTTTGCTATTTCATTCTAGAAATAAGTGCGTGATAACTCGTAAAACTATGATGTTCGTTTTTTTCTAAGTATGATGCATTTTTATTTAAGGTTTTCACACAATCAGCATCACTTATTGTTCAAAGCATAAGATCACTAGCATCTGTATAATCTATAATGCAAAATGATTTCAACTTTATGGTGTGTCCAAATTTGTAAGACGGGTTGTATATTACCCCCTTATACCCGATGAACTGCATTCAGATTATTTTGCATTTTGATGTAAGACGCACGCAAAATTCCCTCATAATCGAGTACTGACAAGACTTAGTTTGGAACAAATGGATGGATCTATTAACTGACACACAAACGGTAATCTAGTTTATAACAGAAGCTTCTGTAATACTTTCTCCAATTATATTTCATTGAGCTTCCATTCACTTTTTGGTCTTCTCTCAATAATGTTTTTGTCATTATTTTTATGTCGGTGTCCTTTTATGAGTGACACGTGTAAGCTATTATATTTGTATGACATTGATTAATGTCCTCATCATTTTCTTTCCAATTAAACTCTAACCAATAACACACAATGATGCTCATTTTGTTATTATAAATAAATCAATAATTTCATTTCTTGTTAATTTAGTATTCTTCGTAATTGTGCTTGTTTTCACAAAACCAAAGACTACTAAGTAGATGGGCCAAAATTGCAATTGCGCCATTTTGTAATAGTATACACGTTTAGTTAACAGTACATATTTCTTATTTTCTTTTAAATCCTGAATCATTCAGTTGTCATTATCATTTGTTTGATTATTCAATTATGGGAAATTTTGTAGTCTTTTGGATTTAGTATGTATAAACACATAAAACTATTGCGTTTCCTTATTACAAAGAAACAAATTACAAACTTTCAGATAAAAACGAGTTGAGTGTAAAATGTTTTGCAAACTTGTATGCAAACTCTGAGGCAAAGAAATAATGAAAATGTTTAAAACATATTTTTACAGTATTGATGAAATACAAATATTTGAAACTTTGTATTCTCTATATTTTGTTTACAGAAAACATATTTTGTTTACTTTAACGTCTCATGGTCATACTCTTTAGCCTATAAAGATAATATTGTTTATAAGAGATAAACGCTCATACATTTGAAGGGGTCAGTGCACAAAGGAATCAAGTCCAGTTACCAAAATTGGAGAAAATGATACATGTAGTGATTTTAAGTACACTGATTTTGCAAATTTTAACATTTATTAACAAAATCTGGAAGAACAATGAATTCGATTCAGTTCTGTTTGGGACATATTTCAGTTACAACCCAAGTTCTAGAAATGATGAAGAAAACATATTTTAACATTATGACTGAAACAAGCACTTATAAAAACTAAGGCTTTTTTCCATATTACATAGAACTATATGGGTAAATTAGTTCTGAGTGAGAGTGTTGAAGGTCCTTAGAACACAACTACATAAGTTTATTTGTAAAATTTTTGAACCAATGATACTTACGTATGAAGTTGTTATATAAATATATACTTAAGGATTTAATGGAAACAATTGGAGATTGCAAAATCCTCAAAGTCTCAGCTGGAGTAGTAGAGGCATCCCGTTTTATCATGCGTAAAGTGTATTTTGAAGTTTCCATTGAGCTAAATGCATTGTCTTTGGCAATATAGTTGTAACAGGTAACATTGTCACAAGCATATTACGTGAAGGATTTTGGATTCCATGCCGTATTTGTTTTTTAACATTATTGAAGCACTAAGAGGTATACTAAATTTCTATCACTTTTTGTTATATTACAGGGATTTTTTTTCACAGTCTTTCATTCCCATCCAGAGATGGGCGGGCCGTAGAAGGTTATGCCTTCTCTTGGCCGAAGGTTTGCAAGAATGGAGATAAATATTAAGTTAGTTGGAAACAGGATGTACTTTAATATGAGTGAGTTATTGTATGCTTCTTACGCCAGGCGAGTAAGAAAATATAGCCTTTGTGAGAAGTGGATAATGGTGTCAGCGGATTATGGATGCGAGAAATCTAAGTCGGATAGATGTATGGATGGCGCTGATATATAAGTCGAGCAGGATTATAATGAGCACTAGCAGTTTCTCGTTCGTAGATTGCTAAAAGATGGTCCACGGGTGGGTAAGCTCTACGTGGTCGTGTGGGAGTTTGGTCCAGTAATTCGGCTATGATTGGATGATTGGCTGTTATGTGACTCATAATATAGCGTGTGCGAAGGCGGTAGATGTGCGCTAAGAGGAGAATAATAGAAGTATGGCTATAAACAACGGCTGTGGGTGTTCTTGCTGGTATGGAATACGCTATGCGAATGGCTCGGCGTTCAAGAACTTAGAGGCGGTCATAATAGTGTTTATTTGCTGAGAGCCAAGCAAGATGCCCGTATGCAAGAGCGGGACGGACGAAGACCTTATAGGTGTGTAACAGTAGTGTGGAGTTTAGGCCCCATGTAGTTCCTTTGAGGCGACTCAACAAATAAAGACGCCGGCGTATGTTGTTCTCCAGATGTTGTAAATGTGGTCTCCAAGTAAGATGACTGTCGAAGTGAACGCCGAGATATTTAAGGCTGCTGTGTAAAGGTATGGGTGCGCCCATGACAGTGATATGTAAGCGGTCGGGGTTGTGTGTTGGACAGTACTTGTTTTTGTTCGGCCCGAAGAGCGTCATTTGTGTTTTCAGTGGATTGATTTTTAGTTTCCAACGGAGGCACCATGCTAGTAAAGTATCAATTGCGGATTGGAGCTGAATAGAGATGCGGTCGACAGATGATCCCAGAGCGAGGTAGGCTGTATCGTCCGCGTATTGGAAGGCGTGAACAGGTGGTGCTGGTAGGGGCATGTCTGCAACATAGAGAATATACAGAAGAGGGGATAGCACTGACCCTTGGGGTACCCCTGCTATTAATGTAAATTCTTCACATCGTGCACCATTGATTGAGGTGAAGGCACGCCGGTTTGATAGAAAGTTGGCTATGAGGCGGACGCATACAATAGGCAGGAGTTGTTTCAATTTATAGAGTAAGCCTTCATGCCAGACTGTGTCAAAGGCACGCTCTATGTCAAAAGAGATCAAGACCGATGGGAGGTTTTTGTTGAAGTGATTAACTATAAGTGATGAGAGTTTAAGAAGTTGGTCGGATGTGGCGTAAAAGGGACGGAAGCCGGCTTGAGTGTGTGGGAGAATATTACGTTGTTGTAAATAGATATGCAACCGTTTAACGAGGATTCTTTCAAATGTTTTACTGAAAGCGGAGGTTAAACTGATGGGTCAGTATGATGTGATTTGAGTGGAATCTTTCCCCGGTTTCAGAAACACTATGATGTTGGCCAGTTTCCACGTAGAGGGAAAACAGCCAGTGTTGAATATTGCGGTATAGAGCAGGGCGAGTAAGGTATGGAAGAGCAGTGGTGCCTGCGATAGCTGTCTATAACTAATTTTGTCAACACCCGGGGAGGTGTTACGTCTATTGGAAAGTGCAGAGTGGATGTCGTCGGTTGTGATAGGTGCGAGAAGGTCTGTGAGGATTATTGGCTGCGGTTATAGGGATTAAAATAGAGATGCAATATATTAGTAGGTCACAGTCTTAAATGTGAGAATGACGCTGCTATTCGCTATAGATTACAGATATATTATCGAATCAATCACCTTTAAACCGAAAGTGGATTTTTGAAATTTTCCACTTTAATATGTGGTGAAAAGAATAGATTGTAACTATTATAAGGCCTGCTATACAATATGTGATAAGTCCTAGGAAATATCTTAGGATTTATCTGAAAAAAAGTGTTACGACATATCTCGTAGGATATCCTACCCTTTTCTGCCATACACCTAACTAGACTGTACATTCTAATGATATTGCTACAAAGCACTATACTGTTAAATTGCACGCATCTGAAAACAGCATAGGAATTAGAAGATATATTATCAAAATATATCTCATCAGTCGCAGAACCACCTTTTATTTTATCGAGTATTTTTGCTCTTTCACCGACAAAGGGCTGGCGGGGAGAAAACATTTGCTTTCTCTTTCTCTCTCCAATTGTCGCTTAAATCGAAATCTTACGAATTTCTTTCCGAAATAGAACGTATTCTAAGCAAGTGAAATCTCATAGAATCGTTCAGAACATACGAAATGTCGTGTGATCTGATGCCATACAAATTGTGTTTTTCACTCTAAGGAAAATTGTAAGATTTTTCCCAGGATCTATCCTGTAGTGTATAGCAAGCGTTAGGGGACCAATTGATTTCAATGAAACACTGCTCGGCGTAGCTAGTTGTTTTTGCTCTATCTAGACGAATATGAAAACTGAAAATTATAGATTTCTGTTACTTCCAGTCTATATAAAGAGACTTAAGAATGAAGATGATTTGTATTCTTGGAAAGCATAGCCATTGCTGGAAACCGATTTTCCATGTAGGCTACCATTTTCACTCTGTAGCGAATAACATTTCAACCTAAGGTATTTGATTGCAATCACTTTCCGTTTGAATATTATCTCCACAAACGAACTCAATTTCTAATTTTTGATTTTCTACATTCTGGCCAACGTTGTTTGTGATCTATCCAGATATTATTCAGATTAGTTTTGATTCCTCTGGACAGTCGGATACCCACAATAGATCGGTTAAACAAGTAAGAAAAAGTTTTGATAAGCGAAACATCTTAAAAATTAATGTATTAATTCTATTCATTCTAATGAACAATAAATGTATTCATTCTAACAATATATATATAAAACTTACCATATTACGCAAATCATACACTTCCTCTTCATGCTGTGGTAGTTTATTCTCCATTAGTTGTTAGTGAGGAGAGAAAACTACAGCACATTTATATCATATAAACTTTTCCTTACCACCTAAATTTGTGAGAACATCTTTGCATTGTTCGTTTACATGCATATAATAACGTAAATCCACCAAGCTTCGATATGTTTGCTCAAGGAAAAGGAAACAATCATCACAAATGTATATACTGATCGTCCACTGATAAAGTAATCATTCTCAACGTAGATAGGTAATTAACCTATCCGTTTATAGAGCCTGTTTTTGACATGAAGATAGACACGTAACATCAACTTTGCAAATATATTATTTGTCATATCTCATGTATCTTAATTTAATCTATAAAACCTTATATATCGGAAAACAGAAAACGAACATAAAAGCAATCCCTAATTGACTAAGACGTCTAACTGGCTGACTAGTTTATTTTAATACCAATTAATATTGCACGATTTAAAACATGTATTTACGAAGATGTATGATAAGACAACTTAGCAATTATAAGGATCATTTTTTTCTTTGTGGGTTCTACCTCGCATGCTAGTCAGAACGATATTAAAGTAAAAGTATCAATTTCTAGATATATTGAAATGGAAATAGATTAAGAAATAATAGAACATTTTAGGAGGAATATTACGCCGCAGTTACTGAACTACATATATTATAAAAAGTTCACACAAGAAACTACGTCACACAGACGAGTCACTAAAGACAACAAACCACATAATCCTAACACAGATTTACATTGAACATTCCGCGCCGTTAAAATAACACTGGCGATAAAGAAAAATATTATTCGATTACCACATTCTACTTTTGTTTCTATGTTTATAGAATATCAAACTAAATGTATACAAAGTTTAACAATACAACACGTGTATTAGTATTATGGATAACATGCAATTACACTATATCTGTAAGTGTTAGCCATTAAAGTTGCACCGGAAAAGCAAGCAATATACCCGCTATTGGTCATGAAAACCAAAGTTCTTGTTGTATAGCGCGAGTTATTACGAAACCATAAAACAGATGTAATCAATAAATAACAATATTACTTCTCTAGAAAGGTAATATTACGTCGTCCAATATCCCTATATTCCTTTCATATGTGTCCATAATACATTAGTAAGTATTTTAATGGTTAAGCGAAATGCGTGACTCCTTCACTTTAGTTACCAATATATCCACAAACACATATTCACACTCACATATACAGAAATATGTATAATATTGACCGTCTCCAAAGTATCACTAAGACATCAGAAGGCTTTTAATGCATATTGTATGTAAAGTTTGTTTCGTGAAATTTAAAAAAATGCAACTTTTTTTATTTATTGTAACCTGCGTTCTTATGTCATAGAAAGATTTTGAACAAGCAATGCATTTATCTGAACAATAATAACAGTAAAACCAAAATTGTATGTACAATTTTAATGCCATCAATTGCAATATATAATAGCTCAAATTATCTCTAGAGAGAAATGTTTCCTTTCTAATTGTGAAAATTTGGACTTTACACTCAAAGTGACAGTAAATCCTCGAAAATTGCGTTTCATTTTGCAAATAGACAGTAACATTTAACAACTTCTCCAGTACTGCAACTAGACGGTATACGTCATACTCCAGACAATTAGGTTGGAAATTATGCAATGGGACATCAGCTCAAAATCACCTATAAGGAAAATCATGTTCTTCCACTTCAACATTAATAATGACTGAGTGTAGTAGCTAGGTCTTATACCTATGGAGCACGTGGTCCCAGCTTTGATTCTCGGTACAAGAACATTAAAATTATAACACATTTCATTTGTTTGGATTCCACATTTGTGCTATATAGTCTATGTTCAAATCGAAACGCTGAACTTCAAAAACAAGCAAGAAAAGGTTCATTCTCTACTGTTAAACACTATTCAGATTCTTAAAGCTCATCTGATCTTCATTCATCATGAGAGTAACATCTACTAATATGGAGCTCTTGCAATAGATGCAACTACGTTTCTTGAAAGGTAATGGCATATAGATACGAAATTACCTTTCACTGGAACTTACTATTGTTACACGTATAATGCTTGGAAGATAGCAAAGCGATGAAAAAATATTAATGAATGCAAAAATATGTTTAAGAGAAAGCAAAAGATTTAAGAAACATGTATAAATTATGTAATATTAAATGAAACTTCACTATGTCCACTTCACAAAATTCCTCTACATAGATTTCTTGGTCGCTGTGGCTGAGTGGTGTAAGGATCACCTCTGGTACATGGGTTCCTTAGTTAGATCCCAGCTCGTGCCAATGGACCCTGTGGTGGACAAACAATGAGTAAGTTTTCTCGGGGTTCTCCCCTTTCCTCCCACTATACTCATTCCACCATTTCATTTGTTTCTTAACATCACCGTTGGATTTAGCCCACACGACGTAACTGTGGGACGTAAATCTGAAAGATTTCATTTCATTTCTTCTCCGTAGAACAATATACCTATGAACCAGTATGTATTACCATGTAAATTGCGGAAACAAAATCTACTACTGACAAAATAATTATACAATTATTTTGTATAGGATACAAAAGAAAAAAATAAGGCTAGAAGAAGTGTGTTATTGGATAACACCTTTTGTGATAGAAGAATTATTGTTCAATTCGCGTTTCAGTTTCATACCGATTGTTAATTGCTCCCACTTATATGAACTGAGGACGCAGAAAAAAATTAATCAGAGCCTGTGAATATCGCATCATTTAGATCAAATTACCTATTCGTGTACCAGGAATAACAGTAACTGATTTTTTTTACGAAGGTTAGCTATAAATTGCAATATATCTTCACTCTAGAAAGCCTATGCTTTCCAATCTCCCTACTCAATTGTTACGTCTGAAATTTTCAGACAAGCAAAGTTTTCAAAGACATAAATGAAAACTCAAAATTTGATAATTAAGCCTACAATTCTTGAAGAAGAAATCATTACATTAAGTAACTTAATAAAAGAAATATTTTCTTTATTATTGTGTACCACAATGCGTAATCAAACAAAATATTTAATTGAATTAGAAAATGTGTATAAAATAGGCAATATATGAAGTGGAGGCAGTCTGAATATTATTTAGGATCCATAATCCAATGGAAAATGTAGAGTACCTTGACTTCTACAATGCAAATGACTGGCCATGACTTCTAGAACTACAAAGACGCAGAAAGAATGTGTAAGAATGTTGACATGACGGAAAAATCATATAAATACTACCGGATTCTCTTCCGAGTATTGGAAGTTTTATTTTGACGTCGAAACTCTGCGAGTCAGGTTATTCATAATTGGATTTTCTACACCGTCATTCTGTTCACCGGAGGTTCTGCTTATCAAAGTTACCAAAAGTAAATGATTATTCTGCTATATGGTTATTGTATTATTCAACATCGGATCATTAAATTCTTATTTTAAATTATTTCTGTGTTATTGAATTTTATCTTTGAATTTCTATTCCCATGTTTCTAATCCATTTTGAGCTACATTTTCTACGCCCCCAAGACTTGCGTTAATTTCAATTCCTTCTCGCAGGAACTGGATGAATGTCAAGGCCATTCAACAATTTCATGTATAAGAATGGTTTAGGGTTCGCAACCCAGACAAAAGGTCTCCGTTTGGTGTACTCCTGAAGTTTCTAACTGACTTTTACGCAACAAAACTGGTCTTGTTTAAGGTGGATTGCAAACCTATTTTAGGTTTCGGTAATATTTTACGCATTTTGTTACAAATATATATATTCATTCAATATTTTGCAAGGGGCCACGGTGGCTCAGTTTTTAGAGAGTTCATCTCTGGTGGATGGGGTCCCGGGTTCAAACCCTGCTTCCTCTAAGTGAACTTCGTGGTGGGAAAACACCGTGTTTCCTAGGGGTTCTCCCGTTTCTTTTCTTTCTTCATTGCATCATGTTTTCATTCTTCATCATCATCGTCTTCTTTAGCCTAGCAGGCATAAACTTGGGACGTGTAACCCAAGGATTTTATTTCATTTCAATTTTTTACAAATTCAATATTTTATAAACTCCACAATTGCTTCTCAAAAGAGGTAATCAGCAACAAAAGGGATTTATTCATTTTATACATTTTTTTTTATTTTTAATGACCAAAAGTATTCCAATATACTAGGTTACTTAATTGTGATCAGTGCTACACAACACATAAAATTGCTTTTTTTAGTACAGAAATTCAGTTTGTAGCAAGAATGTTACTTGCCATTTTCATAAGTTGTGGTAGTATCGCGATTGGAAGTAAGTAAATCACACCTAAATCTAGGTGCATCATTATTAAGAATATCACTTTTAAGAGTAGGGACAGCACTGTTAAAAATAAGTGCATCGTCGTTGGAAACTTGTACATAACTATTATTGTAGGTTCACTGTTGAGAGTATATGTAACATTGTTAAGAGTAAGTGTATCAACCTTAAATTAGTTACATTACTACCGAGAATAAGCGAATCGATGTTAGATGTATATACAACATTATTAATAATAAGTTAATCACTGTTCTAAGTAGGCTCATCAGTTTTACTAAAAGGTTAATCACTGTTATGAAAAGGTGCACACACCACTATTAAGGGTAGGTACGGTAGATCATTGTTAGAGGTAGATTCTACTGTTACGAGTAAGTGCGTCACTGCTAGATCTAACAGCATCACTGCCAGAAGTAAGGGCATTACTGTCAGGTGTTAGTGCATCACTGTTGAGTGTCTACGTATCACTGTTAAATGTAAGTGTATCAATGTTAAGGATAGGTGCGTCACTGTTAAGAATAAGTGCGTCTACGTTAGGGGTAGCTATACCATTTTTAGTAGTAAGTGTATCGCTGTTAGGAGTAGACGTGTAGGAGTGCGTCAACGTTAAAAACTAAGGATGTTACTGACAGTGGCAAAGTTTCACTTTTAAGAGTAGACGTGTAACTACTAAGAGTGAGTACATTACTGTTAAGGATAAGTGAATCACTTTTAGATATAGGTGCATCATTGTTAGTTGAAATTTCATTTCTATTAGAAATATGTGCATCACTGTTAAGTGTGGATTAATTGTCAGTAGGGGTAGGTGCATTTTCGTTACTTACAAGTACATCACTATTAAGACGAAATGCACCACTGTTAGGTCTAAGAGCATCACCGTTAGGAGTAGGCTGATAACTGCCGGTAGTAGTTGCATAATTCTTAGAGATTGATATATCGCTGTTTGAAGAATATATGCGACTCTTTAAAAGTGTTAATGACACTGTTTGCAGAATGCAAATGATTATAGATAGAATGGATAATTTGACAGTAAATTTTAGATATACTGCACATAAATAAACAAAAAAAAAAGTTTAAATACGATGCCACAAGCCATTGATCACTTTATGATACTAATGATGGTAAATTTGACCTTACTTTGAATAGTTTTCTTTATTAAATATCACTCTGCGAGACGAAGGCTATAAATCCTGCCCAATAGACTTTACAAATCACCCGCAAAAAGAGTCTGCATTAATATTATGAGCCGTTAATTAGTTTTGAACAAATTCTTTGGAATCAAAGAAACAATTGATCAAAGTTTTGATTCGGCTCTCCTATATGCGCACTTTTTCGATATTTGTACAACCTTAACCATTTCATTAAGAGATCTATATACACATGCACTCCTTATTTCCGTTTCTTGCAGCATTCCACTCTGGATGTAAGTGTGGTACAAGCAGTTAAGATACCTTCCGATTGTCTGAAGTTTTCATGTAAACAAAACAGACATAGAAGTTTGAAATTCCATTTATATTCAATGGTAAGCGTTGCAAATACACAAATCTCAACTATTACCTCTGCCACTATTTGAATGATTTTCTTACTTCACAAGTCACTCCTGGATAGCTTTAAGTGCACCCTAACTCTACGGAATCTTACTTACTACTGAAACGTTCTTACTACCATGAAGTTTGAACTATTTCAAAATCCCTCTTGCTTTTTACCCAAAATGAAGCAAATCTTCGTGGTTTAACGATTCATCATTGTTCCCGTTACGAATGACATTTAGTAGATACCGTCTCCGTGCGGATCCAGTGTGGCTGCTAGCATTTTGGAACTTTGACTGAAGGCTGAAGAAATGTACCGCCTCGCAGTTTGTCAAAAGAATCACCTTCTGTACTGGAGTTGAGTTTTGTTGAGTTTGTTTAGCCTTTATATATAATGTATTTAGAAGAAAAAAACAAACTAAATCCAATCGGCAGATTAAATATCAAATAGTTAAATCCTATGTAATTCTCTTGAAAAATAACTAAATTCTACGGAACTTAATTTTGAAAACAATTTTAACAACATAACACATTAACATCATTAGATGACATAAATGTAAGAAAAGCCAAAACATGTGAGAATTATAATCATTCCTTGCATGAAACGCAAAAACAAACATAGCAATAAATGCTATACCCACAATTTTCTATATAAATGTATACAATTTATTGCAATGGTCAAAGAAATATTGACCTTATTGAACATCCGTTGGACAGTGCGTCCATTTTATTCACCGTAAACATTCTTCCACGGTTCCATTAAACTCTTTTATCGGCACACAATACATAACAGCATAAAAGGCGCGTTCCATAAACAAAGACTTAAAGAGTAGAATTGATTAATTCTACAGTGTTTGAACCTTAAGGACAGGCTAGTTTTTCTTTACTGCAATGTTGCCAAATTTTCCGTACCTGTATATTCTGCTGTGGATCAGACATACAAAAACTCCTCGTTTTGCCATTTTTTAAAAAGATAATTTAAAGATTGTTTTCTGCACCCTAATCAATTGTCATTGCAGGCCAATCCCTCCGAACGCTTATAACTGGGTAAAGGTATTGTAGTATGGCGCTGAAGTTGGATGTTGCGGAAAGATAAACTAATTGTAGATTGAAGGAACGTATACAAGAAACATACATATTCACTATGAACCAGCCACTGGAGCCTGTACAAAACAAAACTATCAACTTTATAAAGTAACAAGCATATAACACAGCAGCACTTAATAAACCAATTTGAAAGTCATGAATGTTAACAACCCATTACATATTATAGCATTTTACATTTTCATATTAAACAGAAGCAAAAACAGCGGCCACTCCAGGACTATTAACTCACTGTGCTGGGCTAGGAGAAGTGCAAATAATTATTTCTTTTGTAATATTGTTTTGGTGGATGTATTGGCTATGTTTCAAGCGAACTAATAAGCCCAGCTAATGCTAACTTTACGTTTGTTAAGGCATAAAACAGAATAGAACAAGAAAACAATTACTCACATTGGAAACCTTAGGACTGGTGTGGTGGTATCTGTTCCGGAACGGTTTTATTCAGTACGAAACGCCTAGATTTAGTGCTTGTACTCTGAACTATAATCAATGTTGTTTGTCTTTCGCCTGGAAAATAATGAATATAATACACTTTTATTGAATAGTAATAATAGCATGAACATACTTTAAGCTCTAATTCAATTTTGGTAATTTCTCATACTCAAATTCATAGAATAACATATTAAATTAAAAATGAAATAGATCACATTATAAGCATTAGCACAACAGTCATATGAACTTCTACATTTTATACTTTATTTACAATCACCCCTTCTTGTCTTAAAATTAGTGACTTAAGTGCATATTCTATTTTACCCATACGTTTACCCCCTTTCAAACATAAGAATTCTTCGCCCTTTCAATCTGTATATACTTGTTATATGTTACTTAACTGATACGCACATTACAAAGTAATACATTTCAATGTATTTAGCATCACCTGCAGAAAATCATTCGCCTAATATAAGTTCAATATCGTAGGTCGTAGACATTGACTACTAAAATAGGACAAGTAGCGTCCCTTTAGTTTAGCCTCCCTTTCAGCACTGCCGTGTCGTGACAAAACGCTGTAACTTTGGCGAAGAAGTTTTGCGAAAATGAGCCTTAAAGTTTTCATCCGAAAATGTGATCTGTATCGTGTAGAACCAGTGTAACTAGGCAATAATGGTCAACCAATCAATTTTCACCAAATTTAATCACACAACATGCATTTACGTAACATTACATGTAACCACGTGTTTCCAAAGTCAAGATACACTATTTCTACACGATACAGATCACATTTTCGGATGAAAACTTTAAGGCTCATTTTCGCAAAACTTCTTCGCCAA
Organism: Thermobia domestica; assembly: GCF_964235325.1. Classification (NCBI taxonomy): domain Eukaryota; kingdom Metazoa; phylum Arthropoda; class Insecta; order Zygentoma; family Lepismatidae; genus Thermobia; species Thermobia domestica. Next base: position 51,735,699 of record NC_137456.1, read on the forward strand.
AGTTACAGCGTTTTGTCACGACACGGCAGAGCAGCGAGGCTATATGAGACCTGGCCCTACTGATTAACGTGGAATTCGAACCACATGAGCTCCCGCCGGGAATCCAACGCGGGTCTCTCACTCGAAAGGCACATACACTAACCGCTTAGCCACGAAGGAGCTCCAGCTAAAGGGAAACTATCTCTATTAGCCACTGGTAAATTATTACTATTATTTTTTATTTTGACAAATATAAGAAGTTATTGGTGTATTCACGTTCTTTTCCACAATTTTTATTTTATTCAGTGAAAATGTCAATTGAATAATTTTAAAGAAACTTTTATTATATTTTCTGATTTAAGACTGATATATCCTTTTTCAGTGCATCAAGTGAGAATTATCCTATTATTATGAATTTTGTACTTTCCATTTCTTTTCTTTCAATAAAAACAAATATCAGCATATGTTCAAAGCCAAGTGCAATTAAATTGAAATATTTTGAGACACACACACACACACATACACACACACACACATATGTATATATATATATATATATATATATATATATACATCGGAATTATCAAACAATGTACGGTTGTTTACTTTAATTGCAAGTAGAGTAATTTATTTGTGCCAAATCAGTTCAACATCAAGTATCGTAGTATTTCCATAGTTTCTAAATAACGAAGATCAAAATATGTGTAAGGCTAGTTTTAGACAGAAGCATTTATCGTAGCATATCTAGTAGCAGATGTAATGCCAAAAATCTCGTGTAATATTCTATGACATCGAAAGTATATGGTGCTTTTACACGGTATCATTTCAATAAGCATCTTGTCATAACGTAGCAAACAAATCACTGGGGAAGAGCGCAATTATGACTCCGAAACTAAAGCTATAGTGAAGTAGCTAAAGCAATAGTGGTTGTAACAAGAGTTCGTGCTGGTTATATTAAGAAACCAAAACCACAGAGAAGTATGTGGGTAAAGAATAGGTTCTAGCGGAAGGATGATAATATTTCAGTTCTCTCTATGGTAGAGAAAAAACTGAAGCATGAGGATCCTATTGGATTCAAGAACGTCCTGAGTATGGATAATGAAGAATTCGAAACGTTCTTTGTGCAAACAAGGATGCGCCCTCATATTTTTCAATCAGCATAATAATACCATCCGTACTCCAACTTACTTTTCTTTAATACAATTCAATTTTCCACGCAAAACAAGAACATGGATGTTTCGCACAAAATCTCTTCTTTCCTTTTAACATACCACGGTGCTGCATCGGACCAGAAATGCTGGCGAAAATGCTATGAAATAGAGCAGGTTCTATCGACAAGAAATGCCATATGATATGCCATGGTATGTGAAATGCTATAGTTTTTACAACTTTACAGTAGGATATCGATGATACGAATTTGCTAAGAGAAATGTTACGACAAATGCTTCCATCTAAAACTATCCTTAGCTTACATGAAATAATGAATCAAGCTATACGTACAGGCACGTTATAATTTGAGAATATCATGCATATATGTTTGTAAAATTCGATAAACCTTGAGAACAGTCCAAGAAAACATATGGATAAATGTGAACATATTGTAAAATATATTTGAATGTCAACACGTGTGGAGAGGAGTAATCTCGTATCACCTAATATATATATATATATATATATATATATATATATATATATATATATATATATATATATAAGGCCGGATCCAGGATTTTGTGACGACTGTAGAGGGAGAGCGCAATTATGACTCCGAAACTAAAGCTATAGTGAAGTAGCTAAAGCAATAGTGGTTGTAACAAGAGTTCGTGCTGGTTATATTAAGAAACCAAAACCACAGAGAAGTATGTGGGTAAAGAATAGGTTCTAGCGGAAGGATGATAATATTTCAGTTCTCTCTATGGTAGAGAAAAAACTGAAGCATGAGGATCCTATTGGATTCAAGAACGTCCTGAGTATGGATAATGAAGAATTCGAAACGTTCTTTGTGCAAACAAGGATGCGCCCTCATATTTTTCAATCAGCATAATAATACCATCCGTACTCCAACTTACTTTTCTTTAATACAATTCAATTTTCCACGCAAAACAAGAACATGGATGTTTCGCACAAAATCTCTTCTTTCCTTTTAACATACCACGGTGCTGCATCGGACCAGAAATGCTGGCGAAAATGCTATGAAATAGAGCAGGTTCTATCGACAAGAAATGCCATATGATATGCCATGGTATGTGAAATGCTATAGTTTTTACAACTTTACAGTAGGATATCGATGATACGAATTTGCTAAGAGAAATGTTACGACAAATGCTTCCATCTAAAACTATCCTTAGCTTACATGAAATAATGAATCAAGCTATACGTACAGGCACGTTATAATTTGAGAATATCATGCATATATGTTTGTAAAATTCGATAAACCTTGAGAACAGTCCAAGAAAACATATGGATAAATGTGAACATATTGTAAAATATATTTGAATGTCAACACGTGTGGAGAGGAGTAATCTCGTATCACCTAATATATATATATATATATATATATATATATATATATATATATATATATATATATATATATATAAGGCCGGATCCAGGATTTTGTGACGACTGTACACCAATAACTGCCAGTACATTTAAATTAAATTTGATCTTTTTAAATACCTGTTGTGTGAATGAGGAATAGCCATTTAAGTGCTGAGTTTCTGCTCTCAGTGAATTATTTCCCTTCAATCTTCATAAAACTGACTTAAACCACTGACTTTCTTTCAAACCCAAAGAGAAACATGTCAGTAGAAAGTTTAGAAAGTGTTGTTATTTTAGCTGCTAGCTTTGCTTTAGGTAGTGTATGTTTGCGACAAAGGAGTGTGTGTGCCCATGCACCTTGCATTCCCTCTAAATCCGGCCTTACATATATATTTACCTAGGTAAGTGTACTCTTTACTTTCTCAAATTTTAAAATGTTACTTCAATAGTTGTGCTATTACAGTATTATACCACATCCAGTGTTCTGGATTGAAACTTTTGTTGCGTATGTTAACTTTTTAAAATCAATTTTCACTTCCAGACATCTTGACATACATTAACAATGTGAATAATTACGTTGTACTGTCTCACTTTTAAGTTATCGATGAGTCCATATTTATTAAGAGTGTTTATTTTAATACTTGGACACTCCGATGAGTTATTATACAAACATGCAAAGTTAATTTTCGTATCTTTATTTTTTTGTTAATAAGGACAAACATATTTAGATATATGTGTATTTTCTGATAGCACAAGCTGGTCAGTTATGCCAACTGTTTGTTTCAATGTTGTTATGTACGTTAATTCTCTTGTTAGTTTCTGAGTTATTTCTGTAGTTAGCTTAATTTGTTGTTACTTCCTGTTACTCTGGAGTTCCGTTAAGCAGATTATATGAAACGCATGATCAAAAGCCGCGAAATCCATTTTTTAACCGAAATTGAGTTATATACCGCTATATATTTGATCTAAAGGAATTCCACTGAAACATTTTTAATACTTAATATTTCATATTAAAATACTAGGTCAAATAGGGGAATTTGTAGGTGGAGTTTCACTGCACGTTTTGCAAGATTAGTCTAAAGTAAATGAAATGGATGTTAGGGATTTTGATACTAGGCGCTTCATATGCTCAATACTACTACCTCAGAAAAAAGCAGATTAGATTCATTATTAGAAACATAGCTGTCTAAAGATTTTTCAGAATTCGTCATCTTGATGACATCTTAATGAAGATGCTCGACGAACTTAGTAAGTTCCTTACTGAATTTTGTTTGTATGCGTGTCTGTTGGTCTATCCGTCAGTCTGTTATTTGAGATTATTTTCAATTTTGAGCCTTCCATTCGATAGAGCATAAAACATTATTTGAGAACGTGGTGGAAACTTTTTGCGTCACTCTTACCTTTCCCGAGATATTGGCCAAAAATTGGCCGATTTCCAGAAATTCAAGGAGCCATATCTCAGGAACAGTAAACCATAGAGAGACCATATTGGTGCTGATAAATATCTAAAAAGTTGGTGAACATTTTTTTTACCAAATAGTGAACGCTGGCTACCGGCGAACTGGCCACCCTTTCCCAGATATTGGTCAAAAGAATTCGAGTTTTGAAAGGTTTTGTGAGCCATATCTAGGGAACCGTAAATCATAGAGGGATCGTATTTTGGATTTTTTTTTTTTGAAAAACAGAAGAAACTACGGATTGAAAGATTTACTTTTACATGTAGGATCAATCTTAGTTATTCTTCCGGTTACACCTCTCCATTTTTTTTTTAAATTTAAAATCCATTCTGGCGATGCTCTTGGAGAATTCTCAACTTATTTAGTAATAAAATTAAATATTGGACTTCTCTTATATCTTGAAAATATAAAAAATAAAATTGTAGGTTGTAATAGAAATTGGCAATGTAAATTTAAAGGAGCAGTTCGAGTTAAAGACAAGTTTCGTGCAATAGAAAGAGTAACAAATAATAAGAGACCCGTATTTTTTATATGTTAATAGGCCGTCTCGTTCAGCTTCTACAGGCATTTGTTTTAGATGAGTCGTAAATGCTGACTTAATTGGTGGATACGCGAGAAACTAAATGTTAGTCATCAACCACTCCCTTGTACGCAGCTGATTAACCTTTAATCGTGCATTGGATTTAATAGATAATGGTTTGGATTTGTTAGCAGTCTTGCTCTGTGTTGAATTCTTGAGGGACGTTTTTGTTAGTTGTTTTTCCTACAGAACTAGTATAAAAAAAGAGTAGAAGGAGAGCAGTAATTACGTTTGTTGTGCGAAACAGTGTGTCTTCCAGACATGTTTTTAGGGTGGCACTGTCTCCAGGAGCTCTGAAAGATTCGCCCGCAGGAGACAGAAATAATACGTCTATAATATAATAAATATAATAGTACTGTGTAAAAATAATGTGCCGCTCCGAATACTAAGTCGCTCCGGATTTTTTTTCCTGAAAGAAACACTAGTGTGAAGTAGAAAACACATGTTAGTAGCGCGTGCTGTGTCTGTGAAGTGAAGTAGAAATGCCTAACACTTGCTGTGTTTTCGGTTGTAATTCTTGTGCAATTAAAGTGAGGACATAAATTTCTTTATTACGTTTCCAAGTTGTGAGAAATCATCAGATCAATATAAATTATGGCTGAAGAAAATCAATGGGGAAAAATGTACCAAATAAAATCACTCGTGTTCCCAACATCTTGAAGAGCCTGCCTTTGAGAAGTCAAGTTTACTGAAAGAAGAGTTAATGCCAGTGGCGGATATAGGCTGGGTCGGGGGCCTAGGCCCCCTAGTTTTTGAGTGACAAAATTTATTTAAGCTATTATTTAGATATCTTTGAAAGGTTTAAGTAAGCATAATATACCTATCATAGTCTGGGTTCTGACTCCCCCCTGAGTTTTTAATGTCTAGATCCATTTCTGGCTAATGTCAGAACAATTATTTACACGCAAACTGAGAAAGAATGCTGTTCCAAGTATAAAATCCGAGCCATTGAACAAGCACTGATCTGTCCAGTTACCAACATACAAATGTCATACAAGCCGCAATTGAAGGTTGTAGTAAAGACGAAGCATTAGAGGGTAATAGAGACGATGTCACTCATGATTCTGAAGATACTGCTTTAGAAATAAACTATACAATGTGAATTAGGGAGTGAAATATACCGGCTTGTAGAAGGTATCAGTGATGATGACTGTTCGTCAAGACCTTGGTTCATCGTTTAATTTCTTTGTATCATGTGACAATGACGATGAATGGTGATGAGAGTTGTTCCGCGGACAGCTATGCGAATAAAAGAAATTTAACCGGTTAAGTGTTTTTCGTATTCTGGCCAATTTTACAGATGTTATTTCATTTCTGTCTCATACGTTACACTCTTGTACTCCCATGCGCAAACAATATTGCGCGTATACTGTAACTCACAATTTTTCGCAATTATTCCATTTTCCATATGTTTATTGGTAAAATTCAGTTATTAGTACGTGGAGATAATAGAAAGCAATCCATCTAAGGAGATATTTCCAAAAAAATATAATAAAATAATAAAAATATAAGCAAAAAACAAAATTATGTTCGGTTTTGTGTATACTGGCAATAATGTTTTCGACGGAATTTTTGGAGTAGCACAGCACGATTGCAGAGGGAATAACAAGATTAGTAGGAGAAGAGCTGAATGAAGGAACTGGAAATTGGAGTAAAATATTGCATTTATTGGCTTAAATCTAGGGTGTAAATTGTCTGCCAAATATAAATTAGCTTCTGTAAGCAAGATGTTATAAGGAAATATATAAACAAAGAGAAAAACTGTTGCCTTAAGTTTCTAAGTGACATGCTCTATAGTCATGAGCATTTATTTCTTAAGAAAAAGAGAGGCAACAAAAGAAAATATGTGTGGTTAAGTGGGTAGAGTGACGGACTAGTAATTCTTATACTGTCTTGACACCAGATCGAATCCCATCCGGTCCTGTTCAATTTTTTTTCTTTACAAAACATTGTAGAAAGTGTATAATTTTTATGTTAATAACAAACGAAATAATATAATAATGAAATAACTTTTTGTTTTTCTGATGACGTATTTATTCAGAATTAGCTTACTATTTATTACTAATAGCGATTGTTTTTAGTTTATGGTATGGTATGCTTAACCGTTCCCTCTCCGTTTTTACACAGCTTCAACTCACTGCGAGTGTCTGTGAGTCAGGAACTGGAAGAAACAAAACAAGAGAAACCTGCAGCTTTACACACAACGTGAGGAACACAGTCACAGCGATAGCTCGTTGTCATGAAGAAAAAAAACTGTTCTAGTGTTTCTGTGTGTGTGTTTCTTTGACTCTCTCTCTCTCTCTCTCTCTCTCTCTCTCCTTTTGTTTCATATCCACAAGTGCAACAAATGCAAATCTATGTGAAAAAAAATCAAGAGTGCTTTCTTTAAACAAAACTAAATTTTACAGCTCTCTTTGCGAGGAACACGAAAGCTTCAAAAGAAGCCATGAGTATTAACTATAAACGTACCGAACTATACAGTAGCGTGAAAAACTGATAATAAAATGATGTAACATGCATAAGTTTTTTTCCTAGAGTAACCACACATTAAACATAACAAATTAAATTTTTGGGGTTACAAATTATCACATTACGTGTCGGTGTAGGCCTATTCGTTTTCACATTCGAGCGTCGAAAGAAGAAAGTGTGGTGATAGTTATGAAAACCGAATACCAGATTTCAATAAATTCAAGTTACATGGCTCCTACATATCGAAACAAAAAATGATTTTTCGATGTCTGTCCATCTATTTGTCTCCCGGTTCGTCACGCTTTTACACGCACTCAAATAGAGGCCATACTGTTCAACGTATCTGCACCGAATTCTAGACATAACGTTTTAATAACGTAATATCTTTCGAATTTTATGTCCTTCGACACCTAAAAGCAATGGTAATTTACTGAAGGATTAAAATTTAAAATAATTCAATTTTCTCAAATAAAAGAAAGCTGTGACGATTTTATTTACTTTTGATAAATATATATTTTATTATCAAATATCCATCACATATGAATAAGTTTTCTGAAAAAATATATATGGTGTAATTTACTGTATGGTATGCGTTCTTTTTGCACAATTTTCTCAACCACATTTCATAAATAAACGTATCATTAATTACCTAACAATATGACAACTCGTTCGAAGGAGTAGCTTAATCTTAGGGTGAGCTTTCCCCAGATGGTTTTCCCATTAACGCCTCAGGCAATTTTGTTGATATTTCGTAAAGAAATATTTCATTAATAAACTAACATAGAGCATAAATAGTTTATTCCGATAACATACAGAAGAAGTGGTTTTCTCAAGGGTTGATTTTTTTTGGACAAATGTCTCAGTAATAACTGAGACAAATTTGTTCTAATTTCAGTAAAAATATTTTCTGTAATAATCTTACAATATGGTATAACTCGCTTGTTCCGAAAAGAAAAATCCAAAAGAAATAGTTTACTTTGACAGTGAAATTTTCCCCGACGATTTACTTAAAAATTACTCGATATACTGTCAAAATTAAAGATAGAAGAGTTTACCTTTGGGGGTAAGCTTTTCCCGATGACCTTCCTAAAAACAACTCAGGATATGTTTGTTGTTCATATTTTATAAATACGTGTTACATAAATAACCTAGCTATATGGTATAATTCCCTCATACGGAAAATCTAGAAATGGTATATTACTTTTGACAGTAAGTGTTACCCTGCGATTTTCTCAAGAACGACTCAGGCGATTGTGTTCGTATTTCATAAATAAATGTTTTATGAAAACACTAACAATATAGCATAGCTCGTTTGTACTGAAAAGATCCACAAGGGATAATTTATTCTTGGGGGTGACTTTTTGCAAAATTTTCTCAGAAATTACTCAGACGCTTTTGCTTATAGTTCACATACAATTATATCCTTTATAATTCTAATATATGGATCAAGTTATTTCTAACGGAAATATGACCAATGGGTACTTTACTTTTGGGCCTGAAGTTTCTTCTAGCAAAGTTTTCCAAAACATTATTTTATTCGCAATTTCCCAAATAAAAGTTTCAATAACAGTTGCAGCCTAACATAAGTCAGTGTAAAAAATTCGAGCGAGAAAGTACAGTGCGTTTACTCCGTACCCTTTCTTAAATATATTTTTAAATGTTACACCTAATCACAATTTTCCGAACAAAATCGAAACTTCTTTTTAAATGTGTCTTGTTGTGGACAAATGGTTCAAGTGCATTGGTTCTGGATTAGATTTGCAGTGAGAGCTAGTGTATCTTCATCCAAGAGATGTGACACGTCGGTGCAAAGAAGAAAGTGTTTAAAGAAGCCTAATCAAGCTAATCAACAAAAGAAATAATACAATGTTACGAAATTATCGTAGAAACGTTGTTAATATTACATAAATTCGACTGGAATGTCCAAACAATTGTCAATTCCAAAGGTCTTTGTTTTCGTCCGGCGGGAGCTCATGTGGTTCGGATTTCACGTTAATCAGTAGGTCCACGTCTCATATAGCCTGCTGAAAGGGACGATAAATTCAAAATCACATCAAACATCTTTGTTTTCGCCTTTGTTTTAGCTCATAAATGTCTCTGTTCATAAGCTCCTTAGTGGTTAGCGTACGCGCCTTTGGCGTGGAAGACCCGGCTTCGATTCCCGGCGAGACCTCACGTGGTTCGGAGTCCACGTTAATCAGTAGGCCGACGTCTTATATAGCTTCGTTGCTGAACGAGACGTTAAACTCACACTCAATGTCTTTGTTCATAAATGTCTTTGTCTATGGTTTTGCATATACGTGGCATGGACATTAAATTTTGATTTCTACACCATATGTATCTAATTACATACACATTTATAGAACGAACACAACAAACTTGGAATATCTACATTGTTTAAGTATGGAAAATAATCACGCTCTACTGTACAGGACAGCCGTGTGTATGGAATTCCATACACATGACAATCAACGTATTAAGAAATGTATAACAATAAGAATTATTATTAATAATAATAATAATAATAATAATAATAATAATAATAATAATAATAATAATAATAATAAACAAAAAACGATACGACCACTTACATAATTGATAAATATAAGTTAACATTTAATAAGCATATAACTGCAATGGAATTAAGTTGTTTCTCTCTCTCCCTGAACGCTACAGCCCTTATTGTTCTAAGGCGTAGAAGAGAACTTGTGGCACCCACGATTTGGGGCGGTGTGTGGTCACAACTTGGTATCCCTTTGTTGTTAGTCCTAGCTTTCTAGACGGATGCAGTTGTTACCGGTAGAACATACAAGCAACTAGACTTTTGTATTACTATTAAAGTAAATAATTACACTCATTCCTTCAATGTGATACTTGTGGTTGCTTAACCGTATACAGACAGCTGATCCATGGAAAAATCGTTAATAATAATAATAATAATAATAATAATAATAATAATAATAATAATAATAATAATAATAATAATAATAATAATAATAATAATAATAATAAATAACAGGAACTCGACAAATATTCTTGCAAATAATAGGAAAAAGTTTGCGTCACACTGTTCACTTTGCTGGACACACCAATGTGGCGCGTTATACCGATTGTGGCACACTGGAATATAGGGTATGTTGTTTTTAATTTTTTTTAACTATTCCAACTGCTTAAATTGAAATGGATCGATAATAATAAGAGAATGAATTTAGTCTTCTTACCCTTCAATTTAGAAATAAGGTTCGCGAGAATTTCGTAAAAGAATAATATACTCAGAATTGTATATATTAGTTTGTTTTATTCGAAATTACATACTTCCTGCAACTGTTTTTTGATTGAAATGATTTGAAATGAATTTTTTAAGTTTTACGTCCCACGATTATGTCGGATAGGCTAAAGGAGACAGTGATGATAAGAAATGAATGAAATGGTGGAATGAAAAAAGTGGGATAAAACGGGAGAACCTCGAGATAAACCCACGCACACAGCGTTTGTCCAGCACAAGGTTCACTTGGCGCGAGCATAGATCGAACCAAGGACTCCATGCACCAAAGGTGAACGCTCTACCACTGAAACACCGTGGTCTCTGAAATTACTTATGGAACTACCGAGAACTATGCTGTGATATTTGAATGTGTTCCAAGTTTACAATAATTAGTTTAGTTAAATTCATTATTAACAATTAAATAATTGCTTTCCTTATTAACAGTTAAATGCTACTGATGCAAAGACTTAAATCTAGCGATACCGCGAGCGTAAGCATTAAACAGAGGGATTTTAAAGAGCCCCCTAAGCTGGGGGACCTGGGCTCCATTGGCTCCGCCCTTAATCCGCTAATGCCTATAGATTATAAATTAAAGGGGACGGGCCGGATCCGTTCTAAAAATTCCGGCCCGTGCAGACCTCTAGCTCCTGTGTATATGCTATCTGAAAATACAGTAGAGTTTCGCTTATCCGACATAAAACAGGCAGGCAGAACGCCGGATAATATGGATGTGTTAAGGAAAGACCTATAAAAAGACAAACTATGATATAATTTTACACATTAATTATCATCTTTGCAAGAAACAAATATAATGCATTGACTCAGTGACGTATCCAGCGTGAGGTCCTGGAAGCTGTCCCTTACCAAACCTCAAGCACTTTTTTAATAAACCTACTTTTTCCCTTTTGAGGTTTGTTTTTATGTCAGATTACTTTGAGTCAGTCTCCAAACTGTGGACAATGCGTTGTTGTTATAATTCTAAAAAGTAACACTTCCCAAGTGTAACACTCCGATTTTGATAAAATTTGGCAGGTAGATACTATACATAAAATAAACAAATAAGTGCTTTTTTATTTATTTTTGCTGAAAAACGGTTTTAGGGGGCAAAAGCCCTCACCCAAAATTTGAAAGTTGACGCTCGAAAGGCAAAAACAAGTGGACCAAAGTGAACGAAATTGTGAACAGATATTGCGGACATAAAATTAGGGAATACGTGTTTTGTAATTTCCTGGAAAAACGGTTAGGTGGGGCACAGATCCCTCCAAACCTTTGATCATGAAATATCAAAAGTGCTAATAACAGTATGTCAGAAGTGCCTAACTTTACATGAAGAATTGGAACAAAACTTTGTGTTAGGACAATAAGCAAAAAATAAACAAATTCGGCTTTTTTATTTCCTGCGAAAAAACGGTTTTAGAGGACAAAAGGTCCCCCCATGAATTTTGAAATTTGACGCAAGAAAGGCAAGAAAAAATGTACCGAACTGAATGAAATTGTTCATGAATGTTGTAGAGGTAAGATGAGGAAATACGTGCTTCGGATTTTCCTGAAAAGAGAAAAAAACCTTTTTAGTGGACCGAGGCGTTGAGTGTCGGAAGGATTGGACCGAAGCGAATGAAATTGTCTGTAAATATTGGATATGAAAAATAAAGCCTCTCGTGTTTCACAAGTGTCTCCATCAGATTTCTTCAAATTTGGCAGATCAACAACAAGCACAAACAGTATAGCTTATTTTGTAGTATTTCACGAGGCAACTTTAACGCTTACAATGTTTTTTCCGCATAAACAAAAACACGTGCCGATTAATTTCCTGTTTGCTGTTGATGTGCCAAAATTGATAGGGATATCTTTAAAACACGAAAGTCCTTATTTTACATACAGTCTATACAATATCTACACACAATTTCATTTGATTCGGTCTACTCCTTCCTGCACTTTTACGGTAATATTAACTTTTTTTTTTTGAGGGGCTCTAGGCCCCAACACTGTTTTTTCATATAAATTAAAATACATGTCATTTATTGTTTTGCAAATTGTCCCTATACGAAGTTTCGTTGCAATTTACCATACTCTTTAGGAACTTCTGGCGTATACATACTTATTTGCACTTTTGATATTTCCTAATCAACAGCTTAGAAGGTCCGTGTTCCACTGAATCGCTTTTTTCCAGGAAAATACGAAACACAATTACCTCAATTTACGTCTAGAATATCTATGCACGATTTCAAAATTTTGGGTGGGTAATTCTGCCCCCTAAAACCAATTTTTCGCAGAAAATAAACCCGTTTTTTTTGCGTATTGTCCCTACACAATGTGTCGTTCCAATTCTTCATGTCCTTTAAGCACTCTGACATACTGTTATTAGCACTTTTGATATTTCACGATCAAAGTTTTGGAGGGGTCTGTGTCCCACCGAAACGTTTTTCTTTTTTCAGGAAAATACGCATTCCCTCATTCCCTCATTCCCATATTCCTTCATTTTTCGTCTACAATATCTGTGCACAATTTCATTCATTTCGGTTCACTTCTTCTTGCCTTTCGGGCTTCAACTTTCATCATTTTGGATGGGGGATTTTGTACCCTAAAACAGGCATTCGTTTAGTTTTTGCGTATTGTCCATACACAAAGTGTCATCGGAATTCTTCGTCCTTTACACACATCAGACATATTGTTACTAGCGCTTTTTAATATTTCATGATCAAAGGTTTGGAGGGGTCTGCGTCCCACCTAACCGTTTTTTCCAGGAAAATACAAAACACGTATTCCTTCATTTTACGTCTGCCATATCTGTGCACAATTTCGTACACTTTGGTCCACTTGTTTTTGTCTTTCGGGCGTCAAGTTTCAAAATTTTGGATGAGTGCTTTTGCCCCCGTAAAACAGTTTTACCGCAGAAAATAAAAATCATGTATTCGTTTATTTTATGAGTAGTATCTGCCTGTCAAATTTTATCAAAATCGGAGTGTTACACTTGGGGCGTGTTACTTGTAAGAATATATCGTAATGCCATTGATACCAGGTGGAATTAAAGAACACTTTTAAATGGGATTACAATTTCGTTTCCGGTCTGTTTATAACATTACTGTATTAGAACGATACACTCATTGCCATTTGCTATTTTTGTTATGTGATATACGTAGCAGACAGTTTTCCTTACATGTATCTAGAAAATATTTTTTGATCTCATGTGAGTTAGAATTAAGTTTGACCGGTTCATAAATGACAAGTAAGAAACGTTTAAGAGAAATACAGAGCTGTTGCATTATTATTATTATTATTATTATTATTATTATTATTATTATTATTATTATTATTATTATTATTATTATTATTATTATTATTATTGATATTTTTGAAACATTAGAATTACGAGCTTATGAAGATTCGTGTTGGGCTCCCTCCGAAAAGAAAAGCTGGATATGTGCCTGCACTGAATGATAGACGTATGAGTCAAGGTATAGACGAGCGTGCTAGGCGATCGAGTCCGGAGCATCAAAAACAGAGTAAGACCACAACTTGCAGTTCTTCTTGCCGATTGATGGTGATTTTTACCTGCTATGATATGTCGGATAATAATGTGAAATAAACGAAGGTCAAGACCATGGCGTATTGGTGTTTCATGCACCTAAACCTGTAAAATATTTGTGCCGAAAACATCTTTCACTCACTAGCTAAATTTGAGGGTATGATCGCTCATCTTGTCTTATAAAGTATGGTCTTATAAAGAATATATATAGCATAATAAAAACCTTAAGACCAAATTCAATGATTTTCTATAGTTTTCTTTTTTAATAACGGGAAACTTGTTTATTTCATCACGATAAATCACGTTTGATACTAAGATGTCTGTTTCTGACTACATATATCTTTCATACTTTATTGGAGACAATTTTTTTTCAAGAAAAGAGGATGATAAAGGAAGCTATACAACACCATAAACTGAAAGCAATCGGTATTACTAATAGTACACTAATTCTAAATAAATACGTCATCAGAGGAAACAAAAAGTTATTTCCTAATTGTATTGTTTCAGTTTTATTAACATAAAAATTATACACTTTCTACAATGTTTTGTAAAGAAAAAATGAACAGGACCGGATGGGATTCGATCTGGTGTCAAAACAGTATAAGAATTACTAGTCCGTCACTCTACCCACTTGACCACACATATTTTCTTTTGTTGTCTACCTTTTTCTTAAGAAATAAATGCTCATGGCTATAGAGCATGTCACTTCGAAACTTAAGACAACAGTTTTTCTTTTTGTTTATGTATTTCCTTATAACATCTTGCTTACAGGAGCTAATTTTTATTTGGCAGACAATTTACACCCTAGATTTAAGCCAATAAATGCAATATTTTACTCCAATTTCCAGTTCCTTCATTCAGCTCTTCTCCTACTAATCTTGTTATTCCCTCTGCAATCGTGCTGTGCTACTCCAAAAATTCCCTCGAAAACATTATTGCCAGTATACACAAAACCGAACATAATTTTGTTTTTTGCTTATATTTTTATTATTTTATTATATTTTTTGGAAATATCTCCTTAGATGGATTGCTTTCTATTATCTCCACTTACTAATAACTGAATTTTACCCGTAAACATATGGAAAATGAAATAATTGCGAAAAATTGTGAGTTACAGTATACGCGCAATTTTTTTTGCGCATGGGAGTAGATACCTTGAAGCACAAAATTATAGGGTCAGCGTTAAAAATTGTAACAAAACGTGAAAATGAACATACTTATATTTGGGAATGGGAAGAATGATTAAAGAAAAGGTACTTAGGTGTTGCAGCAATCTCGGCCACCATCTATTTACATGATATTGGTTTCGGTTGTTTTTGAAACGCTGAACTTATGCTTTATGGGATAGTTTTATAATATTATAAAAACATTTGTACAGCCCACCATCAGATATAATTTTCTACATGCAGATGATATTTGTAAGTCTTTGCAATAAGTTTTGGAAAAGGAAACCGCACTTAGAACGTGCCAACGCACCTCTCACAAATGCAATGCTTGGTACTGTATAGTATGTAAGCCTCCTCTCGCTCCTTAACCACCTATGACGTCATCACGAAATCTTTCTTCCTTTGTTACTCGCTAACGACTGAACTTATTGCGATCAAACAAACACCATTCCTTTTAGAATTTTCAACTCTTCAAATGGAAATAAATTGTAAAAAATGCATTTCTAAGTCGAACTGCTCCTTTAACCACCTTCCGACTGTTAACTTCCATCTTTACTTTACAAATTTTGGGTACAATATTATGGCCTGAGACGGTTTGTACAAACGAAAAAAAAACTTCCATTTCTTATTAAATCTTCCATAGCGTTTCTTAAGCCATACTAATATTTAGTCGAAACGTCCATTGGTCTTTTATGGATTTTTTCTTTTTAAGGCCATATCATTACTACAATTTTTTTCTATCAAACTAACACGTTCCGTATGGTTAGGTTTCCAAATCTGGAAACTTTAAATATTTATTTTACATAACACTTTCTTAATATTTTTTAGACTTTGTAATCTAGTATTGCAATTTTTCATCCATGTTTAGTATTCGTTGGTCAATGTTCTTGTCTATATTTCTCATTTCTCTTCTAGCTTTACTTTACATGTTGCTACTTTCTCATTCACTTTACTTAAGATTTTTTATTAAAGCGACTCAGCAATAGCAGACATTTAATAGCAGACATGTAAAATATGTCTGTGCTTCATTATTTCCAATTGAAAAACCATTATCGAGTGGATTTATTTAATACATTTCAGTAAATATGTTACTTGACATAAATGAAAGCCATACTAAGTGGAAGGCAAGTGTTTTTTGCAGTTTGTTCAATATGGTAAAATGCATAGTGGAAAATATAATTTGTATGGTGCCCGATTGGCACAACACCATAACACCATATTTGGCTCATTACATAAAGAGCAAAACAACTTTCTTGACTTATATAAACTTTTAAACTTTATTTAGTGTAACATTACTCTATATTTTAAAAAGGTAGTCTGGAATATTGTTTGTAAACCTAAGTGTTTAGAAGATTGGTTAATAAAGATATTAAAATAGCTAATAATGGAAGATTTAGCTAAAAATGTGAACAAACTATTAACTCTTTGTAAGAACAAACCTGATTGTTGTGCCCTTTATTTTGACTACAGAGAACACATCTTTTATAAACTCAATACTTTTACCTATTACTAAACAGTAATTTTCCACTTTTCCATGTTACAGTGACCACTCCAAGATTCATTGCCAAGTTGTCATACAGATCGCTCTGATTTTAGCATCTATACTGAAATTGTTGTCTCTTTCAGGGCGGTTTCTGTCTGCATATTTCATTTGAAATAGTTCATGAATGTGTGAATCTGTCGCATTTATGATAGCAGCGTACTTTCAATATGAATAGAAAGTTTAGTCGTCCATTAAGGATTTTGACTAAAAATGTAAAGATGTCTAGGTTATGATTGTACACTTTACAGTTATTTCAAAATACATATATAAAATGTTTATCTTTTTTGGAAAGAGACTGTTGCTGCCGTTGGACAATGTTGAGGCAAAGGTTCTCAAATTTTTTACTTTATTATGTGTAGAAGTTGTTGAAGTTAGCGTGTATTTCAAAACATCTTCATTTATCCTTATTTTTCCAATATGTATTTACCAAAACTTTGTGATTACTTATGTTCGTTTGGACGAAGCTAACGCTTCTTTGCTAAACTTGAAATTTTAAGAAAACAGCAAATAACTAAAAGGTAATCAACATCACATAACATTAAGAAAGTGATCCATTTCGTATCGCAAAATTAAAATTACAAGATATAACAATCGTCTCCAGAAACTCTTGTATAAGAGTGCATTTGGTTGGATAGCAATCTTGAAGTCATAAATTGCTCTCCGAAATTTCTGTTCAACAATAACATTATTAGAAAGATTTATAATTTATTTAATAGAACTTTGTAGATAACATATGGTTTACATTTTATATTTTTGATATTAATCATTGTTCAACTTATTCAACAAAAATAAACAAAATAGGAAGTGAACTTAGCAAACAGCTTGAAGTTTCATCAAAATCTAATTATAATAGTGTATATAAGCAAGGTAATTCGGTTGGTAGGTAGAAACATTACAACTAACCTTCTGCATTACTATTGTGTCTTTAATAAATTACTTAAGTTAATTAAACCGTTTTTAATTTTCAATTTTCCTAATATTTATCTAGAAAAGAGTATCAGATTTAAACAGTAAATTATCAACGAGCTAGAATTCAAGTCAATATCTCAATAATTACTATCATTAAAATGTTTTACGTATCAAACTGCTTCCAACAAAGTTATTAGTGTAAGCAGATTGGTCACTAGCAAAACCATTCGGCCAGGAACAATGTTAGGATCGATTAAGAAACTACCCCAAGAGACAATAACAAATATTTCGATAGGAAGATAAACTTGCAGAACATGACTCATTACTTTTCCGCGCATCTTCAAATGGAACACCAAGACATACATGGCTGCTGTAAGAAATTTAATTATAGTCAAAGTATGGAAGTATTTCGAAATTGATAATGATTTCAATCTAATTTTAATCTGCATATCCGGTATTCTATATCCTAAATGACAGAAATATACATCAAAACTAATACAATCTATTGAACTATCAATAACTGATTTACATCCCATAAGTGTACTCACGTATCTCATATAGTCTCACTACTAAAATTGGCGAGATATCAGATCCGATCTGCATATTCCTTTTATCGTAAACTTCTGTTTGAGGTTATAAACTATTGTTCAACGTATTTTGATATTAATATTAACAGAATCATTATATATTAATAACAATGATTATTTACGAGTTATTACCATTATCGGATGAAGGAGGAGTGTCTTTCCGGTATGAATCTAGTAGTTCAAGTTCAAACAATGAAACCATGCAGGATGTCAATTTTAGCCATCTTACGATTTATCATGCTTATTGATAGAACTTAAGACATTGAGATTTTAGGTAGTACATGTTTCAATATGTTTCTTTATTAAATTTCTTAGTTTAACCAAACACTTAACTCCATTGTTTAAGTTCTATCCATTTATAATTAATTAAATGTTACATAATCAAAACATTTAATGTAAGATAAACCGTAACTACTTCACCCAATTGTGTCACATAATAAATTCCTTTAATATGTTCAGAAAACAGAAGTATAATCACTTGCTTTTGTGTAAATTGAATACCAATAATTGCTAATGGGAATGGATTAAACTGAAAGGAATGTATTCAAAGTGTATTGCGTTCGAAGTAAGCTACATTTTCAGCTAGATTGAGAATATGAATCCGGAACTATTGTCTTTGTAGCTTTTTGTACTAGCGTGCATGAACATTACTCGTGTAGTGGATTGTATAGAAGTTAACATGTAAGGATAGAATAATATACAATGTATTCAAGTGATACAATATATATATGATTGAACATAAACAAATTAAACAAGAACACGCTGCAAAAACTTGTATTCTCATATCTTTACATATTTGGTGCAGGCACAAATACGTCATAAAATATTTGTTTGTATCAAAACATGTAGAAGCAAACCGTAAACTGTGAATATCAGGCATTAAACTGGAAAATATCAATAAACTAGAATGATGTTTATCTTGTATATATTGTAGTGGCAGAAAGTACATCATGATTCAAAATATAAGGTCGAATGTAATATTTATGGGCTTGTCTGCACGATTATCTGAAGATCATTACAGGAATAATGGATTTTCAGTACACGTTCCCTTTCCATCGGTACTAGTAAACTAGAAATAAAGATGCTTTAGGTCACAATAAACGAGTGATTACCTTTCATAGTATTAGTGACGGACGATCGTACTTCTGAACATGTTTCATTTCAATCTGACATATTAATTGTTACATTAATGCTGATAATCTGATAAAATGTGATTCTTGAACGCCTTATTTTTTGAACGGCTGGTCGGATTTTGTGCAGGGACCATTGGATCAATAAAAAATTTTTGGCTCTAAAGTATTCAAAGAAACCTCAACAGAGGCTGATTCAATATTATTATTTTAGACAATTCATTTTGTTTCAGCAGAAGGACCCATGACCCAAGGATCCTTGAAGTAACAACCTGTGCTACTTTAATTTGCTGGAAAGTCGCCTGGCATATAGTCTATGAAACATGTAACGTCATTTGTAATTACAAGAAAATATGTAATTTATATCACAGGTATATATTTATCAATTCAGACTGTACGACGATACTATGGATACAATTTGAGATTAAAAAATGTTGAGATTTCACTCTGTACTCATTTATGTTAGTTAGAAGTGCTTTACAGTTCTGAAATTATAACTATTTATGCATAATGATTTCAATGGTACATGAAGAAACTGAAAACAAAATTATGTGCTTCTTCTAGTTGTTGAAATATTCTGCAAAATTATATTATCTCATTTAGGAAAAAGCGTCTGAACTGTAAGACTTGTAGATGTCAATTCCAAAGGATTTGAACATTCGGATAATAAGTTAATATAAATCAAAAATCGTGTTTGTATATCATCAGCAAATATACATATTCCGTCTGCTTTATATCAGGTTTCATTAGAAACGTAGACTAATACTAAAATATTCTATACATACATATACCCGTATTTTGAGTCTGCTTCTCAACTTGAAATTCATTGAACTTCACGTACAGCGTTCACAATAAGTACTCTCTTAGCTAATTGCCACAAAGTTGAGATATAAGTCTCAAAATAATCATTTAGGTAGTTTTGTAATTTAATATATGTCTTCTCATTGAGCTCAGTCTATCGATTTATCTGATAAAGGACTTTCCTAAAATTACCAATGGGCAAAATTGCTTTGTTACTTCGTAATCATTCACTTCCTCTTCAAATGTGAGATGAGGGTCCATTAGAACCAAAAATCTGACTTTTCCAGATTAGTGACGTTTTCTTGTAGTTTTCACAACAGCGTTCGTAGTCCGTCTTTATGATCTTCACCAATACGATGCATATTCCGATAATAGGCCACAATTAATATAATTTAAATCCTAGCAGTACAAAATACTAGAAGCAAGATAGATAACACATAGCAACTGGAACCTCGAGTTGGCAGTTAAATAACTTGACACATGAGGCTATCTTGATCCTTTTGAGAGGAGTAAAAGGGAACTAAAATGCAGCAATATTGCGTACCTGAATGATATACTCTTGCAAAAACAAAAAGAAAAAATCGTACATGAATATATGAAAAATGATTATCTGAAATTGAAAACACGATTATTTACAAAGGTAAATAAAGAATGCCATTTTTTACAATTACATACAATAGAAACAACATTGTCATATTCCTTATTAATAATTTTTTCTTACAGGTGCAGCTTATGTAATTTTTGTGTCTTTCCTCGATTGGAACTCTGAGTCTACAGCTAAGGTAGCATAAAGGAAAGTATTCCTGAACGTAAACAAATAGGTAGGTTTTCTTTTCCATTAGCTCTCAGGATGCTATTCGGTAAATAACTCAGATGTAGTCTTTGTACAAAGTGCTGATAAGAACATAAGATTAAGTTACAATTTAAGTAAATTTGACGCTCTAATAGCTGTATTGCAATAGATGTATATCGCATAAGTCATTGATTGAATATATGAAATCATATTTAGCTTGTTGTTGTACGTATAAAATTTTTGATTCGCCGCTTTGAGAATATATTAACACAAGATTTAATCTGATATATGGCTTCGAATATCTCTATAATAAGAACATATTTTGCCAAAGATTTAAAAGGGTTTTACAATAACCTATCCAATCACTAAGGTTTACAGAGTAACCTTCGTTGAATGATATTCATAGAAGAAATCATACTAGACTCATGAATATTTCTTCCAGGTTATTTAATACTACTAATAATATATTTAATTCTTATTTCTTTCTAAAGTACTTCAGACGGTATGGGGTACGTTCATTTACCCGTAATAACAGCATAACAGGATTTCAGAATGACATGGTGAAGATGATAACGCAGGATTCAAAATTCAGACACTACGACCACAAATGTAACGACAGTTTTATAAGTAAACATAAATATTTAGATATAAGTTCTTCAATTAAAATGAACTGGTAAATGAACGAAGTAAGGAACACCTAAAGACAACAAAGGTAAGGTGAACCCACGAAATGGTAATTTACAACTAATTAATTTATACTATAAGGAAGAAAGTTGAGAAAAATATAAAGCATCTATAAGTGTCACAAGGCGATGCATTGCAAGTATCGTAAATATATATAAAACACTTATAAAAATACGCATTACAGATTTAAAATAATTTGCAAAATGATTATTCAATCTTCATATATATTTCTTCACTAAAACGTTATAGGTTAGTTCTATAGAATGAAACTACAATAGGAAGTAGTTTTTACGAATTCAAATTGTTCAACAAAGACATATACTAGGATTCAGTAAACTAGAATGTATCAATGCTAGTTGTTAACATGTTATATACAGAGTGTCTCGAAAATCCCCTCACGTGGAGTAACTCTGTGTTACCAGAATTACAACAAAACTTAAGAGGGGAAAGCGTCTCCAAATATGATGTTTTAAATCTAAAATGAAGGATGTTTTAAAAATCTGAGTAGTCGTTACCCTATTTATATGCCCAGTGCAACGTTGCCGTTTACCTGGACCCACAACATAAGTGAATAAAGTTACTGTTTGAAATGGGGGCTGAACATCGGCACGTAAGCTTAAAAGACAGTAACTTTATTCACTTTTGTTGTGGGCCCATAAAGGGTCTACATCCCAAACGGCTCGTACGATTTAAAAAGTACTTCACTTTAGATTGAAAACATCATATTTGGAGACGGTTTATCCCCTTACATTTTGTTGTAACTCTCATAATAACATAGTTAGCCTATGTCAGGGGACTTTCGAGACACCCCATATATGAGTACTAATATTATGGAAAATTGATATTAATATTCAGAAGAAAACAAACATTTACCAAGTGACTAGGAAAGCTTCCTTATTGAGCATTTCGACAAAAAAACTCATGGTACAATTTCCTTCTGCCATTTCCAGTTTCCATTATATCCAGTTTTCATATAAATAAACGCAAGACTAACTATATTTTTAACACATCTTTTCTCCGTTACAGGTCCTCTAAATGCCATAGCGTCACATTGACCGCTTCTGGTCTTTCCAGGTATATTAAAAGTTTGGTCTTCCGAGTGTTAAAAACGACACTGTCTTGCACAATATGAAACTTTTCCTTTTTTGAATAAATTGTATATGAACTTAAATATTACATATGAAAATCACAATGTGTCTTAATAATAGCTATAATTCATAATTATAAATAATGTCACAATAACAAAACTTCCTCAGTTTATCAATAAACACGATGTACACATTGAACAGTGTTATATAGAAACTAGTAAGCAAAACATTTTCGGTCTAGAATTCAGATACTGTGAATCACCTAAATGAGAATAGATTGATGGATTGGTTGTAGCTTAAAATTTATATTCATCAACGTTTGCTATAATTTCCCTAAAGCCTGTAATGAAATTCAAAATATTAGTAAATATGATGCGATGTTGCGTATAAAGTAGAAAAATCCAGCCATTCACGTAGGAAACATTTCAATATGTATACAAAATGATAGCTGAATACTATATATATATAGTTTAGAGGTAATTCAAGAAACCACGAAATGAAGTGTATTGTACCAGCAATAGTGACGTTTTGCAAGTTTACTCAAGAATCAAGAATTCAAACTTGAATAACAGGTAATGCCACAAATGTTGGCAACTTGATAAATCTTCTATGAAATAAGATATAGACATGCATTGTTACAAGAAATAACATTAGAATAAAAAATAAATAATTATAATTTACATTAACACTTTGAAGATTAATAGTTGAAAATTCAAAAAGAATATTATAAATAAAAGATTGGTAACTGACAGATAATTATATTTTATGGTATTTGGATCCTGCATAATGATGTATACGTTCACCATTCTGTCTATGTGTGAATTAAAGAGAAAATGCTTAATGAATGCTGAAATATCTTAGATTTCAATGGAATATTATAACAATTCTTCTAAACTACAGAGTTAAAATATCCTTCAGAGAGAAACTAAATTAAATATAAATAGCGCTGTATTTTCATGAGGAACATATCAGAACTAACTAAAGTAAATTTGAATACAATGGAAATATAAATGTTGTTGTGGATCGTATTATTCGTCCTTCTTTTAAGTTTGTATTATTGTTTATTATTCATATTTTTATAGGTTTCTATGTAATGTACGATCAGTGATTTTCTTGCGTGAACTTATGATTATATTGTAATTTGCATTGAGTAATAATATTAACTGTTTTACAGATAATAGTCATTAAAAATACACCACAGAGCTAAATAGAGTAACTCGTCTCGAAGGAGGTCACAGCACCAATACGTAGAATATACTAATGCAAACTTTAATGCATTTGAAGTTGGTTTGATGGTTTGACCTCATAATTGTTTTTTTTAATTCAACTCAGGAAAATGTGTTTAGCAATATTTGTGTACGTTATGATCGGATTGGCTTCAAGAATAATTACTTTGTACACGGCAGTATTAGCAGGTAAAATGTTAGGTTTCGTTCATGAAAATTGTAATTTGCACTGAGTAGTAACTCTTATGCAGATTCAATCACTGTTGGAAAAGGTTTCCTCTGCTTCATTTCACAAAGTAAAAACCATGAAAGGATAACGGCAGCGTATTTAATGATATTCAGGGTAATTTAACAATCTAGTATTCATGTTACGCTGTCATTAACGTTTAACAAAAGGATGCAGATAATTACCCTTTAACTAAAATATAATATAGCATTAAAAAGTGAAAATGTTTTAGGAAACAATAAATAAAACGAATTACTCTCTGCTCACTTTGTGATGTAAGAGATATTGTAATTTTTCTTAATTCAATTACTTTCAAACGTACCATGTAACGTTATTTCGATAATACAATATATTTACAAATATCCCAATTCATCAATCTACTATGGACTGTGAACTTTAAACTAAATAGTTTAGTTGCGAGATGGTATTGTAAACCATTCACTCTAATTTTGTCACGTCCTTAGATCGAGCGAGTGTTCTATAGAATAAACATTTTGATCTATGAGCATGGTTGAAGATCATTGTCAAGTGATTTCCGCATATAGTAAATCCAGTATACTATATTGTATATGAGGAACATCTCAGGGAAGGTTACCAGTGAAACTCTGTCCAGAATATTCCATTTCGTTCTTTTAGAAAGGAAGGTGATTTTCGAGAATGGTTTCCAATAGTTAATTCGTTTTTTTACTCTAATCCAGCAGAGTCCCACATTCTGTCCGTAAAGGAAAAAATGCCAAAATTATAATTCAGTAGAATTCAAAGTTTACCATTATTGACAATAGCATAGTAACTTGTTAAGGTTATCAATATAGTAAAATTATCCTAAACACCTTTGGATGCAGATTATTTTAACTTTGTGTAAAGAAATCGATTAATGTTTAATAATACAGTTTCTATGAGAAGAAGACGCGAATTATTGTTTACGGACAATGTAACTTACATAAATAGTTATCGCAGTATATATACTTGTCATATTAACGATAGAAAGCCATCATTATTAAAATATTTCTTGAATTACAAACAATGGAGCAGTGTCGAAATATCAAAGGAGTAGCTAAAAGAACCTTATGTTTTAATATAACACGTTTAACGTTTAAAATAAGTAAGTGAAAATTTTACAGAAGATATTAGGGAAAGGAAATTTTAGTTCCTGATTCCAGTGTAAGAGAAGAACGAGAGGGAAGAAGAGTGTATAAATACGCAAAATGGTATAAAATATATACTTAGATTAAAGGAACAACACAGCTTTCTATTCTTTATTATACGTTAGTTTCATTACTCCAATTGGTCGTATCCATGTACATACTTGCTGTTTCGTAAGAATTATTGTATTTTCATTACTGGAGGAATTGAAGGAAACAATACATATCCGAAAATGTAATATATTAACTTGCCAGTGGCTCTGGAATAATATAACATAATAAGTAGTAACTATCGTAAAATAAGTTGGTTTAATACTGGCAAACGATTAATATCCGATATATCCGATAATGCAGTTTGGTATATATACACAGGGATGATTTTTCTCTCTCTTTCTTGGTACATATATTGTGAAATTGTTGGACATAATTAGTAATACTACCATATTAGCTGTGGTCAAAAAGAACATATTCATATTTTAAAAGGCACTTTATCACATCATTATTTCTAACCAACATGTTAAAAAAAGTTTATAATAACGTTTTCTGTTTAGAATGATGGCACTATAAACTCACAAAAATATAAAGAATTTAAAAGCTTCTACAATAACGTAAATAACATAATAAGATAATTGAATCGCGCAGAACAATGCATATCTAAGGTATATTCATGATAGAAAGTATTTTGGAAAATCAGAGACAAACTAGCAATGATATGGGATTTTAGTTTTCTAAAATATGTTTTCTTTCGCAAAAATACGTATAGAAATAATGCAACCAAATACAAACAGATGACTTTTTAATGGACACGAAGATCATAATGCTTTTTGTAGCAATTTTAATTCGTAAGCCTCTTAGGAAACATAAAGCAAATGCACACATTTTCGTGAATACAACCAAATGACTGTTGTGTTCTTTTGCTATTTTAGCACTACAACACCAGTTTGTGATTTTATGAATATAAAAAGTTCTTGTTGCTACATAATATATATAAAATTACATTTAGGTAGATTACATTTAGGTGGTAGAAAGAGGAACTATTGCAGAAAATATAAGAAGAAAATTACAATTGAATTATGGAAAGTATTAATATGTTAAAAACTATTCCCTTGAAACTTGCTTCAGAATAGATTAATTTAGAAAAGAGACTAGCTTTTAAGTAAATCTGGTGAATACATTACATTTGGAAAGTACCTATTGCAATATTGTATTCTCGGTAAGCTATCTATGAGGTATATTTCTGAACACAAGATAATAAATTTACAAGACATACCTGATCAAGCTTCATGTGACCAGTGGTCTACTGGGTGTTACAGTTTTTTCCCGAATACATTATTTACTGCATTTTGTACTACAAGTTGAGAAGAAATTTGAAATATTGCTTCTTTCTCTACTTGTTTACTATAGAACAATATAAAATTTTCTTTTTACTATGATCTCAGTATTATAATATTATTCTGCATTAAGAGAATCCTGAGTGATAGTAATGGCATTTTATTTTGATCTGAGTTTAGATAGTAAATTTAGGGTAATAACTTACTTTCCATTTATAAGTGTACTCTCTTGAGATTTTGAGATTTGAGAACGATCTTAGATTTTGAAGCAATGGTTTTCTTAAATTGCATATATCGTAGTTTTATTGTACCAATGTATATGTGAAATATATTTGAAGTTATAAATAATAATAATAATAATGATAATAATGTTTGTATTTATTCTTTGATTAATCTCGTAAGTATATTCTTTAGTGGTAGTACTTAATATGTGTTACATTAATTAATACTTTGTTCGAATTTGATCCAGACCTATATGTAACTTTTGCAATTTACTATTATGCAATGCGAAAATTCAGAGAAAGTTTGAAATATAACGTCATATGAATTTTTACTTAATAACCACTTTTAAAAATTTGAATACGTTTTGACATTTGGAACACAAACTTACAATTGTGGATACAATATAATACAAAGCTTGGTGGAAGATAACAATAATATTGTTATTCCTTGTAATAAATACAATGTCTTGTTTTCTATCGACATTAATCTCTGATAAATTCACTAGATTTCCTAATTTCGACTTTTTTAACTAGGTTTATGAAGCCTCAATATATAATTGATACCGTAATTACCTACTGAATGAAGACTTAAAACATGGGGAAACGTTTTAACCTAGGAACGTCAACGAGATACAAATTGTACCTCAATTTTTTTAGTGATAGCTTTGTAAGTAATACTTGTTGGTTTCTCATTTTTCTTACAGGTGACTTTAATAAATGAAAAAATAACAGTGAAATGTTTTTTGTATAGAAAGTGCAATTCTTCGTAAGGAATTGCCATTTCTTATTTAAGCTCCACTATACTCAGTGATCTGCGGAAATGATTTAAATTGTCGCAATTCGTATTTTTTACGTTTCGGATGGCACTACTGTCTCGTAGCATAATAAATTCTGAAAAGAATGATGTAATATTACATTATCAAACTTTAACTTGTTACATGGCATTGAGTATCATTGCATAACAGCTGGCTAGAACACCAGAATGAACTGTGAAGCTCTGACCGAACAAGAAATATAATCTTAATTTCTTCCATATGATTCTTCATCTGATGAAAATTATATTGAGAATTTAGAAGATGAAATTGACTACCAAACTAATAAAAATGATGACTTTGCGAACTCACACAATCAAATGCCGTCTCAAAAAATGAATTGGGATCTCTTTTGTATCCCTTTGGCACTCTGAAGGTGCTAAAGAGCATGCTTCTCCAATTGTCTCGTTGTTTCGAAACATTTCAAGATTAGGAAAACTTCAATACAATTTTTTAAAATCAAGACACTAAGTTAATAGAAATTGTGTACAGACTTAAACTCTCAAATCGACTGCTATTTTACTGTAGCTTCTATGGAAGCATCTCTGTTTAACTTAAGAATAAGATTTTATCGAATATATATTTCTAAAAATTATCTCAGAGAATAAGAAATGGTAAACCTCAAATATTATATTCAAATACCATATTTATTTCTATTATTATACTCACAATTTTGGATTTGCGTTTAAAGGTGCGAGACTTCAGTCTATGCACTGTACTCTCACGTATCGAAGTGTTCCGTTTAACTCTTGGTTCATCTATTTGCGGTAAAGTTGTGCCTTGTATTTTAAGCAAGAGGCATGCATATTCCATCGAAGCGATGAACACAAACATTACACAGGACAATAGCCAGACATCCAACGCTTGCATATTTAACGAAGGTGGAATTTGACTCCTAAAATGTGAAGAAAAGCCTTTGGGTTCACACAATACATTTCAATTTGAAGAAATACATGTATTTAACGTAAAAAACGTTTGCATCTTAATTAATACCTAAATATATAGAAGTTAAATCGTATGTTACAAGTGAGTCAAATTCACAACGGTGCTTCATTAAGTGCATTTAATTTTCTTCTACAAACTTCAAGATTTGCTTTTCTTAGAAATCATTTATCTTATATTATGTTTATAAGTTATAATTTAAGTGCGCTTTTTCAGATCTAAATTATATTTATAATAGATTAGAAAAACAAAACGAAACAGAAGGAAACTAAGGTTAGCTTGAAACAAAGCTCTTTACTAATGTTTGTCCATATTTCCTAATCCTTTGATTAGGTCAGTTTGGTTAGGCAGAAATTACTTGAAAACATAATATTAAATATAAGTGTTATATACTTTAATAAAATACTGAATTAAGTTTATGTATCACACAACCGACTTTTTTTGAGATACTTCATATATGTGTATTTCGCTCTGACAGATATAATCTTTTTTAAAACATGATATTAAGAGGTCTAATTACTGCGAAATTAAAATATCGTTAATTTTACAGTAATTATGTGATATATTCAAACAGATTTACGATCATGGAAATGTGAAACAAGAGCGAGCTAGACAATACTATTTTACATGAGGTACCGTTATGGCGAGTGACGGTAATATCGTGTTAGTCTCTGGCAAGAATGCTAAGTTCCATTTCTATATGCAGAGGGATGTTTCGGGTATTAAGATTTGTAGGGAGCCTAGAAATTAGCTTCATTAATAATTTAATTCTGGAAGGGAAAAGAAGAAAAGTTTGAATATTATTTTGGTATTGATGTTGTAAAGTTTGTATTATTACAGTTTAAAATCCTAATATTGGATTTTATTTGAAATTGTAAATACTTTGAAACTATTTCCATAACTTAAAAAATAAAGCTAGTTCTGTAATATTTGTAAGGGATTTTATATACTTTCTTCTTGCTAATTGATATAGTTAATATCATATTTAATTAAAAAAATATTTTTTTTTACATTTTTTAAAACTTATTGTCTAAGCGATTTATATATATTTGTTATCATCACTTTATTAATTTGTAGTTGGTTTTTATTTTGTAGATTTTCCTTGCCAATAACATAAGAAAAAATTCTGGTCTCCAGTTTCTTTTAACGGAGCGGTGGCTGTAACGAGTCGTCTGTTCGAGCTTAGCTAGTGCCCGCTAAAATATGGACTCGTCCAGAAAAAAATAATATATATATATATATATATATATATATATATATATATATATATATATATATATGTGTGTGTGTGTGTGTGTGTGTGTGTGGTGTGTGTGTGTAAAAAGGGAATATATTTGTTTTCCTTTTATTGTGTAAGAGAATTTATTGTTCAGGGGACGTGGCTTGTTTGTCAGTGTCTTGGAGTCAGCGCGCCTCTTGTGGGTGCCTGACTTGTCCTTTGGTTGTATGGTGATATTTTACTCTTCGGTATGTGGCCGTGTTTGTTCAAAATAAGTTCAAAATATATGGCAGTGAAAAAAATATAAAGACATTTGTGCAACGAAAGATGTTATTTTAACTATAGTACGATTATTTGCAGAAAAAGTGCAAATAATAATAATTCAATAGTATGCTCTGATGGATAGCCGGGAATTGGGTTTTGGTGAGTAATGCAGTAAGTTTAATGGTCAAATTGTTGAGCTGGTCTGCAAGGCTCAGTGTTGTTACTTCGGTTTATTCGCATTCAATTGCGAAAGGATTGTATGCGGATATTGCGTGATTAATGAGATTTCTTTGTGCGAGTTGATTTTTATATTTTTGAAATTGTGTGGTGGACAAGTGTTGTTTGACTCTGTCAGTCACAGTAAAAGCCACTTGATTGCTTCTCAATACGATACTTAGTTTCATTTTTATGCTTATTATCTTTTGGAAGAATTTCACCTTCTATCTTGTTGGAAATTTGGCTTTAAGACTTAATTTTTAACCTGTGATTGGCTGATTTTCAACTCACGTGTTCAACTGGAATTCTTGTTCTAATAGTTCTTACAATCAGACCCAAATGTGGTGATCTCAAGTAAAATAGAGAAGGTAGTTTCAAAGGAATTAATAATAGGTAAAGGTACCTCGACTTTTTATAAAGTAGTAGCGTCACGTTCCATGTTTTCTTCTTTTATGAGGTTGTCGAATAGTCACTTTGCATTTCTCCCTCGCAATCATTTATTGTGTTCTAGTTGGGATTTATGGTCCTTTCAGTCCATTTCACCCGTAATTTTTTTGAGAATTAAGAAGAATATTATTGCGACAAATTTCCTATTTATCGTGTTAATTCATGATCCAATGTTACTAGTATATGTTACTTGGTTGAAGGATTATTGTTATTATTATGAGATCTTAATGCGTTATTTGATTGGGCTCGATTATGCCAATAGCTTTCCTTTTTCTCTCTTAAAAATTAAGCTAAAAGCATGAGATTTCTAAAGAGGGAAACTATAATTTGGTCAGTTGTTTCTCGATATTGAATATTTTTAAAAGATAGTCTGAAAGCTGACTAATTCAGTATTGGAGCTTTTTATGCTTATTTTATAACCTACACATGTTGGTCATAAAATTTGAATTGAAAATTAATTGTGAATTAGAGTATAAACTTTGGAATCAAAAAATGATAGAAATTCATGATACTTAATATTTTAGAGAATTTAAGGTTAGGTTTGCTGACTGTGGAGTGAATATTCGTCTTATCGAGATTGAAAAATATTAGGAATTTTTGAGCTTAATTATTTTTCGAAATTGTTGAGCCAGAGAATACCAATAAATATTGTATTTGCTAGTCATCATCAGAATTTGATTATCATTGAAATTTTCGACTATTTATTCGAATTGATAGATTGTCTCCTTACGAGAAACTTTGTATTTATCATTCATCTATGCTTTGTAGCTTTTTAAATAAAATTATATACGAGTATATATATATATATATATATATATATATATATATATATATATATATATATATATATATATATATATATAAATATATATATTCTTACCGTTTGAATTATTGTGTATATGAAATAATCTAACGAGTTATTGCATATACATAACTGCTACGTTCTTTAATAAAATTGTTTTAAAAATTTTATTTTTGGTGTTTATATATCGTTATTTTTTATCGTGCATTTCTGATGCTTAATATGGAAAGATTGGATCATAATTCGACAGTTTTGAGTATTAGAGGAGAGGGACAATACCATCAAGTCTCTTCTACCAGGTTTCCTGTGCCAAATGAATTGAAATTGACAGATCTTTTTATTGTTGTTCGTAATTTTCTTTAATTCCTTGATTTGGGTTCGTTTGGGAAAGCTAGATGGACGGAGACATTACACCTAGTAACTTTCCGTTTGCAACCATTTACAAACGCAAAAATAAATGTCAATTTTCTAAATGACTTGAATTCGAAATACAGGAAAGTGAGTCGTGAGAATGGTATTTCATGTAAATAATACTGTCCAGTGAGCTCTTTCTCAACCTTTCGATTATCTTTTATCTATTTGAGGATTTTACATAATTACCGTACGATTAGCGATATTTAAATTTCGCTGTGATGGGGCCTCTTAATCATTCAAACTTATGATAATTACTATAATTAGTGCCTCTTTGATGTGGTAATATTGGTAACAATTCCATTATATTTTGGAGAAAATTTTATAATAATTGATCCTGATAGAGGCACAATCGATGATTGTTCTTGCACCTTTTACATAAATTTTGTTTCCTACATACTAACTGGCATTAGTTACTTGTTGTGTATTAATGAGGTATAAAATAAAATGATATCAAGATGCTTCGACCAAAATAATTTTAGCACTCTAATTTTGAAAGTTATTCATTTACATTATACATTTACAAATATTGAACTTCGTAGTCTGAGTTCAACTGAATTGCAAAGAGTGTGATCTTTAAAAAGAAACCATATATGGAGATAAGAAAATCATGAAGTGCTTCTTTAATAGATACTTTTTCATACTTATAGCCAAATCGTAAAGTTAACATTCCATAAATTTCACCATTGTTACTACGAAATTTTAACGAAAAACTTCCAGGAACAAAGATAATTAATTATCATCATTGAATAAAGTTGTGTAATTGGTGTTCTAAACTAGCCACTGAAATTTCCTTAGAAAGAAATTGTTTCTAATATTCTACCTTTGATATCAGAAGTTAAACAGAACAAATGAACGGATTAGTACAGTTTAAGTCTATTGACTTCAGAGTTCATACATATGTATCAATGATCTACATAATGGTTTGTGCGTGTACCTTTATCTAGACCGGGTATCTCACACAGTCAATACAAAAATGAAACATTTATTCCGAAGTCAAAAAGAGAAAATATTATCTTCTGATACCCTGTATCACAACTAATATTCATGCATCTAAC
Organism: Thermobia domestica; assembly: GCF_964235325.1. Lineage (NCBI taxonomy): Eukaryota > Metazoa > Arthropoda > Insecta > Zygentoma > Lepismatidae > Thermobia > Thermobia domestica. The sequence goes on from NC_137456.1 coordinate 51,768,534, forward strand.
ATAGGTTAGATAAAATATTTTTTTTTTTTAAAAAAAAAAGTGTATTATTAGTCTTGAGTAAGTGGAGAAAATTTAAGATTAAATTATAAGAAGCAATCACTTGCGTTAATGATACCTTGTGGCCTCAAATAAAGTCACTACTGTAAGTAGATTTGTGACCAATAGGACGGTTCTCCCAGGAACTAAGGCTGGGTCAATGATGAAGTTACCCCACGATATTACAACAAAAATACCGCTAGGTAGATACACGGCCAGGATAATCCTTAGATTTTGTCTTCGTAGTTGCAGACAGAAAGTCAGTGTTGAAAATTTAGCTGTTTGAAAATATTACAGTAAAAGAGATAAGTTAAATATAACTGTAGGACAAGTTGTATTTAAGATACTATAAAAACGTTACTATAATAATCATAATTAAATGAATACTAACACAACAGTACATCAGGTACATTATATAGTTGACAATGTAAAACGTAACCACTTTATTCTAATAGGCATGTTCATATGTGATTTTCCTTTATTTAAATGCTTATTACATCGATAATTTGAAAATTATATCAGTCATTTAAATATTGTTTTCTTAAAACAAAAAGAAAATATTTGGAATATTTTGGTTGATTCTAACTCTTTCATGAGTGAATTATCTTAAAATTGAAGGAATGTTTTGGAAAAAGTATATGTGATGTATTATACACCCAAAAGAATATTTTAATGTTATATTTATATTTTACATTTAAATTACGGGAAGTAAATTAATTCCAGTAAAAAGTTCAATACACCTCATATGAGGCTTCAATGCAAAATGGGCTCTACATGTAATATTACATTGTGATTGGAACTAATTACTACAGTTGTTTTGATCACTTGAAACGACGACACTGCGTACAGAAATGTACTTCGCGGTGTCCTCACATCTATCCTCTTCTTTTCCTTGGACAGTTATTGGGGTGCTATTGTAGCCTATTGTGATCACATACAATAGAAATTTTCGAAACACTCTAGACACAAATAAACATTAGACGTGGACATATGTATCTTATTTTTCCTCTTGTATTCAGAATACCCGCGAAAAAGTGCATACATCCCATCTATATTTCTTGGAAAATTATGTTCTCCCTCTTATCTTAGTGTATTCGGCACCTCGTATGTCATTTGTCTCCTTTGCTGTTTCTCGTGGTGTGCTGAACATCTTTTATCTTTTCTTTCATTGTTTTGTATCATCAGAATATATCATTGATGGTAGGATGGTATGTCGTAAAAGTAAAAAAAAAAGCTTTTCCAGGGTTTTTCACAAACCGACCAGCAAAATGCCTGGTGGTATCTTCAGATTAGATCCTTTTCAATTATTCTCTTCGTTCTATTCGGAATGTGCGGTGGTTCAGAACTCCACAACCTCCTCCCCCATTTAAGCTAATTATTATCCTGACAAAAGCCAGAGATCCTGGGACCATTTTAACATTGTGAGTGTGTAAAATCAAAATTAGTAGGATTTTATATGTTTCTGCTTATATGGTTATGAGTAACCGTGAAAAAACATTAAGTTAAGGTGAATGTGTTCGAGTTGAATTGAGTTGATTTCGAGTTTAATGTCCCTTTTAGCATCGAGGGTAATTGAGACGTGATAATACAATTTAACGAGGAATGCGTACAACATGAGCTCCTAACTCACGGAAGCCTAACTTGAGGTTACAAGTTTCAATGGCCAAACAAGTACCATTTCCAGTATGTATGATACAAACAAACACAATTCTTGAATGTTTAGAAATATGAAACTATTTCTTTTACATTCATATTGTCTTCTATTTTATTGCATTTACTTCACATAAAATAGCAATTTGAAAGCAGTGAGGAACAAATGCTCTAAATGCATGACATTGAGTATCCTCGGGGTAATACAGAACTTTCTGTATTGCTAGCTACATTTGAAACCTAAAGCAACTCAAGGCTTTCGTGCATCCTTGGAAAAAAATTTCGTAACATCGACTAACTTTGAGGTGTTAGAAAAATAAATATTACCGCCTCATATCAAGTTTTTATGCATGAAAGGGCTTAGTTTTATTACCATCTTAGTAAATATTAGCATCGATAATCCTAATACCTTATGTTTAACAAAAACTGTAGCTATGTTTTGTTAGCATACGTCTACATGATTAACACTATAATGGAAGAATCTTAATGGTATCAGCGTTGCAGTTAGGAATAAGGAGTAGCAGTTTGGAATAGTCAACGGGAAATCTATACAGGTGTAACCGCTTAGTTGAAAATAAGGTTTGTTTGTACTGAAAACTATCAACATGTAGCTTAAGTAGACACAAAAACACAAATTTATGAACCGTTATTGACTATGAATTAAATCTAATACTGGAAGTTAGTGAAACCTCAGTTGACCTATTCCAGTGCAGATATATATGATTTTTACTTGAAAATGTGAGTGTTTATTTTTGATAGCATACTCTTGCTATATTGACAGTAATGTTCATAAGGATTATCTACTGCTTCATTTATATACCGTGTTGCAAGTACTTTTATTCCAAATAGTAATATGGTAAACAAAATAAGTCATTGTGAACTTATATCTGAAATTATATGACTAACTATTTATGCATTTAATTAAGAGTGTTTCTCTCAAAACACTTCATTACATAAAGCATGATTGATAGGATAGTGGTAGAACAGATTCAACAAGTACCAATTCCAATTTCTAAAGACGGAAATGGATGGTTACCTAATAGTTTTGATCTTAATTTCCAGTATAATATATATGTGAATATATATGTATTTGCAAGAGAAAAACCTTAACTCATTACCACGAGAAACACTTAAAGATACATTTTTCTCTGTCAACATTCTCCTACCTGCTGTCACCTCTGAAGTTTCACGGTTCTTATTTCTCGTCAACTTCATCAAGTATTTTGGGGTTGCCATCTCGTCACCTGCAGTCATCCCAAAGAACAAAGGTTTGCCAATGTCTGTTGTTGCCCACATTAATCTTACTTGGCTATCACCTTCAGGATCTATTGGCATAATAAATATGGTTATTAGCAATAATAAAATTAAATTCTGGTTTTCATCTAAAATCAAGTAAAATTCTTTCCATGAAGGAATATAAATATAATTACTTAGTACTAATCTTACAAAGTTGAAAAAAGTTCAAAAATTCTGCTCTACGTTGTACATAAAATATGAAGTAATTTGACAACTTCTAAATATACCTTAATTCATAGGGGATATTTAATATTGTGTCATTTCTCATGACGAGCGTTTTAGAATTTTTTATTACAACTGAGTGCAATAAATTAATAGAATTACTGTTTCGTTTTTCTCTTCATCAAAATTTACAACAAGCCCTCACTCATTAATGCAAGATTGTTGAAAGGGATGGGTACTGTGTCAAAAAATAGAAAGTACATTCTATAGAGAAAAAATGTCCCCAGCAAGTAGAAGAAAATGTTAAAAGTCTGTGAATGAATAAACGTACTTGCATGTGTGGATACATTATTTTTCAATTAGCATTGAAAAATAAATGTATGTCAAGAAAACAAAGTACAAATAACAAGTAACATCTCATATAAGAGTACATTTCTTGACATGCTTGGTAAACGCGGAAATCAAGTTTAGTCAATGTAGTTGTTAGGTAGAACTTTAAATTTCATCGCTTAGTGGGACATTGGGTCAGAAATTAATCTTACTACTGTTACAGTCATTACTTTCTCTGGTAGTTAAATTTGGAACTGTGTCCAAAAACCAAGAGTTAAGTTATATGAAGAAATGATTTTATTTACTAACCTGTATTATGTTTTTATTCAAAAAGTATTTCCTTAAGTGAACAATTGGTTCTGCCGATATGAATTTTGTATCCCCATTATAAATACGGTTCAATACAACATTGCAACACATATAACTGTTACGTTAAGTTTTTGGAGATTGTTTCCAGGCTCAAAACCATGGGCTCTTCTTAAATGGGAATTATGTATGTTTCATTCGGCTTGATTGTGAATGATTTGGTATTAATCTCTCATTACATGATTTAGCAGGTCTATTCAAATTTACTTTTCTGGATATTGTTCTTATGACTATTGATTGTGAATTATTTTAATAAAAAACTGTATTGCATAGTAAGTAAACATGCTTGTGCTGTGAACGTATATTATAAATGTTTTCTATAGACTTTGAATTAAAAAGAAACGGTCAGGTGTCTCTGATTTCTACATCTGTGAATACCTACTGTTTATTCTTCTTACGTATGTTTCCATTGATACATATCCGAATTGTAGCAAAATTAACGAAAATTTAATTATTTATATTTTTATAACAAATAATCCTACATTAAGAAATCGTGCAAATACATGCTAGTGATCTTATCCACAAATCAACTCACTAGGAGCATTGAGATAGTATTGTTCGTGAAGTCACGAAATTCAAGTGGTGTCGCGTATAGTTAGATGCTTGAAAATTCAGAAACACCAGATTATGTTCACAGTATTGATGCTACTTAAACCTAGCATAGTTGTATCAATTGGGAGCTACTCAAAAAAATAAAGTATTAGAATTCAAGGCGAAATGTACTAATGTGCCAACACACATCAACCCAAAGGAGTGACTGGTACAAAATGGTTAGTTAATGCTGGGCCTTAAGGGCTGTTCTTCCAAGTGTTACTTCCTTACAGGAGTCATTTATGATCTCATAAAGACACATATTTAATCTGCTATCAAGGATATTTTTTAATCATTCAAAACATTAGGAAATCTTATCCCTACAAATGGCACAAAATATTATCAATCTAGAAAGTAAGATACATTGAGAACATAATAACAAACATTTTCATCCCATTACAATGTCCCATTAAAATATCGTTATCTGAGACCTGCCTTTATCTTACAGAGGATAATTTTAGTCACTAATAATTTGATAGAGAAAGATTTTCTAACGCTACATAGAACACAGTAACACATGCATAATGAATAGTTATCTGTATGAGTTGTTGTAAGGTAAACGTGATAATAGTAAACAAATTGACTATGAGTAATACTTACATGGTAAAAGTTTTATAAGACACGTTTGCAGATCAAATGGGTACAGGTCGGTATTAAATTGACACGGTGCTCGGAGAGTCACACTGAAATATTATTAAAGTATTTGGTTAAATATTGATAAGTGGATATGTAACATTTATCTTTCTACTACATTCTAGTTAAAAGGAACATTATTACGAATGTTCTAGGTATGTACTTCAATAGTAAACATCATCAAAATTGTTATGGCAAGGTGAAGTATGAAACACATGGTGATTTTGTTATAAGAAATGATAAGATGTAACTCAATAATTATATCAGTAGATGTAAGTGATGCATTTTTTTTTCAATTCATTTAGCAACATTAGGTAACATTATATTTCGAGCTTTAATGAAATCCTTTTATAATTATGATTCATTGTGTATACTACTTAACACTATTCTAAGCATACTTTGTGTAAGATTAAACACGGCCTACTTAGAGTTCGTAAATATGCTTATTTCAATAATCTATTTTGAACAGATTTTTGGCTCTATAAAGATGGATATCAATAGTAAAAAAATGATAAAAAAAACTTCAGATGATATATTGTCAAAACGCTTCAAAATTTTCACCCAGTATACACACATTTATACGTGGAATTCCATAAACACTTGCAACAGACATAACAACAAGAATACAAGTTTAAGTTAGCTAATTATATATATATATATATATATATATATATATATATATATATATATATATATATATATATATATATATATATATAATTTGAAATTTGCATAATTTATATAAACAGTAATAGCTAACTATAGCAAATATAATTATTATTGATGTATGTTACGGTTTGCAGAATATATTAACGCATTTTTCAGACACCTTTTCAAGCAACTTGTCTGACATTGTTTAAACTACAAAATGGATAACCAACAATTGTTGATTGAGTTGTTCAGTTTTTAATTTCTTTATTACTAGAATATTTGGTTATGCAAATTTGACTCATTTTGGATTTTAAACTTAGGTATTGCAAAGGAAACTTAGGTATATATAATTTTCCTTACCCAGTAACATGGAACACCCTCTTATCGTCTCTCAGAGAAACTCTGACTAATTCACGCAGTGCTTCACGACGAACAAGAGATTTCATGTACCAAGTAACAAAGTTCGGTTTCCATAAAATATTACTTTTCTTTGAACTTAGTTAAATAATATTATTGCCTTCAGAGTTTTCTTTATTTGTAATTTCTATTCGGCAGTCTGTCCATTGCGTGAAGACCCACATATCGATTGAAAGGAGCTACAATATAAAACAATATTCACTTTAAACAACGTAAATATCAAATCAATATGTTTATCATGACACAACTTTGTCATGTAGAATAACAAAACAAATGTAAACCAGAAGTTTAATTTTAATTAATGTAATATGTAACTTTATGCTAACAATTCATTATTAATATCGATAAATAAATCGACCTCTTTTGTAATGAATAACACGTCCTCAGCTTGGACTATTTCTGTAATAATGTAATTGTCCTACTATCAAAAATAGAGAGCTCTAGCGATTTTGAAGACATATTATTTTCCGTATCGTACCGAATTTTCTTAGTCTTTCATATTACTATTTGTGCATAGATAATAAATCTTAGAACAAATTAAATTTGTAGGTGCAAGTGACTATTTCCCATTTTGTTTGCCTCTGAATATACTTATCAAATCTTCCCTCATCATTAGTAGGCTTTCATGCCAATAATAGTATTCAATAAGTATACAGCAAGGCGTCAATGTTCATTTCTACTGTTGATTACTATTTTTTATAAAAGTGTAGTTGTGTCACAGCCGAAAATATTTGGTTTTCATTCAAACTTTCATGCTGTTTTGCTGACAAATTATGTTTTTGTATAAACACATAAAGATTGAAGCATTAATCATGTACTTGTACATCCGTGTTATATAGGAAAATTGGATATTGTTTATACAATTTATTTTGTTCGTTTTGCAGCGATTCCATGCCAGAAGGGCCCGGAGCAAAGGGCGAGGACAGAAAGGCCCGAGTCCAAACGGGCCCGCGAAAAATGGGCAAGATTCCAAAGAGCTACACTTCAAATGGGCCCGGGTCAAAAGGGCCGCGCGAAAACTGAGCCCCAGTCAAAAGGGCCCGAGTAGAAGTGGTCCACGACCAGAAAGCCTGAAGTCAAAACAAAAGTGGAAATCAAAGATGCACTATTAGATTGTGGCCCCTTAGTAAGTAGAAGTGTTTGTCCAACAGAGGGAAGATTATCAGTGGCTATTAGAATCAAAAAGGAAACTTGAATGGTGATCTTAATTTTCTTTGGTTGCTGTTTGTTCTGCAACTTTCGTTATTGCTTAAGTCGGTTCCCGATGAAAGTTCGCTGTAACAAACATCCGTGTCTGTCTGAGTTTGTATTTTCTTGACATTGTCCAATTGGACTTTATCTATTAATTACTGCTCCCATAGTTCTAAAATTCCATTCCAGCCCTGAATCAAAGTATAAAATCGCATATTATATGAATAATATTATCTTGAAATCGTTTCTTTAATTTGCTCTAGGAACATACATGTGGATCTCCATTTACAGTTAGTCAAAACTATTTGGACATAACAATAATAACAACACGCGTGGAAGGAGGAAAATCAAATGTTGCAACTGGTATTATTGCAAAAACTTCATTGATTTCGTATGTGGCCACAGTGAAAGCCATCCTGAATTGCGCTATATTGCAGATAGCACATTTTTTAATGATTTCACACTTCAATTTAGGCTTTATATTACCAGAAATGAGAATGTAAACTCATTTTTGACACATAGCCATCTGTTTCTGAGACACGGTGTTTGACATACGTATCTAATAGAGTAAAGTATCACGACAGGGCAGTAACAAAGAGAGAAATGTACAAAGGAGAAATTAATGTTACAGGTTGGTATAGGTCTTAAAACTGCGTTAAATGATCATGGCAGCCAACTTAAATTCAGGATATTATATACCATACAATATTTTCAAATAGAAAGGGGTATTTCTGTCACATAAATTTAGGTTAGAATCTTCCTACAAACGAGAACCTGAACTGATGTTTGACAGACCGCTATTCATTTACGAGATAGTGTGTGTTACGTTTGACATTTGTTTCTAGTACAAGAAAGTATTTTGACAGTCAACTAATAAAGAGGGCTTCATTTTGTTTTTAAAGTTTTTGTTCGTTTGCTTGCGCTTGTAAAATATTGTGAAGTTACTACATATCTTAATAGTAAGTACAACATATTTTAATAGTAAGTATATTTGTTATTGATTGTTACTTTACGACTATAAAGCAATATAATGCTTTTAATGTGGAGTTTCGACTATTCTATAGAGCTCAACGACATCGTTCAAATATTAATTGGTGGCAATGTTTTGTCTGGTGAATGTATTATACCATGAAGAGTAAATACGGGAAGAATATAATGGTAGAGTTGATAGAAAGAAACCATATATTATCCATATTAAGAAATACAAGATAGTTAAATTTTCTAGAGCTTTCGAAGATAAACCCCAAAGCTGATTGGAATGTGTTGTTATCGAAAAATTTAAGTTAAACCTGCATGAATATAATGGTAGAATAGTAGTATTCGACAAGTTTATAGAGACATAAATGTCAAGAACTTCCAGCCTACTATAAAATACGGACGTAGTAGAGTTAGTGTGTATTGATGAGACTCTGATGAAAGAAATATATCTTAACCTTCTTAGGAGGGCTTCTAATTTTATCATGATATTGATCCCAAACAAAGTATATGTTGTAAAGAAATGATTGTTTTAAAACTGTCCAAAAGTGCGCGAAGCCCCAACCCACAGTATCAGCTTTAACCCCATTGAGAATCTTTAAAAAAATCACAAGGTAAGGTCAATATGAACGAGTTATGGTGAAAGAAGGTTTGAGAAAAACATTACGTACAGCGTAGGACAATATTTCCCCAAACTATACCAGGAAACGTGTAACAACGATGCCAAAATGCTTAAAGAATGTTATAAATCGTTATGTGTTTGCTCTTAAATACTAATTGTATTAACATGGAGGGATAAAATAACTTTAGAGGGCATTTTATAGTATGTTGTTTAATAATATCTGGATATTTATGTGATCAACAATGTTCACATCCCTATTCAATGCAGTTTTTGGAACAACACACTTGCAACATTTGTTTTCCTCCGCCACATTATTATTGGATTTTCCGGATAGTTGTGTCTACTACACACAAATGTCAAAAATACCACACTTACCTCGTAAAGGAATGGGGATTGGGAAAAAGTGAATCATATTCTCGTTTACGGGAAAGCCATAATTGATGTGCCAAACATATTCTTTTCCATTTAAAAATATTGTGTGATATCTAATATGGGGAATCCAAGATGGCTGTTATTATGCCCACGCCATCACGCAGTGCATATTTCGCATCAACACACACACCTGCAACCTTTTACTTTTCTGCGTCTAGGTTTTTTCGTTGCCTGTCCAGACATTTTGGTCTATTAGATAAAAAGGTCAAACGTAGTACCCAATCTCGCAAACGAATGAACATAGATTTTTTTAAAAAAATAAATTCTTTTTCTCATCTGTGGGAAAATTCTAGAATACATTGATGTGTTGTAAATTCAACATGTCTTTCCATTCAAAAATTATTGAGTAATATCAAATATCCGAAGTATTTGCTTTGACGTCCATACCCAATTCAATGCAGTTTCCGCATCAATACTCATCTAGAATATTGACTGATGAGAGAATAATTGCATACACCTCAAAAACATACGGAATGTATTTATTCCAGAAAAAGATAAGCTTGTTACGACATAAACTATTTCATAATAATTAGGAAATTCTTGGGTTCTGCGTTCTCAGATCTCCCTTTTCTAAACGTGCCGATTACCTACAAACTATGTTTGTCTTTGTCATGAAAAACTTTCCACGGAGCAACTATTTTGAGGTAGAAAAAGGTTTTTAAACGCTTCAAACAAAACATTCAAACTAAATTGTTTTAAAGACCAAGAGGTAAGGGCTCTTCAATGTTAGTAGCGTTGTTTAAGTACCAAACTTTACCATGTTTCATACTGGAATGATACTGACATTGTAAATTTCACAGTGCAGGTTGGTTCTTGTAAGATAAAATATACTATGATCTTACTGTATGAACAAACGAAAATATGATAAGTTTCATTTTTACTTACTTACGTTATTTTCCATGTCGGTATCTAGAATTCTGTCAATTTGTAACTGAACTGACACATTTAACGGTCCTGCAATAGAATTGTCATTTTGAATATAGGAAACTCACTTAAAGCAAACTGATAATACCAAGTACTTATCGTGCATCTTTGTAATCAGTATTGGAATGTAAATTCCTGTTTTTCTTCTTCAAATGTAACATCACTTTCAATAGAGGCTACGCAAAATGTTGATATTCAACTTAACGGAACAAGCAATTCTCAAGTAGAAGTCAAATCGAAACTCTCAAATCAAAGATGCATGCAGAAAAAAGTTTGTCTTATAAATTGTGTTAAATTTAATAACTTATAGTATAATAGCATAAAAAAACTCACAGTTCAACATCGTGCCCAATATTGTATCTTCGTCTAATAAGTTTGTAAGAAACTTAGATATAGTAAACTTGTTAAAAATAGTGTCAAGATCTCTTATTATCAATGGTGGAAAATAATATTTTTATAATATTAATCTAAATATACGATACATCTAATAATAGAACGCAAGTTAATACATTCATTTATTTAAAATATATATTTCTATACTATTTTCATAACATTATCATATTCCCGTATATACTCTAGTATAATATTCTTGTATGGAATATATACTATTTCTATGCTATATTTTTAGAGTTTCTTAAATGTTTTTGGGTCAAATAGAACAAATTATTTGAACACTTGTCGATTCCCTTCTTCTTTCTTAAAGTCAGTGTTTATTTTAACTATTCTGCAGTTCACATAAATATATGTGGATCACAAACAACATACTGTGAAGGAAGTTTATTTTGGTACATTTTCTTATTTCGAAAATTTCGAAGAAATATAGTCATTTATTTAGATGCATAACTGACTAAATAAAGGAGAACCAAACATTAATTACTTAAATATTAGCAAAATTTAACTATTCCAGCACTATATACTCAAATATCTCCCCTTGTTCTTGCCTCAAATGTTTATACGGAGCGGGGTGCAACTTTCAAACTAATCAAACCTTTAAGGTAATATGCACTGGAAATGTAAAACAATACGATATTATGTTTCTAAAGAGTGTATTAGAACTTTATTATTTTTCAATAATCCTACCGTACGTAATTGTATTTTTTTTAAAAAAAAAGCGTGTGTAAAGAAATGCAAAAGAACAAAATTATTTCCATAAATTAATAACTATAACTATCAGAAACAATAAAGTACTATAGAACACACTGAAAAAAGCTGGGTCGTATAATGTCAAACAAAATTATTATCAATGCACAGTGTCGGATAGTTTAAACTGAAAGATTCTTAACTGCACTCTTTGTATGTAGGACTACATTTAGTTAAGGTTCTCATAAGATTGTCCCTATATTTCAGAAGAACTTACCAAAGTTGCAACGTTTATAAAGCCCATCTTTATAATATTAAAGTCAGGTACATGCGAACGTTATCGACGCCATAATCAGTCTATCCAATATTTATTAAATGTATCTATTTATGTACAAGCGGCTTTACGATTTGTAAGTGGCATAAAAGTTTGTCTACAATGGTATTCTTTGTATTTATCTACTACCATAAATGACCACTTGAGCTTCCAACAAGGCATTTTCCAGTGGCTTTCAAAGTTAATATTAGAGAACAGTAGAGAGTCTGCAATTTTGACATAGAATTCTGCTTTCTGTAGTATAAGAATAATTAAAACAGTACTTTATTCGAAAATGTGTGTTTCAATGTTGCTCTGGCTGTTGCAATGTTACGTATGATTATTCATGGTACCCAATGTTCGAATTGAGTGTTTTTCCGTAGTTTATCCTTATGCACACACACATTATATAAACATATAGACTGCAGTAAGTAATGCCTACAATTCGTTCTGCAAAATCTCAATCAGTGAGGCTGTGCTTTTAAAACAGTATCGGTGGTCTCTCCGATTAATTCCAAAGGAATCAAATACATTTTAATCGGACCAGGCAGTCCATTACTTGTACCTTCGTCTCCTTGAACCACTTTGAGATGGAGTGTGCTTTACGTATTTTTCCCAACTATAGATTTCACATTGTAACATGTAAGATGTGAACATGTCTTGAGACTGAAGTGGTGGGCCCTAATGATCCTACTATTCATCTCTAATGAACTCTTACTTTTAACGGTTTTAACTTGGCTGTTTTGTCCGAGAAGGAAATACAGTTGGTGTGACCTGTCAATATGTACACTGAGCTTGCTCCTTATATCTTACCATTCAGTACACAGCGATCTTTAAAAAAATAATGATTAGCATTCTTTCTGAAATGGCAAATATATCGTCTTGTATAACAATCAGTGGGTTTATTTCAAACCAGTATATTAAAAGTTAATTATGTAATTTATATTTGCCAAAAAATATTTTTGATGTGCATATTGATGTTTATGCTTGTAAACTAAAAGATGTCAGTTTCCACTTGATGATTTATTTACAATTAAACTTTCCCAGTTTAGTATAAGCTAAGGATATGCTTTTTGTAGGAAATCTAACTTTTTTGTTCGGTGTCAATATAGCAATTCCTGATGTTATCTAAATAACATATTGTACAATTATTGCTTAAATAACTGTACAATTTTTCCAAGTAAGAATTAAACGATTTTATGAGCTTATGAAGAAGCATTTATTTTAGTTGTGAAACAATGAGTAGTTTATGCAGATTTTTAACCATCACTCCTATTGTCAAATGTTTTGTTAGTGTAATGGTATGTTATAACAGAGAACATTTTACTAGAATATGAAGCATTGCAGTTATTTCTCACATGATTTGCAATTGTGTATTCTAATTATTATAATATTAACACTTCTATTTTCGCTATGAAACAAGATGTATAACTTAATGAAGTTTACGAATGAATAGTATTCCTTATCTTACTGGAATATTAAAATTCGAAGTAACGATATATATATAGAAAAAGATTTATTAACTAGATGTGGACAAAGGGCTATTATTCTTCAGAGTACTGTCAATATGCATTTTAAATTTTTTCGAGCGATTCGTCTGCGTCTTCTGGATGCGTCTTCTGGAAGAAGTCGATGGGAATCTCCTTTAAAGCTGTTGTTGCAGCCACTTGGATAGCATCAATGTTGTCAAAATGGGGTTCTTTGGGAATCTTCTTAATATTGTGTAACAAAAAATTTTTTTGTTAAGGTCGGGACTGTAGGGTGGCTAAGTCAGTGTTGTCACGTTTTCCTTAGAAAGGAGCTAGCGGATGCGCAGAAACATATGGCTGAGTGTATTGTTGTTATGCTGAAGCCAGGTAATGGCATTGACTTTTCGTACATGGATGGCTCTTCTTTGCAGTCTTTCCAAAACACCCACGTAGCAGGAAGCGATATTGGGTTTTCCTTGAGGTACAAATTCTTTGTTACTCACACGCTTAACATCGGGAAAAATAACCAACGTTGTCTTCAATTTAGATTTGCTCATCCTCGCCTTTTTGATTTGGGGACGCCGAAGTGTGCCCTTTCGCGCTTAGTTTCTGCATCGTATTGAAAAGCCATCAACAATAATAACGTTCTTCAAATCGTCTGATTCCATTTTTACAATATTCTTCAGCTCATTGCAATCAACTTTCTATTAGTAATTTGCTCATCTATCAAAAATTTGGGAACCAAATTAACGTACATCTTTCTTATGCTCATTTCTTTCTCACAACTGTTTTCGAAAGGCTCAAAATCTGAGCTAACTGCAGAAACCTCAATCTAAGGTAAAAATTTAACAGCTCATGCACACAACCCATTTTCTCAGCCATTTGGTTGATATCTGTCCGTTTGCTGGTATCATCGTCAACCCTTCCTGGCCCCTTAAACTTTTGCATTCACGTCATTACTTGCAGATACTAAAGCATACTTTTTTAAAAAGAAGTTCATGGGTTCCTGCAGAGTTTCTGCAGAAATTGATCTCTAATCGTTTCTGAAAGTATGTTCCATGACGTATTCTGAAAAGAGGGGTGCACTAAATAAGGGCTCCTCATGGCATCAATCTAGGAGCAGATTTATCTGCAGTACGCTGCAAAACTGACGGTCAAACCCACCTAACTAAATACGTCCGAACTTGCTGTGATTTGTTGGGCTGTGGTAAAAAACCATGATTATTTAACTAATTTATTTTCATATTATGGCAATCAGGATTACTTTGCTCATGGAAGTTTCTTATTTATTGAGCAATTTTTTGTACTTACTTCTACATTTAGCAAGAATGTAATTAAGATACAAACATTACTGAATAAATAAATCAAAGTAGAATAATAGTAAAATCATACAGAATACATACCGTTAGATCCAGCTGGAGGCAATTCTTTATTGTAATTTTCTGGAAGGTTAAAATCCATTGATAACGCTTTCTGTATGAGAAGAATAAATCTAGAAAAATAAATAAACAAATATTAAGTTTGTCTATCTAGAGAGATTTTTGTCTAGGTAGTCTAAGGTAGAGAGATTTGTATTCTGTAGAATATTTTCAAACTTCATTTCAATTTCACATACTCCCAGTTACACCGATCATATTTTTGAAATTAAATAGTATACTGTAGTATAGACAGAAATGTTTATGGATCAAGAAGAATATATCGTAATTTTGGAAATAAAAACTTACTTTCTAAGTCAAGTTTTACAGACCAAATGTTCACGGTGGTTTGGTAAATTCTTTCTGCAGTTAGAAATTGAATACGAATTAAATAATTTTATATTAGAGCTTTACTATAACTTGTTTGCAATGGCGAATATCTTAAATCAATTATTTCAGTATATTACAACATAGATAAATGTCATATATAGTAAATCAGTTTAGCAAATGTCGACGTGAAATTTAATATATGTTGTGAAAATATTATGGGTCGGAAGGAAGCGAATGAAGTAACAAGATGATTATGTCATATTATATGAATTATATATTTTCAGTTGCAACAGTGAATATATGGGTGGTTGTCTATGGTTTACATATAACATATAAGATAATTCTCGAATTATACCTTCTCGTGGTTGGTAGTCAGAGTTCTTACCTCGACCGGTTTTCTTTTTAACATTTTCACAAGAAACGGTGACATTGATAGTTTTATTCCATATCCCATGCATGTAAATTTTTGTGATCCATTTTATTGATATTACGCAAGTCTTATCGTGTATCTACGAATATATTTGATAGGTCGTATCACTTTTCTGCATAGCACTTAAATATATATTTCTATAAATTTAGTCTGCATTGCCTGTTCTCTATCATAGGTAAAAATTTTAGACTTTGGATTTTTCTGACTTATTATATCCTCTTTGATGAAACCTTTTATATTAAATAATTAGGTAGATAAGTACAGGGTCAATTCTCTTCCACAAGTTACTGGTACATTGATATTTTCCTTTTAAAATATGGAAGGAATATTGGGGTCGCGGTGGCTCAGTGGTAGAGCTTTCACTTCTGGCGCTTGGGGTCCCGCGTTCGATCCCAGCCCCCGCAAATTGAACTTTGTGGTGGACAAAAACCGTGACAACACCAACATAGATACAACTCGTACTCTCCAGTCATTGATACTAGTATAGAACTTGCAACCTGATGTGTAATTACAATTGATGTGAACCAATCATATTTTTAAACTTCGAACCTTTGTTGGAATTCATAGTGTAATGTAATGCATATAGAAATATTATAGATGTGATCTCATTGGTTAGTCACTTTCCAACCGTTGTTATATATTTCATAATTTTTTTGTAGCTTTGTTTAATTTTGTCAGTTTACTTATTTGAATCAGTGTTTGATTTTTAATCTTAGTTTCAAAATTTTAAATTATAGTGTTTGACATATGAGTTATAGTCAAAGGTTATTCGTTCATAGTTATTTTATATGTAAACTGATTAGATGGACACTTTCAACTTCTTTTAATTTTTAAAAATATTTGAAAAATTGCTTAAAGTTGTCAGATTTTTTGTTTTAAATGAGAAACTTAAAAACGTGAATTTAGTATCTATGACACATAGTGCAGGTTCATTGATTGGAGGGGTCGCTTTGGCTAAGTGGTAGAGTTTGGCTTAGCGTTCACCTCTGGTGTTTGGGGTCCCGGGTTCGATCCCATCTCCCGCCAAGTGAAGTTTATGGTGGACAAACACCGTGTGCGTGGGTTTCCTCGGGGTTCTCCCGTTTCCTCCCACTTTCTTAATTCCACCATTTCATTCATTATTCATCATCACCGTCTCCTTTAGCCTAACCGGCTTAAGTGTGGGACGTAAAACTCAAAGATTTCATTTCATATTTTCATTGATTGGAAATGTTAGAACTTACAACGAAACAACGAACTACTAAAGGCCACTAATACTTAAGAATAACTGCTTCATATTTCAAGCTTTAGAAACACATCATAGTAAAGGTCAAAGGAGGAACTATTTTAGGTGCGATTTTATCACTTTAGGAAAACAAATTTAAATTCTCAAATTTTTCAATGCTTAAGTTTAAAATCCGTTTGATCACTAATATATACTAGTGTTAATATTTGCAGACCCTCATGGTGAATTATGTAGTTACAACTCGTTACCAAAAGACATTGGTGGGAAAGAACTAGACTTGATATGGTATGTAATTAGTAACACCTTTGATATTTAATAACCGGAAACTTTGATTTTGATATTCTATCACAATGTATAGTGTAATTCCATTAATGCAATTTGAATGTTTGTGTATTTCTACAATCCTTTTTATAGAGAACTTATTTCATTAAATCATTAAAGTGTTTTGGGAAACTATGACATGTTTTATTTGAAAGTATTCTTGTACTCTTCTAATATTTCGAAAAGAAAAATTATGACTTTCAATTCAAATTTAGTGTTTTTGTTTATAAAAATTAACACTGTTTCCCATTCTTCTTTTCATCTGTTTCATATCTTGAAAATTCTTCAAAAGGTTTTGATTGAATTTGTTTGTTCAAAACTTGTTTGGTTTCTTGATGGCATTTTGAGTAACTCTAGCTTTCAAGTGCCAGTACACTGTACTAATTTTACAAGAGATCTTCTTGAACCATACCACAGTTTCAGATTTAGTACCCAAACACCTGAACTACGTACATGATAAAGAAGAAAATAATGTTTAGTTCATGTTTTTGCAGCCATTGGTTTCGTTGATTTATCCTGCAAAGTCACTATGACGTTCAATACTTGGTAATAAATTTAGGTGTCTAAAAAGAAAAGTGCATCGAATATGCTTCGGAATTCTACATATTTATTGCATACGAAATGGAACAAATTTAGAAATGCATCTTAATGTGTGAAATATTATGTTGAAGTGAGTTTCGAAACAAATGTTATTATAAGTAACTTAATAAGAAGTATAATAAACCTAGTACAACATTTATGTAGACTATGCAAAGTTTTTCGACATTGGTCATGGGTACACCGATGTGTTGATAGACATTTTATTTGGGATAATGCAGTCATTGATTTTTCACTCCTAAGCATTTCCATAGACCTGAGAAGATTTCAGTTCTAATAAAAAGCTAAATATAAACAAAAACTCATGCAAAAAGTGAAAAAGTGAACTGTGTAAACAACATCGAAACACTTCGATAAACACGAATGTATGTAATTTTTTAATCAATGTGACTAAAGTAAGCAAACATTAACTTATTATATTAAATACTTTAACTTTTCGATTCGGGTACAACGGAAACATGTCGATAACAATACAAGCGGATCTAATGTAATTCTTCTTACGTTGCATAAAGTTGTCCTGCCATTTTGTGCTATTGTAATTAGTGCAAATCTAGTTTACAGTTTTGCCAGTTCCTTTCGTTTAAAGCAGATCTGAATATTTTAAACCAATCCTCGTACTTAATATGTATTTTTTTTACAAATTTTCAAGCAGTAAAATAAATCGAAATATTTTTTTTGCTAAACTATTTTAAAGTGTCATCAAGAAAACAAACAATTTTTGAACAAAAACATTAAATCAAAACTTTTTGAAGAATTTTCAACGAATGTGAATACTTTGAAATTTAAAAAAAAATGAACAAAGATATGAAAAGAACAGTGGGAAACATTGTTAATTTTTATAAACAAAAACACTAAATTTGAATTGAAAGTCATAATTTTTCTTTTCAAAATATTAGAAGAGTGCAAGAATACTTTAAAATAAAATATTTCATAGTTTTGCAAAACATTTTAATAATTTAATGAAATAAGTTCTCTATATAAAGGACTTTTAGAAATACTCAAACATTCAAATTTTACTAATGAAATTCTACTATACATTGTGATAAAATATCAAAATCAAAGTTCCTTGTTATTAAATATCAAAGGTGTTACTAATTACATACCATGTTCAAGTCCAATTCTTTTCCACCAATGACTTTTGGTAACGATTTGTAACTACATAATTCACCATGAGCTTATTATTCTTCACATAATTCACCATGAGGTTATTCTTAATTGTTCTTATACTATGTGAAATCGACCCATACCATTAGATATATATCTTAATCATAAATGAGTCTGCAGAAGTTGGTTAGTTTGTGGTAGAAAGTGTGCCAGATAAACTTGATTGTTTATTTAGCAATGGTGGCTTTCAAGAATGAAACTAACAAGAATATGAGAAGTCGACAGGTACCAATCCTTAGATATTTTCATCTTAAATGCGTGTGCAAAGTTTTTTTATTTTAAAATGGTGGCCTCTAACAATGAAACTAATAAATATGAGTGAAATTGACACATACCCTTCCAGAGATATCTCAATCGTAAATGAGTGTGCCAAGTCGGGTTATTTTGTAGTAGAAAGTATGTAAGATATAGTTGATTGTTTATGTAACAATTTAGAAATCCAGCGATTGTTTATTTAACAATGGTGGAATTCAACAATGAAAGAACATCAATATGGGAAGTCGACACACACCATTCCATACATATCTCAGTCGTTCATCAGTGTGAAACGTTTGGTTAGTTTGTGGTAGAAAGTATGGCATATAAAGTTGTTCGTTTATTTAATAATGGAGAAATCCAACGAATGTTTATTTAACAATGGTGGCCTTCAACAATAAAACTAACAACAATATGAGAAATCCACACATATTTTTATCTAGATATTTCAATCTTAACTGGGTGTGCAAGGTTTCGTCAGTTTATCGTAGAGAGTATGGCAGATAAGGTTGATTGTTTAGTTAAAAATGGTGGCCTTTAACAATGAAACTAACAACAATAAGTGAAATGGACGCATACCATTCCATAGAAATCTCAATCGTAAATGAGTGTGCCAAGTTTGGTTATTTTGTGGTCGAAAGTATTTGCAGATAAAGTTCATTGTTTATTTAACAATTCAGAAATCCAACGATTGTTTATTTAACAATGGTGGCCACGAACAGTGAAACTAACAACAACATGTGAAATCGACTGGTACAATTCGCTAGATATCTCTGTAGGAATCCGAAGGATATCAAAGGTTTGGTCAGTTTGTTGTAGAAAGCGTGTCGGAAAATGACGATTGTTTATTTAACAATGGTGGCCTTCAACAATGAAATTAGCAAGAATATGTGGAATCGGCACGTATCATTCCCTAGGCATTTTAATGTTAAATGGGTGTGCAAAGGTTCTTCACTTTTTGGTAGAAAGTATGGCAGATAAAGTTGATTGTTTATTTAACAATTGAGAAACCCAACGATTGTTTGTTTAACAATGGTGGCCTCGAATAATGAAACTAGGAACAATATGTGAAATCGAATCGTACCATTCCCTAGATATATCTGCGGTAATCCGGTTGGTGTAACAAGTTTGGTCAGTTTGTGGTAGAAAGTGTGCCAGAAGAAAGTGATTGTTTATTTAAAAATGTTCCCCTTCAACAATGAAACTGACAACAATATGTGAAATCTACACATAGCATTTCTTAGATATTTCAACTTTAAATGGGTGTGCAAAGTTTGGTTAGTTCCTGGTAGAACGTATGGCCGTTAAAGTTGATTGTTTATTTGACAATTGTGACCTGTAACAATGAAACTAACAACAATATATGAAATCGACCCATACCATTCTAGAGATATCTTAATCGTAAATGAGTCTGCAAATTTTCGTTAGTATGTGGTAACAAGCATGCAAGAAAAACTTGATTGTTTATTTAACAATGGTGGCATACAACAATGAAACTAACAACAATATGAAAGATCGAGACGTAATATTCCCTAGTCATTTGAATCTTAAACGGATGTGCAAAGTTTGGTCAATTTCTGGTAGAAAGTATAAAATATAAAGTTGATTGTTTATTTAACAATGGTGAACTCTAACAATGAAAGTAACAACAATAAGTGAAATCGACACGTACCGTTCCATAGATATCTCAATCTTAAATGAGTGTCCCAAGTTAGGAAAGTTTGTGATAGAAAGTATGTAAGATAAAGTTGATTTGTTATGGAACAATTTAGAAATCCAACGATTATTTAACAATGGTGACCTTCAACAATGAAATAACAATATGTGAAATCCACTCTTACCATTCAATAGATATCTCAATCGTTTATGAGTGTGCAAAATTTGGTTAGATAAAGTGTGGCAGATAAAGTTGATCGTTTACTTAACGATGGAGAAATCCAACGATTCTTTACGATTCTTTATTTAACAATGGCGGCTTTGAAACAATGAAACTAACAACAATATGAAAAATCGACACATATCTTTCCCTACTCTCCATTTCAGCGTTAAAGACCCCTGGGTTCAAACAACTATGTCTTCGAGCCCAGTTAAGGTAGAGATACGATATATGCATCATTTTACTCACTGAAGTGTTTTCTTTAACAGGTTATTTGCTTCCAACTCTCCGTTTAATACTTTAGGATATAAAGTAAAAAAGTATTTCAAAGTGTATTTTTGCAATAAATTGGTTTCCTTGAAGTTTAAAGAGAAATATCTCAGTTATTTTTTGCAACACAAGAATGAAATTTTACTGAATATGAACGAAAGTATACTAAACAAAAGTGCAGTTGTATTTTTAAAATTAGTTTTATAGTTAATCTACGGTAAGTTATTTTGTTACATGTACCGATCTCTGCCCGTAACTCAATTAGCGAAGAACGGAAAGCACTGAAGTACACTAGTTGGAATGGCAATATTAACAACGTATACAGTTTTAGTTCAGACACAGACAAAAGGTCTGAAATTACAATATGAGAATAGTCATATTTTTTACGATCAGTTACCACTCAGCTGTTGCGACGTTGCCGTATGGAACTGCATGAGTCAGCGTTGCGCTCCGAGCGGTAAACAGAAATTTTGGCTGTGTTTGTTCTCTTGTCGTTGCTTTTTCTCATGTGTTTTATTTTTTATTTTTGTATGTGTGTGTGTTTTTTTCGGTTAGGTTGTAGTATAAACAATAGAGAAGCATCATTTTCGAAGTTTCGAGAAGCAGTTTATAATAACTGCAAAATCATTCTTTGATTTGGAGAAACAAAAGAACGCTCCACAATTTTCGTTCTCTCAATCCGTCAAAAGAACTGCCGAAAGCTTAAGGGTGTCTGAAAGAACTGTGAAGCGTGTTTCAAGTGACTTTCGCAATAATAGTGTCCTAGAATCCCCCCCCCCCAAAAAAAATAAGATCTAATAATTCTAAGTCTATCTATAAATACAATAATGAAAGTGACTATGTTTATTAGGATTAAGATTTAGATTTCTGGGCTGTCGGCATCTATGGCCATTTAGCCCGTCACGTACATGAGGGATGACGTCCCTCAGCGAGCACACTATCCGAGGAATGGGAAGGAAGTACCATTCCGGTATCATCCCGGCATTTGTATGGTGTGAATGAGGAAAACCCAGGAAAACCTCACTGAGGATGGCTTGCCTGAAAATGATTGTTACACATTTTCCACCGAGTGCCCCATCGGGAATCGAACCCGGCACCGCTGGCACGGAAGGCGAGAGAGTTAGCGACTACACTACGCGGGGCCAGGTGACTATGTTTATGTATTAATAACTCTTGAACTACCTAACCGATCTCCATCAAATCTTCAACATAGATGACATTCGGACCTGAGATGCTTTTTATACTTTCAAATTGATGTTGCAACTTAGGTGATAGGGATGAAGATACATACATATAAATATGATCGGAAATGCCTGATGTTCATGGGCGTCGTTTAGGGGGGCAGGAGGGATAGTTGCCCTTCCCCCAAGAGTTTGAGGAATACATATACTTTAAGCGTGGAAGCCTTATGTCGGTCTTGCTCTTGACCCCGTCAAGCGAAGTCTGAAAGGATACGCTTGGCAATATTAGTGTCGAGTCCATTGTTTTCGAGTTGCTGAGATGAACAGTAATACTTTCCATGCCGATTAAATCCAAATTCAGCCAAAATGGTAATATTTAATTTTTATTTACCTAGACATAAACATTACTTATTATGTTATGATTTTTCACTACATTTTCTTTCTTTCTATCCATTTAAATATTTTTAACACAACGAAGAAGGTAATTGACGCTTGTAAACTATAAAACAACATGTAGGTAAAGAAAAATCCTAGTATGTGTCACACATTACTTAATTTTGATATACACGTATAGAGGGAAAACATGCAATTTCAAGCAGTATTGCAAACTTATACAACTAAAATGCTATTAGAATCTATGATATCCTGCAACAGAAGAAACGCAAACAATGGCAAGAAATACAAAACATACATACTCGAAAAACAAATAGCAATAACAATAATTAAAGCTAATATTCTAATAATGCTAAATACAAAATATGTTAAACACCTAAATTCTAATTCAATACTTTAATTGAATTATTAAATTGAAACATAATCTCTGAAAACATTGATATACCGAAACGCTGATCATATAGTTGATGGCTCCATTTTTCCAACAGCCAGAAAAGTGCCATGTGAAATACAATCCCGACACTCCAAATCTGTTAATTGGAGGTCCTACATCCTGCATTCCAAAAGATAGACATTATCTTTCAATCATTTTGAAATAACAAATGTGAAAACGAAATGGTGCTATTGAAGCGCGCTAATTAAGAACTGTCTTATATAACATGTTTTCCCCAGGGAATGAACGGCTTAAGACAGGCGCAACTCGTAATCGAATTTTTAAGTTCTATCATGGAAATTTTATAAAAGAGCACGTTTCCGACGAACACAAAGAGAATAGAAAATAATGGAAGTATACGGTGGGTTGCTTTCCTGATGAACGCCTAAATAGTTTAGACTGTGAAATGTATAAAATATCGTTTCTCGATTGCCTGAACTTTGGAACTCACCTGAAGAAATTCAATTAAATAACGTATTTCAGACTTAGCAATCGCTTTGATACAACTCGATGTGTTTCCTCACCTGCTACTCCACATTGTTAAAATGCAGTTTGGTATGAAGCGTGGAGATTGTGCGAATTAAAATGAAT
Source organism: Thermobia domestica (assembly GCF_964235325.1). NCBI lineage: Eukaryota > Metazoa > Arthropoda > Insecta > Zygentoma > Lepismatidae > Thermobia > Thermobia domestica. Next base: position 51,792,153 of record NC_137456.1, read on the forward strand.
AGATATGCCTGATCCGCCATCTCATGTAGTTCTTCTGTGGAACCTTAATGCACGTTTAATGCACGTAAACATTCATTCACTACATACTCTTGCACGTTGTCTGATATCTAAATATCGCACATACTAAAAGCATAAAAGAAACTGCACCGAATTTTCATAAAAATGGTACAGCCGATCGTTGGTTGAAATACTAAATAAGAAAGTTAGTGGTAAAGAATCTAAAATAAAAAAGGGGCTTAAATAACGTCGTTCCGCTGTCATTTTCGACGATTTCCGCCAATCATCCAAAATAGTTATTACAGATTGATGCTTCAGTGAATGTCGAAATTTTAGAACATCTAGCAGTTATCGAATGCATATTTTTATTTGATTATGGCATTTCAGAATAATATTTTTAGTAAAGACAATATCAAAGTTTGAAAGAACTCTTTGCGAATCCCTACATATAAGTAAACCATGCTGGGAAAGCACAATTATATGGTCCAGACGAGACTACTTGTAGTTCGGCAATATACAGTATATTAAAGACTTATTAACTATATAACACATTTTTAGTTCTCCGTATTCGTGACAAAGATAGAAATTTATAGGGCGACTTTGTTATCACGTTCGTCTAATAACAGGTATCAGAACAATGACTTTAAAGTATATTGAGAAGAGGATTTTTCCTGTCTTTTCTGTGTAAAAGGAAGGCTCCAATTACTCCAATTACACTTCTATTTGAACCTAAAATAATTGAAATTAGTCATTTTTGTTTCACACTAAAGATAAAAATAGTGTATTTTATCGGTTAAGTGTCTTAAGAAAATATATCATCACCACGCGCAACGTTTTATCGGAACCGTAATTAGTTGAAATTTACTACACTTTTCGATATGAATACTGAATTACAGAGAACAAAAACACCAAAGAGTTCGAGAAGCAGCTTTCAGCAATTCATTCCTTATCCTGAAAATAGTTTCGATCCCCTCCGTTAACCTTTATTCAAATCAGAAACGGTATAAATCAACCATTTCTTTTTTTCAGGGCTGAATTTCATAGAGCGAAAACGACAAGAGATATCGAAAAGTGGTTTCTTCAAATGATATAACATAGGTCTCATATACTCCTTCAATTCTCTATGCAAATCAAAAATTGTAGAAACCATCGTTTCCTATTTTAACGCTTATCTCCACAGATTTGAAATAGTAACATGTTTATAGTGACATTCAGGTTAGTTTGTAGGGATTCTTATATGTCTTACCTTCGATTTCATTGCACAGGAAATGGCAAACAACAAATAGCGCTTCTGGCCACAATGTTAGGTTATATGGAGCGTGAACTTGAAACTACAGTGAATAATGTCTTTTAGGTATGGATTCAGAGTGCGAGTAACATGTTCTAACTTTGATCTTATTCCGATCTTATTAGAACCTGAAGTTTTAGATGTGCTACTTCAGGTTTGAGTACTGAATTTGGATAGTTTTTAAGTTTGCCATAATTCCATACTGTGAAATGAAACTACAAAAGTAAGTATTAAGTTGAAAATGCATTTGAATAATTAACCTATTAAGTTTCTGTATAGAGTTAATTCATCACACGAAATTCTTTCTATCAATTGTGAAAACTTGGCACAATTATATTTGTTATGCATGGTAAACCAAAAACCATAATAACCATGCTAATTAAGTTGCGAACCAAATTAGTTTAATATTTGTTAGTTTAATATTTTTTTCTCAGGGGCACTTAGCAAACAAGAATTCCTTTCTCCAACGTACCCACAAGTGTGTCATGATACCAATGTTTGCATACTTACCAACGAATTCAATTTCATTTTCTAACAGTTTCCTAGGAGCCTATATCACACCTTTCTCTTAACGTATCATCAACATAACATCGTAAAGTACATTTTGTTATTCTTGGTTACCATATGTTGTCCAGGAATTTTGCCGATGCATTATCTTTGGTTTAGAGGTAGTGTTGCTACTCTTTCCAATTTAATTTGAACTAGGTTTCATTAAACCTTCCTTCACAATTATGTCGTTTCTCTCTTACAGTGTACTCTACGCTAATATTAGGAAAATGTTTTGTAACCTCTTGGTAACAAAATGTTTTCAATGCATTGTACTCGCAATCGCCTATCGGGAATAAAAACGTGACGATGAAAGGCGACAAATGGCGTACGAAGTACATAAATATAGTATTTATACATATCTAAACATTTAAGTAAATACACAATTTAAGATCAAGTTGGCAATTTATATGCTTTGTGAATTGCATATAAAAAGAAGCTAACACTGCTGTACACAGCTTTTCGAAGAAAAGCATTCATATTACTGGCTACGTTAAAAATACCGAGAATAATTAAATCATCATTGCCTTACAAGAACAACAAATTCGAAACTAAAAGGAAGTCAATGGAGTTACTGCACTTAGGAAATGACAAGAACATTCCTTCATTAGTTTGACTAAAAATACATCTTCACTCAATTAGCATCAGTTTCCTTATTTATTTAAAATAAAAAGAAACGATAGAAACCAAAACAATCTTAAAACTCTTTTCGAACTTACGGTACGCAAGTTAACCACACTGTAATAATAAAATCATGCAAATCGAAATTATAATTTGTTTGAAACTAACTATAAATGGCCAAGACGATTTTTGCTGATGGAGAGACGAATGCTTTTTTTTATTTTAATGATAAATTGTAGAATTTTTCCTCCGTCTTTAGAGTGAAAGTTTTGGAAATGCGACAGCACGTATTCAATTATATTTTTGAGAAGTTTATACACTAAGTTTCATATTTGTAATTTGAGGGATTCTTGAAACATCATATTTTGACATTTTAAAATTATCCTCTCCATAGTAAGGGTTGACCTTTCAATCATACTAATATTGTATGTATGACAAAAGAAATTAATCAAATTCCTACCTATCGTTGACCAATGTATTTAAAATGAATTAAGGGTAAGGGTTAGTATACCGGATAAACAAACACACAAATATATATTCCACCATAATGAAATAGCAAGCGTCCATATGGTCAGCTTGCTGGCTTGCAGCGCAGGAAATTCGTGCTCAACTCATGTTATTCGAATTTCATGTTATTCGTGCAGGTTCTCGGCTCATATAATCTCAATGCTGAACCTGTCCCTAACCAGCAAATTAAGCAACCAATTTAGATATATGTATAATATTTTCTTTTAGTTTAATGCAGAATTAAAGTACATCCATGTTTTGTAATGTGAAGTAATCTGTTTATTAAATTATATACAAGGAATCATAAGTTTTAGAGAAAGTTCTTGATCTAAATGTATTTTGTGTCAAATTGCGTAAAAATAAATGATAAGTTTGTACAAATTTGAATATATGTACACAAAATTGCTAATTAATTATTTTAATATTTCTTTCAGACTCAAAGATTAAACAATGTACTTACAACAACACATTCGTGAACGTTGCTTGAGACAAACACATCATATACTACGTTTAATTATGGAAAAGATGTCTGCAAATAATAAAAACATATGTATAATCACTGATACAAAATTACATGTAAGCTATTGAAATATTCAACTTAAATGACAAACGCTGTTTCCTTTCTTGTGTCTAGCACTTGTAAAGATTGACTGTTGAGAATATCCCATTCAAACGTATCCATACGTTCAGAATATCCCTATCAAATATATCATACCTGTGTTCATTATAATAATGATAAAGTTATGTCAAAATATTTGCTAAAATAGGAAAAAGTAAATAATGTTTGTGAAAATTTTTAGCACATTTTCTTGTGCGTAATTCAAAAACAAAATATTTCGTTTCTTCTCTTTAGTTATTAATTCTTCAATTTTTGTTTCCCAGAAATCGTTATGGACTTCCTTCCCGAAACACACGTAAAATGTATTTACGCCCACGTTTCCCTTATAATTGATCTTCCTCAATAGATAATACATATTTAGAAAAGTTATGAACCGTAATTTAAAATTACATTTCACTTACTCGTGTAGGATAGACGAGAGATGAATAGGTGTAGAGTAACTAGAATTTTTATTGTAAATATCCACTAAACACGAAGGACTAAGCATGTAGAAAACCTGTTTGCGGATTATGTTATAAGCCTCCACGGTCTTTGATACGTAAAAGAAACTCCATATAGTTTCCGATATCTAATGTTATTTCCTCCGAAATACAGAAGGGTGATTACTATATGAATTGGTAAGTTATATTTCATTTTCTCTAGTAGTAATTACAATTTCTTTTTTACCTTAATCATTAGGTATGTTTACGAAATTATATTGTGTTTCATCCCAAGTGACACTATGACGTATCGCATTACTACTAAATACTACATTTACTTTCCCACGCTTTTTCCGCTTAACATACGACTGCTGTCACAGAAATATATCATGACACCATTATATTAATAATCATACAACTGACATATGTAGATGATATAGATAGATATTTCAACCAAATTGTTGTACATTGCTAACTCCTCTAATAACTTTCAAATCTCTTGCACGATTAAGGGAATGTAAATCCAAATGTAAACGGCTGTGCACTCACATTCAGTATGTAACCAATTCCGCAACTACTTAATATTTCCCAGAGCACAACTTATTCATTAAATGATTATACCCTCTCAATTCCCCCAAAAATTATATGTATAAATAAAAGGTTTCGCGGGTCAATGTTACATACAGATCGTTTTTCTTAGTACTGTACAGGGTGTCCGGAATTGGACTGACGGTTATTAGAAGTGTATAGTTTTAATATGGTCAGAGATACAGAAAAAAACATGCATTTTAAAGTATAACTCAAAACGTTTATATGGTGTTACAAGTCATTATAATTCAGTGTAACCCCACGTCAGCTCCATTTATAACTCTTATAATATATATCTTGAACTCAGTCTCTCTATACGTATTCTGTATCATCTGACGTGTTACTGAAGCTATCGAATTCCTAATACGTTTGTTCAGTTCATCAAGGTAACGCACTTTTTCACCAGAATACAGAAGGTCTTTCACATACCCCTACAGGCAGAAGTTAAGAGGGTAACATCAAGAGAGTGTGGACATCACCTAATTGTCTCATCATGGCCAACGGCCAGGAAATCAGTATCAAGGTACTCACTCATTTGTAGGCTCCAATGTAGAGGGGCACCATCCAATTGCAATCACTCGAGGTTGCAAATGTTGCAACTGGGTAACACTAAAGTGTTGAAGCATGTCTAAGAACACATTTCCTGTTCTGGTTTGCTATATAAAAAAGAAGGGATTTATAACTGCATTATGTGTTAAAGCACACAAAACATTCAACTTGGAACTGACTCCGGTATGTTGTATGTACACATGTGGATTCTCAGATCCCCATGTCCTAACATTGTGTCAGTTTACACAGCCAGACAAGTGAAAAGTTGCTTCATCAGAGAAAACAACCTTCAATACGAAATTATGGGCATAATTAATCTTATCCAGAATTTCAGTAGCAAATGCTGCTCTCTGTGGCTTATCGTTGCCCTGAATATCTTGCAACAAATGTACCTTGTACGCGCCCAAACGTAAACATTTGTGTACTCCATCGTGCGCTGTTGACTTTGAAATTGCCAATTGCCTGCTCACTGCGCGAATTGACTTCCTCAGGCTACGTGAGAAAAACTTTCTTATTGCTTCCACATTTTCTTCTCACACCTAAGACTTGCCACAGATGTGTTGTTTCACTACACTCCCCGTTGATAGAAATTTATCCTTCCACGCCTGGATACTGTTGCGCGATGTGTGATATATACTTCGAAAGTTTCGTTGAACTTGAACAACAATTTTGTATCTGCATTGCGAGTTTTCGACTGTCGACGCCATTTCTGTTTATACTATCTCCGTCACTGGTAGTTGTACAAATATGAAAATTTGCTAAACAAATTTTTTGTTTTTCTCCAATATAATTGTCTTTTTATTTTGTTCTGTATCTCTGAAGATATTAAAACTATACACTTTTCAATACCATCAGTACCATTCCGGACACCCTGCACATTTAAATAGATATTTATTTTTGAATTATTTTCTCGCTTTTCTTTTTTATTTCGGTCTAGATATATTGTTTGACAAGAAAATTTTAAGTATTTATTTACGAGGACTATATAAATGGAAACAATAGCACAATATTGTAAAATTAATATATATATATATATATATATATATATATATATATATATATATATATATACAACTAGGTATATACAGGATGTTCTAGGAGGAAGTGGCAATATTTTTTGAGAAATGGTAGTATCAGTAATTCCAAGCAAAAAAGTTCATATGAACATAGATCCTGATCTCAACGGTTTGAGAGCTACAAGTAGTACACCATTGTTTTAATTTGTTACTTATTGCTGACCCTGTAACTTTTTTTACAGAGATAAGACATAGCGGATTTAAAAAGGTCATGGAATGACTTTTCCATCGGTATGCATCAAGTGGCCCTGTTGTCAGGAGCTATTGACGGAAATTTGAGAAAGTTAAGTTTATTAAACAAATTAGTGTCAATACCGATTCCAAATATCTCTCAATAACTTCGCCTCGAAAGATACCACTGTCACATATTGTATACCGTTGAAAACGTCATTGCATCACCTTTCAAATCCGCTATGTGGCACTTCTTTTGAATAACTACAGAGTGAGCAATACACAATAAAAATTCAAAAATGGTTCACAATCAGTAGCTTTCAAACCGTTGAGATTAGGACCTATGTTCATATGAACTTTTTTGCTTAGAATCACTCATACGACCATTTCCAAAAATATTCCCTTTTTCTCCTGGGAGAAAACACACACACACACACACACACATATATATATATATATATATATATATATATATATATATATATATATATATATATATATATATATATATATATATATATATATATATATATATATATAACTTTCAAATTTCAAATTTCCAACTTTCAACCAAATTTCATATCGGTATTCGTATTCAAAATGGTCGCCAAGATATCTTACGTGTATTAGATAAACGTCTAGTAGCACTAACATGAAAACGGTTGATGATAATAACGGATGAATAGAATAAAATTTATTTTGAATACCGTGAGCAATATGGAAAATCTTTTGCCACATCGCTTTTTAGTTTTTAAAGAACTATCGATTGAGGTGTAACTCGTTCCATGTTTGTATTTAAAATTTTAAAGTTGGACCCCAATACCCCTTTCAAGAGCAACCCTGGGGGCAGCGCGACATCACGATTCAATTTGCCGCATGCTATTTCCTATTTGAGTTTTTGTTCAGTTCATTTATTCAACCGGTTTCGTGGAGCGATTAAAATGAGCCAGCCTGTGTATATATATATACATATATATATATATATATATATATATATATATATATATATATATATATATATATATATATATATATTGTGTGACACCAGCTGAAAATTAGGGTTAACCTAGAAGAAGCTGACTTTGTCCTCATTTGATCCAGAATCCACCCAAGGTTGACAATAAAATCCAACCACTATCCAAGTTGGCGTAATGAATACAGGGTGGTCCAAAGATGCTGAAATTACCATTTAAAGTACGTATAGGTAAAATGATATTCTGTAGCATCACTTTATGTAGCAAAGAATTGACTCACATGAAGACTTTAATCCCTTCACGGTGGAAGACTGCACCCTTCTACATATATACGTTATCTTTTACTCACACATCTATGTGCATAAACAGTGTGGTTAAAAATGTTATTGTTCCTTCGCGTAGTACAAACAAAGACGTAGCAAAATACATTTTGCTGAAGATATAAAACATTCTAAATATTATAATTTTGGTGAAGTGCCATGTTTGGAATATTTTGCAATACTTAAGAAATGCACGCTACTAAATGTATAATAACGTGTAAGAGCTGATACCACACGAATTAAATCAGGTAAAACGAAAATACGTAAGTATAAACAGACAGTGGTGCCCACCCCCCTTATGTGCATGACACACCCCCAATTGTCTATCCATAGGTGTTCTTCCATAAAAAAAATCTTTTCGATTAATTTTTACACACCCTCAAACATATTTATATAGATTTTTACCCCCCCCCAAAATATTTCAATGACGCAGTTTGCGTCATAGCCCCCCCTTGTGGGCACCCCTCACAACAGACTAATATCTAAACTCTTTATAAATGAGTAGGCTGTCTGAATTGGAACTGAAATTGAGCACAACGATGAATTCAAATAAATTTTATTATGTATTGAATATAACATACACATTTACATTTCGTTGTCAAGATCTTCATCGCCACTGTCTCATAAATCGAGAATATGAGATGTTCATCGTGATCCACTGTGACAGTCAGCACATGATGATACATACTTGAGTCGTGCTTTCAATATGAGCAGATATTTTTGTTGCACGGGTTCCTGAATGAAGATTTGCATTTTGAGCGGATTATAAGGAGAGCGTGTTTTGATGGTGCAAAATTGTTTTGAAGTTCAATATAAGTTTTAATACCAAGCATCCAGCCCCATTTAACTGGATAGAAGGTGTTGCAGATAATGTTTTCCATAGAACTCTTTGCAAACGTGTTAGTAAAATATGGAAATACGCAGCATTCTCTGTAGGAGGCAGTATTTCCGGTATAATTACGTTCTTTGATCTGGCGATGCTCGCATGTAACTCAAGTTCTGAAGTTTGTTTAAAGATGTGTCAGGGCCTTCACTATAAAGAATCGATAGTATTGGTATGCCGATTCCAGCGGTATCTGCAGAGTTTCCTGGATAAGTCAGGAGTGAACTACTTAAGCCTTTTACCTTCTTCCTAGAAATTTGTTATAGATATTAGATTTCCTAATACGAAAAGGCGCAGATACGGTATCACATCCACTGATAGCATCAATCGTCAGTATATGTGATGTCATAGCCTGTTATATTACTACATATTTCACATGTGTGTCCTAACTGTTCTTGATTCCACATTTTTTGGAACAAACATATGACACATTTCAGGTCTGAAGTGGTGTACTAGTACAATAATGATACCTGTGTCATATGCAACCACAATGACAATGCCAAAATTACAAGGCATCATATTTCAGAGCCGTTTGTACAATTAGGCAGTCGATACCTCCAGTGGACTGACAATATCATGAACGTCTAATTTAAGTGCCTGAGAAAGAAGAGCAAAACGTTAGTATTTGTTTGTGGTATTGGTTAAAATTGTTTCCTGGCTGACGCAGATGTCTGCGGGAGAGTCAAAGTACAAATCTGGTGTATAACTTTCCATCTTTCTTGTTTATGACTCTTCGTAGTTGGAGAATCATATGCATCAAATACAATGGACACTCCACGTTCAGACATCGACAATACGAATTGGTATTGATTGACAACATCATCCACTAGCATTTCTGAATTTTTCTTAGTTCAACGAACTCGATGAAATACTGCTTCACCGCCCAGAGCGTTCTTATACCTACATTTTGGACGAGGACACCGTGTTACAATCTTTGTAATCACTGTGGCAAGACATCCTTTATCTGGTTTCTGCATGAATCCGTCTCAGGGAAGTAAATCTCAGGGTAGAACTCTCTCAAGATGTGGTCGCCACTATTAGAACCTACTATCGACTGCTTGTAGTCCATTGCATCCCTGAAAGGCACTGAAAATCCGAGTTGGTACACTTCTATCAGCCAGCGAATTCCAAATGAATGATTCATTTGTAAGTCGGATTGCTCGTTTTGCTAATTTTTGTAAACGTTTGCACAGGATATTGTTTGTTCAGGCGAAATCGATTATCGCAATTCTTAAAGCTCCAGCTGCAACAATATCAACACAAGTTTGAAACCTCTCCGCAACTTCCACTCCCACATCATTTTGGTGGCTGCAGTGGAAAAGAATACTTTCGCGAATTTTGTTAAGTTTTAGTTATGTAAAACTTTTGACCCTATGGGTTACGAAAGTCAATTCTTTCAAAACAAAATAAGCAATTCTTCTTCCAATTGAACTTTAGAAATCAGAGGCGTTTCTTTTGTGGGCCAGTGTTGAGTTCTAGTTATTCTTCATTTTTTTAAATTCTCCTACTGTTGGTGTAGCACGGTGACAATTTTTTGTGCCTTTCCGGAACAAAACTCTTAGTTCGTGGGTAGCAATGATTATGTCTGGAGTACTATGATCGTTCCGACGTTCGCCAAATGCTAGAAGTGTTAAGTCCTTTGGATCCCATCTTCTGAAATGCAGCACTTTTGGTGGTATCCATTCTACAACTTATAAGGCATATAGCCACATGTGGACTTACGTCTGAATATTCTCGCCAGGTAACCACTTCATACGACATATATACACGTGCAACTTATGAGAATATTGGCCTTTAAATATCACACATACAAACACACACATACATTTATATATATATATATATATATATATATATATATGTACGAAATCCTCTTTAAAAACACACCATTAGCTTCGCTACATGACAGGTGGATGTATAGGGTTCGAGATCTTAATGATTGTTTTCACTCACTAATAATGGCGTTCTTTGGAGTCACCCTGAATATGTACCAAGTTTAAAGGAGCGAAAAGAGCATGTACTTGTGTAAAATAATGCAGGCTTCCACTTCGAAGGGATTAAAGTCCTCATGTGGGTAACATATTTTTACTACATAAAGTTGTTTTTACAATATTATTTTATATACTTTACATGGTGATTTCAGAAATTTTGAATCATCCTGTATTCTTTATCCCAACTTGGATAGCGGTGGGCTTTTAATGTGTTAATTTTGGATGGATTGTGCATCAAATGAGACAAAAGTTAGCTTTATACATATTACTCCACTTCTACCTCGAATGCTAGTACGCCCAAACTAGCAAATGAAGTGTAATTTATAAGTCGTTTATCAAGATTTTCAGAAAGTCCGTAACAATTTTCCACTCGAAATGTACGACACCTAGTTTCAAGCTAATTTACGACATCTAATTTAAACTTTGTCTTCATGAGAGCTAAGGATATCTACTTGGAACAACACAATCCACGAGAACTCAATGAATGGTCTTTTACACTTTGAATGTAATATCATCTCATTTAGGGCACCAATTTTATCGTAATTCTCCGGAATGTGTTTCACAAAGATGGTCTTCAATTGTAGTAAAATGCGAGTTAATTCACATTGCCGTGCAGCTTGATAATATCTCGATAGAATTTCGCAGAAGAGGTTTTGATCAAACACAAGCTGTCTTTCAACATAATAAAATGAAAATTTATACATTAAAGGCATTGGTGGCTGTTCACATCTGAATGTTACCCATGCTTTAATATGTCAATGATTCAACATGACATAACTTTCTCGGTGACTCTATCTAGCTATAATATTCAACCGTCTTGCTTAATAAAAAGACAAATGAGATTCAGAAACGTTAAAAGCTACTTCTAAGGGAAGTTGCACGAATTCAACGAGATATGAGTGAAACTGTTGTGTGGAATTTAGGTGACCCTTCATAATTGATTTGAACCAAGGCTCCTCATTTGAATGGTAGCATTCTTAAGATTTTATTTCGTTTTATTCCTGTCATAATTCATGAATATTATTTCGTTATCCGTAATTGAAAATAATACGTTTTGCTTTGCTTTATATTACAAAATTGTACTATGAGTTAAAAATATATCAGATCAATAAATAAATAAAATAATAAAGTAAATTCTCGGACTATGCATTATTAAATATTGTTATGTGGTTGTAGAGGTTTCGAATGTAAAAAAACAAAAGGAATTATTACTGACAACATTGATTAAAAGTCTTACGTACCTGGAAACAAATTAATTGAGTTTTCGTTGAATTTGATTTAACTTTACCATCACTTTCAGCAGCTGTGCAGTACTATATGAGACATGAACCTAAAAATTAAACTTAAATCCCGAAAGCTTAGGTTTCGCTCTGAATCAACCCTGGGTACCCAGCACCTTAAAGTAAGGTAATTGTATAGCAAAGGGAGATCTCTGAATAAAGGTACAATTTCAATGTATTCAACGGTCTGATTTCTTTGCGTTAAAGAAGATATATCAATAGCTGCATCAAGAGTAACGCAGAGTACATTTAGATTCTCTTAATTTTTATTTCCAGAATACATTACAGGATTTGTGATCTTACCATGATATATTAATTACTGTGTTTACATTAAATATTTCTATAGCTTCATTGCAGAATAGCATTATAAATAAATAAAGTAATAAAGTAAAATCTGTAATAATATAATATTTGTTTGTAATATGCAGAAAGCATGAAATTACCTTGTTTTCTGTTGAGGGGTAGAACTTGATGTTCATCATAGCTGGTCCTCAGTACACAATATAGTAAACCAATGTTGCATTAAACTCTACAGTATTAGGTATAGATCTACAGTATTAGTTTGTAGATCTGAATATTTATTTTGAAGCAAGCAGTAAATTGTATGAGTAGTATTAACGACAATATATTCAAGAATGTATTAAAATTACGTACACATGTCTAGCAGCTTATTTGCTATTCTCCTGTTATTCGCATAACATGCAGTCAACCTCGTATCTCTACATGTAAGTAGTGATATTATCATAGCTGCATTATCAACGTACAATATAATAGAAACTGCATTATTAACAATTTTCAAGTGAATGTGTATTGCTGTGAATATTATATCATACTAAATCAATACAGTTCCCTTTTCTGTTTTTAATATTCTATTAGTTTTGTGAAAAATTGTGGTAAACGCTTCTTCTTTCGAAAAGAAAAATGGTATCAAACATACTATTTGAACTATAGATATTCAAACATTGTACTGCAAGTTCGCTTCTGACGTTAAGCAATACAACCAAGTTTTGAATTAAAGATTTAAAAGTAGAGTTTATTTTTGGCTGCACTTTTGTTATCTCTTACGTTATGCACGTATCGTTTAATTTGTTACTCAATATTCTACCATAGTAAGCATAGATCAAGAAAGAAATGCAAAAAACATTCAACTACGAACCGTTATGGACGCAATTTTTCACGCTAAAAATATTAAATTAACGAATCAACCTTTCAAAGCATTGTACATTCAGTCTTAACTGTTCAGATATCTATTATTTATCATGGTGGTGTTTAATTGAATTTAACCCCAACACAGGTTAAATTGGTATTAAATCGTAACAAGCAGCCGTGTGCATTAGCCAGCCCACTGAATACTTTCATTAAACGCGATTGGTATAAAGCCTCTCTCGCATGCTGCCACTGGCCTTCTTTTTCTTTCTTTTTTACAAAAAGCAAAGTATATACTTATTATGCAGGTCTCCGTCAACGGTGGAGACTTCACTGATAATACTTCGCTGTATTAAAGTACATTAAACTCAGAATGCAAACTTTCTTAATCTCAAAAGAAAATATATAACTCATAAAATAGAAAATTGAATACTGCCAATAGCGGAATTTGTATAACAGAAAAAATCTCCAAAGTAGGCTTAACGTAACAATTTACGTATGATAAATAAACACGACAACAACGAATTTAATAATAATTTATTAGAGCCATTATTTGAATTATGAGCTAGATTTACAGTATGTAACCTATATATATATATATATATATATATATATATATATATATATATATATATATATATATATATATATATATCATATGAAATTCTAATTACCCAAACATTTCTTTAATAAACGTTATATATATCATGCATTTACGCAGTGAAATGTATGTCCAAATCAATCTAAGTTCATAGGGATACACTGTTGGCGTTATTTATAGATTAGTGCATTATTATCTAATATGCACTAAGTTTGATATAGAATAATGTATTTCGGGACATAAGTATCTAAAAACGATATTATTTACATTTAGCATTGAATGTTAATTTTAGTGTGCTTCATGTGAGTTGGCAGCAAGACTTGGTAAATATTCTACTGTCCTAAAAGAAAATGTAAATGTGTAAAATTTACATAGTACCTGTGCATCTGTTACTACCTTAGTAAAGTGACAATACCGTTGTTTTTTCATGTAGGCAACAGTTTATTCCAGTCGAAATTTCGCTCCTAGAATGTTGTATATTTTAATTATGTAGATTTCCGGAGGGTGTACATATTGTCTAGAGCACCCGGTAACCACGATTAATTAAAATACTGTTGATTTACAGCACTTACTTCACAACACATTCAGAACGATAGAGATAAGTCATAGAGTGGAAAACTTTCTCTGCCATTAATTCCATACACACACACACACAAAGAAAGGTTTCCAGTGTTCTACAGAGTTGCAGACTGTCGTGTCCGGATTGATATATTATGCGTAAGTTAGATTGTATCTTTGCAGCAATCTGTGATATCAGAAAATGTACTGGTTTCTACCTAATAAAGGTATGAAGTCAGAGTGAGACACCTTTCCCTTTGACTGTACCAGTTGATATGAAACAGATTCGTTCAGTTAATAACTTGAAACGGAAGAATGAAATGTATGCTCCTTTCTTTAAATCGAGTATTATTGTCAATAATAACTGGTAATTTTAGACCAATTCTGATCCATTTCATGGTTTACGAAACAAAACAAGAAAATCTGTGCATGAAAGATGGTATTGTACTTCTTACAACAATAATTTGTTATATGTATACACACTATTAATGATTCAAATGCCTGCTGGAAGTTTTTTTAGTATATTTTACGGACAAATGCTAGTTTACGTTTGTATACTATAAAACCAACATTTATGAGTAGCCCACTCTAAAACAACACTAACAATTACTTAACAATTTACTCGATTAACGACCTTGGGGCATGTCGGATAAATGTGTTATCAGTGTATACCTATTCATGACAAGAACAACATATGAAAAAATAAGCAAAATCCTTGTTTAGCTCTTTCTTATAATAATGAAAATGGCATTTATAATTAGTGATGAGTAAATTAGATATTGTTATCAAAATTGTAATTATCTATAAGTTTCCTCGAATATTTTGCATGCCAACGTGTTACAGTTCTCGAGTGATCATATGTTTTAGAATTTTTTTCAGAGTAACATGATAGCAGTTATTTCCACCCAAGCAAGTGTAATATGTGTATTTATAATGTAGTAAACATTGAACTGATTCAGTCAGTGAACATATAGATAATATACTAGTATTAGAACAATATATACTATTAGGATACATGGTCAATAATAATATATGAATAAATATGAAACATTAACAACGGTTATTGTTTTATGTTTATTCATATGCTATTATTGACTTACACAAAATTTATTTAAAAACATCTTATTATGTCCTGTTTTTTTTTAAGAACATTTTATGCTTGTCATCTCCCTATCCATTTCCGTGACATAAATACTCCAGTATACACAGTTATACACAATGAACATAAGCGGAAATACAATTAACGAAATTCTATCCACCCTAGGCCATTTTGACTTCCTGCATTGACATCTAATTAACTTGCAGGTCTTTGTTGATTTCACCTACAATAACAAAGAGATACAAAAGATAATGTCTTGGAAAAAATAGATGCTTAAAATTATTAATGAACATAAAGGAAGAATAATCTATGTCTCTCTGTATCTTGCTCGCATTGAGAAAAGTACGATGTTTTGGAATCGAACTTGGTGATAAGGTCTACGTCTTATATAGCTTTGTTGCTGATAATCAAACATTATAAAACGTACTAATAATCACACATTATAAAACGTTTTCAATCAAATTATAAGATTAATTAATAAACTCCATAAAATAATATTATATTTACACTTCTTCTTACAATTACTTCCTCTTAAATAATGTAATTATATTATATTATATGAAACAGTATCAGTAGTTCTTTTATGGGAAACCCTCTCATGTTTAACCACTAAACGAACAAATACTGTTAATATTTTAGCTTTTTATAAGTGGTTAAGTCCCTGTTATAAATTTACTTTTCCCCTCATTCATACAATACTTTCAAATACAGTATTACCTTTCACCCTTCTACCAATAATCATTAATGTTGCCAATATTCAAGGATTTGAAATATCTGATCATAGCTGTTGATTATATAACTTTTTAAAAATAAAATATCCCATCTTGTTCCATTCTTCCATATTCTATGAAGTAACAAACAATAACGTAAACATGATTATCGTCACTAGCCAATACTGCCTTTGTATATCTTTCTCTTTTTGTTTTCTTACGCTCATCGTATTCCCAATGTACACAAGAGTAGTAATTATGTATAATATTGTTCGTAAAAATGGAAAATAAAAAATAGTTAAGGGAATATCTTTAATCCAGAAGTACTTGGGAAACAGGTAAATACAAAAAATAATAGAAAGTAAAAACACAAAAAAACAGCAGCTATATAGATACTGATATTCGAAAAACACCTAATAGTCTGTTTACTAGTAAGTGGCCTCTCGTATCAAATAATTGACTTGTACGCATATACATCACTATGTCAAAGAGGCTATGGTGAAAATAGTTGAAGGTTAAAAACTCTATGCTGCGACAGCCAAACATTGAACTATAAATTGAAACAGAAGGATAAAGATATGTTGTAAATATGCCCTAAAGAAACATCGTTTATGTCATTACTTATGGAGCATAGTAAAGAGAATATATGTGGTTACATTGCGGGATTGACAGATTTTATTGAACATTGGAGTGACAACACACATGCCATTGTTTCATTTAAAATTGCTCACAATCACAAACATCTGGTCTACATTGAGTATATAAACGCAATCACAGTGAGTTATGTGGCAGCTAATTAGTATCGTGGACACGCTCTTATTTAACAGTGATACCAGCTTTGTTTATAAGTGTACATCGTGGAGCGGAAACATAACGGCAGTTGATGGTCTACAACAATTTATCTTGGTTTCAACTTTTTGTCGGCAAACCTATTTGAGCCTCTGCAAAAATTAAATGAAATCTTTAAGTTTAATATCCCAGAATTATAGAGACTAGGCTAATGGAGACAGTGAGGATGAGGAATAAAGTAAATGGTGAAATAAAGGAAGTAGAAGGAAACCCGAGAAAGTACCACGGGAGAACCTCCACACATGGTTTTTGCCCACTATAAAGTTCACTTGGCGCTAGCTCGGATCGAAACAAAGACCCAATGCACCAGAGGTGAACGCTCCACCAGTGAGCCACCACAACATTACTTGAGTCTGGAATGACAAGTAATTTTAGAAGTTCGAAGTTATACGCTATCCTTAAACATCTCAGAAGTTTCTGTGTATTTTTAGCAAAGCAATACCTAATCTCATATGGTATTTTACTTACATTATAACTACTCTTTGAGAAATGACGGGTACCTAACATAGTTTGACAATCGTCA
Organism: Thermobia domestica; assembly: GCF_964235325.1. NCBI lineage: Eukaryota > Metazoa > Arthropoda > Insecta > Zygentoma > Lepismatidae > Thermobia > Thermobia domestica. Next base: position 51,809,468 of record NC_137456.1, read on the forward strand.
ATTTCTACATATATGAAAGTTGGTGGTCTGCCGATTATTCATCGCGGTCGTCGTGTAGAAGTTACAATAATTTATAGAAAAAATTAACGTTTTGATTCTTACGTCTCACGCTTATGCCGGGTAGGCTAAAGGAGACAGTGATGATGAGAAATGAATGAAATGGTGGAATGAAGAAAGTGCGGGAAACGGGAGAACCATGAGGAAACCCCGCACACGGTGTTTGTCCACCACTATGTTCACTTGTGGAGGTTGGAATCGAAACCGGGACCCCAAGCATCAGAGGTGAACACTCTACCACTGAGCCACCGAGACCCCAATAACTTATAGTGTTACACGTTGTCAGCGTACCTGGACGTATCAGTTTCATTAATTTTCTCAATATAAATAGCTCTGATTGAAGCGTGAAGGAACTTTAAATCACACGTATTTATTTAGTGTTGAAGTGTTGTATAGTTTTAGAATTTTGAGTTATATAATTATACTTATAACCGTCCTCCGCGCTTTCTCGGCCTAAGGCCTCGTACCTTTTAAACCCATAATTCTACGGAATTTCAAGTTTCTTTTCCTGTTTCAACTTCCTAAAAGAGAAGATTAATCTATTCCGAGAAAACAAAAATTCCAATAACTTGGGGATTTTCTTATTCCGCATTTAGACCCCGTGGAAACTAAAAATATCCACTTTTGGCAATTTTCCTGTTACTTAGTACAGAAAAGCTACCACCATGCCCAATGTCATCGTTCAAATCCTGTCGGTAGTCCCTAAACATTTTGGGGCGTATAGGATCTCCCGTGTAAATAACATGGGAAAGATTTTTCAGTTCCCTAAAACAGCACTATAAAGTTGGAATTTTTAAGTTTTGGTGATACACTTTGGAAAAGCTAATGAAAATGTACAGTCATACCGAATTTCAAGTTTTCATTCCAATTTCAAGTACCTAAAATATGAGATTATGCATACAATAATAAAGGCTATTTAAATAACATGCAGCATTTCTTCCTCCACCCTTTTTAGACGCCCTATTATTAAAATATTCACTTTTGGCATTGTTCCTGTCCGTTACTCCCGAAAAGCGAATTTAAAATTTAATCATTGTCGCCTTACAGGTACTGCCCAATAATTTTAGCATTTAAAAGGTGTCCCGTATAAATAACATGGGTAAGAGTTTTCAGTTCCCCATAAAACTACTCGAAAATTTAAAATTTGTATTTATGTGATTTAGTTGCGTAAGACTAACAAAAACGTAATAGCATACCGAATTTCAAGTTTTTTTTTCAAATCTGTGTACCTAAAGCATGAGATTATAGCTCCAAAAAAGAGGACCATTTATATAACATGGGGAGTCTCTTTATTCCCCCTAAAGATCTCCTAAAAATTAAAAAAATATTCACTTCTAGCAATTTTTTGTGAGATAGGCCCGGAAAGCTACAATCATGCAAAATTTCAACTTTCCAACTTAACCGGAAGTATTTCTTTATTTTATGTCAATTTATGCACTTTTATATATAGTTAGGATATATGCATATCAGGTAATTTATTTTACAATATTAATGATATTCACAAGTCCCACACATAAATAGTGGTATAAGAGAACATGTAACATGATAACCTAACAGCGATTATTATTCACGTTAATGAGTAAACAACAGTATGTCTAACCTTGGTGATATCATTCGTCCGTCTCTCTTCACATAACTGATACATGTTTCGTGGAAAAATGCGAGTATTTATTGCCATGCTAGGTACTGACTCCTGTCTTACGTCGTGCAATCGCAGGTGTAAAAGGATTCCTGCATACTCCAGTAGTGCAAAAAATACGAAACTAATACAACTTAGCATCCAGATGTCAATTGCCTTAATGTGTAGAGACGTTGGACTTTGACTCCTGTAAGAATGTGTAAGTATTATATTTAAAAAAACAAACATATTTGTCATATTAAGATTTATCACTACAAACAAAAAAAAATCTTATACAGTATTACGATATCTAATCCTACTTTAAGAATACTACACAACATGAAAAATGTAGGTTGCTTTCACACTTTTTCCTTACTAACAGAAAGGTATTCAAATCGTCATCCTTTAGCAATTTTATTCACGGTCTGTCTCTTGGGTGGAAAATATTCCGGTAATATGTTACTCGACTATTCCCTCTTTGTTATTCGTTGTTGATGTAAACGTCTATATTGCCAGGGAACAATTTGCATATTTGATTTCTTCACACACACATACACACCCACCCACACACACACAAACACACACTCACTCACTAACTCTCTCTCTCTCTCTCATACACACACATACAAACACACACACACTTATGCGTTCGTATGTCCTCCTTCCAGGAACCGAAATCAGGATCACAATTTCCAAACCTGCATGAACTATGAAATGAAATGAAATCTGTGAGTTTTACGTCCCATGCTTATGCCAGTTAGGCTAAAGGAGACGGTGATGATGAGTAATGAATGAAATGGTGGAATGAAGAAAGTGGGAGGAAACGGGAGAACCCCGAGAAAACCCACGCACACGGTGTTTGTCCAGCACAAAGTTCACTTGGCGGGGTCTGGGATCGAACCCGGGACCCCAAGCACCAGAGTTGAACGCTCTACCACTGAGCCACCGCGGCTCCTGCAGAAACTATGTACTATACCAATACCCCAGGAACAATGTACGTAGAAGGATTCAAGATGTTATGAAAAAATATCCATCCTCCTATTTGGCAACTGTGCTTTAACCTTTAATTATTAACGTTTAATTGTTTACTTAGACAAGGTTTAACTTCGGGGTCCAGTAGAGCCCATGTACTATTCAATTTGTGGACAAAACAAATGAACTACAATTCATTTTTTCAATGTAAAATGTAGAGATGCAGGATTAAAGGTTTAAATTGCGATGAGCAATACATTGCAGAAGCAACATAATTGTTTATCTTATTTTGATGGCATACATTGGATTTACACAATAAGAGCATAACTGAATTTATAATGTAAATTTCCATAAATGTTGTGTAATCAGAAAATTACTTAATTATATTAAACTACACACATGTATGTTATTATGTTCCTATCTCCAAACATATTAACATTCAGTGTTACATTTAAATCAAAAAATAAGTACTTATCAAACAATATTTAATCTCCATTGTGAATATGGAAAGCATTTAAAAGTCTTCGTTTTATTTGATTGTGGATAACCATTCAGACTCTCCTACAACTATTTAAAACACACGTGTACATTTTTCACGTGGATAAAGTGTAGATCGATCTTTCATACAAGTGTTTACAGGATAGACCATGTACACTCTTAGTATGTAACTCTAGTCTTTTTATTGATATCCAGTAATCTTTCACAGCCTCAGATAAGATATTACCCAAATTACGCATTCATTTCTTCGAACAGAAACATTGTTTAGTAACTTATTTAAAGCAACAATCATTATAATATCACGAATTTAACTAATGAAAACGTACACATTTCAAGACATGAACAAAAGTTACATTATTTTATAACAAATGCATTAACGTATGGATCTATGGAAACCCCATTCTACAAACAACTGCCAAACAACAAGCATTCTGTATCGAAAAGCAACGGAAGTTTTACCGACTAATAAGGAAGAAAAGTAACCAAATATACCTAGTCAGATAACAACTTTTTATATAGAAGAATCTATATTTAATTTAATACAATAGATTTATGTACCCCAGTTATCAATGATCAGTTAATAATAAAATTATAGTATGTACTAAAGTAGAGAGGAACTGACAGCATAAAAATTTACTTTCTACACGCAGTACGGAATCTACGACATGCAATTATTATGATCACGAAAATACATCAAATCTATAAACATGTTACTATCATTTACAAATTGTTCTTCTGTGCAAAGAAACTAAAGGTTAGTGTACAGGTCCTTCTAACAAGCGTTCTTTACAATATTGTCAACCATGTACGTCGAAGAAAATAGTTGTAGATCAATTCAACTCTATTATTAACGTCTTAACGTGTTCAGCCCGACATCTGACAGTAAACAAAAAGCCATGTTTTTCGAAAATCCCAATTCTTTTTAAATTCCTGACGTGCGAAACCAGTAGTATACGACCTTTATTCTGATATTCTTGGCTGTAAGTTGCCAAGAATCTTTTCCAACTGCGTTACTTTAAATATCTTATGTTATATAACGAGCAACCGTTGGCGCATGTCGAGATGAACGTGTTGACTGGTTATGTTACACTTTCTTCCAAGACAGTGTTTTGTGTACTGAGTAAATTGTAATCTGCAATGTCAATGGATGTAAATATCATGTAAATATCGAACTAAGATTAAAAGAAGGTTTATCAGTAGAACTACTTTGTTTGTTTAGGTTATGGTTTTAATTAATTGTACAAGACGATCTCAATTATACTTTAAGGTTTTCACAAACTTTACAGAACATTAAACGGATTGTATATTTTCAGAATTGTTATATGATTTTACATTTTAACAAGCATTGATATTTCTCAAGATTTTAAAATTTAAAAAAAAAATTAAAGTAGATGCATCAGTGGAATAGATTATAAATACTAACTGTAACATTCTTTAAATATGAGTTATTGTTTTATGTTAAGGAAAGTATACAATTAATAAAAAGAAAAAAAAACGTACCTAGTAGATTCGTACATTGTAACCACAGTCAAGAGATTGGTTACGATAAGTGCTACTCTCCCTGGAACCATTTCGGGTGAGATAAGAAAGCTGCCCCACGACATCGTAACGAACAAACCACTAGGCAGATATGTTTCAAGTACGAAGCTGGTAATTTGTCTTCGTAGCACCAGACAAAATTCTAAGCCAGAAAGTTTACCTTCAAAGACAAGAATGTATTTTTGAATAAAAAGGTATTGAAACCAATTCGCAAAGAGTTACCGAAATGTGTTTGTTCTAAGACTGTACCCAACACACAACCACATACACGAAATAATCCTGCCAGTAAGATATGTATAACTTTTCCTCTATATACCGAAGAAGAAGTCGTAACTGATTGAATGATTGACAAACAACCAGGCAATACTACTTAGGTAGCAAATTGAAATTTAGATAGGGTATAGAATTTCTTTTGGAATCTACTACTAAGGAAGGATCTTTGTAAATCTGCAGGGAAAGAAGGCTTGCGTATGCTATCTTGAAGTGTTCGTATCTCCAAATCTCTGAATGTTAGGGTCATAAAATTTTGTATTTGGACTTTTCATTTAAAAAAAATACACAGGTCTTTCAGTGCTTTTCTTTAATTTATGTGGAGGGGAGTATTGAAATTATACGTAAGTGAATGCGCATTGAATGAATGAGTATTAAAATTATACTTAAGTGAATGCGATATCTTAATGAGTATAACTTAGTGATTATTAAACATTGTAATCATTTATAGTATACAAAATATCTCAGAGACAGCATTTTCATCTTCCAAAATTTGGAACTCTGTACGTTTTCCGATACTTTGTTCCATAACGTGCTTTAATAATTTAGTAACCTGTTTATAAATTAATAGTATAAACCGTTTAGAATAAAATACAACAAATGCATTTTATGACAATGGTCTTAGTATCTCGTAATACATAACTAAAAAAGATCCAATACTAATCTTTAGAACACTAATTACAAGTACCTGGTATAATAAATAAATCGCGAAAGGCGATGAATAAATTATTTCTTTGTTCATTGAGGTAAATGTGCTCTCATTACTGACAGTAGTTTCATCATAAACAGGAACTATAAGTGCACTCCGATCTTTGATTATAATATAATCTTCATATACTTAATTTTTAGTATACATTTCACCAATGGTAGTCCATTTTAGTTTCCTTCAGAAAGTATATTATATCCAATTTTCGTTGATATTTTCCATCCTCGGATATGTTACTATATTTTTCATTTTCTCTGTTAATAAAATGTAAATTTTTACACACTGTTATCATTTCAACATTGGATAGTTTTACGATTTCGCAGAATTTTATCAATTAAATTGTTTTTCATAAAGTGCACTGGAAACTGAAATAGCTATTTAAAGTACATGCAATTCTAGAAGTTAAAGTTCCAAAAGGCAATACGCAGAACGCTTAGAGAAAATGATAATATAAGGGATATTCAAAAAACAGGTTCATGTCTATCGCAATTTTAGTCAGTCATTAAGGTCCTGATGTTGAAGAAGACTAGCTTAATACGTGTTGTAATATGTACTATACGTTAGGATAATTACGAAGATCATTGCATTCGAAATGCAGTCTATGTTTTATATTGGCATGCAAATAGATAGGAACTATTGCAAGAATATATATATATATATATATATATATATATATATATATATATATATATATATATATAGAGAGAGAGAGAGAGAGAGAGAGAGAGAAATTGATATAGATATAGATATGATCGGAACAATGGAAGACAATAGTAAACTAGTAGGTTTGAAACACAACACAGAACAGTATGTACGTAACTTAAGTTCGGAATAGTACCTGCATAAGGGAGGGAAGTTTTCTAGTATGAATTGCATTGCATTGGATTCGAATTTTGAACTTTTATTACAGTTCACTCAAAAGTTAGAAAATGACGCTTTAGATTTGCTTCCTTCGAACCATATGTAGGGAGTGGAATCCCGACGTATACTCAGAATAGGGCTTTGTTCATACCATATTACTAATTAAATTTGTTCTGGAATATATTGTAGGAAAACATATGGATTTTATTATAAAAATGTCGTATCAATTTCAAGCAATAAAGCATTGGCCCTACCTGTATAAAATGTTTGAATACATTCCGGCATACTTGTATCTTAATATTAATCATTACCTTGACTTAAAAGTAATATTAATGGTTCTTGTTTCACTTCCAGTTTCATTAAATATTCAGGTGACCTTGTCTTTTGCGTATCTGAAGACACAAAAGTGACTCCTCCATTGTTCCAGCGCAGTGCCAGTTGCTCTAAAGGATCGGGATCTGAAAACAATAGCTTATTTTTAGTCAATAGATACATCAAAGAAACTAAACTTATTCTTACGGATTTAAACCTCATTATTTATGTTTTTAATCAAACGCAAGTATTTGTTATGCATACACTTTGCACGCAGATGAAAATTTTGTTTCATATACTGCACACACAAAATCCTTTCAATTACGGTACACCACATGAAGACCATGCCTCTGTTGTTCAATGACATACACAATTAGTTTAATTCGGTTATGATTGAGTGAGTTTAATTGTGGCCATTGCAAGAATTGAAATGCAGCACTGTGCTCCCCGCTTTAGTGCAAAGGAACCTTAATTTTGTAACAAGACTTTTTTGTCCTGCTTACATAGTCAATTGGCAACTGGAAACACAGCAGTTAATTCATCAGTTGATCGGCAGTAATGAGAAGTCAAATGTATCGTATTTAGTAAGATTACTTTGAAACTCACGTACGTGGCACACACTTTATTAATCTGAGGGACAACATTCCATTAATATTGAAGCGAAAAAGGAAAATAATGGGACTAAAATTTTGAAGTGCTCACTATTTGAAGGCTGGCGTGACATTTATTTTCACCATTACGAAAACTCCATTTCGTATACAACCATTATTATTAACTTCATTTTCATAAACTTTTTCTTATAAAAACACATATTTATTTCCAAATTAAATTCAATTTATAGATAATTGTACCGTATTCCTGTTATGCTCCTGTTATAAAGTAGAAAACAAATAAAGATTCGGTGCATATAAATAAGAAAAATAAGATATTACAGATTACTCGAATTACAAATTCTTTTTGTGTATACGTATAAGCCTGCGTATAAGATTAGCTATCAGGAAAGTGTATAATTTTAATTTTTACGTGTGATTTGAGGTTGGTATTCAACTTTGAAATCTATTATCATATAACAATGTTAAGTTTCCACATTTTAGTGCCTTCGAATATTAATAAAGGACGTGGTGAATAAATGTGACTGAGATTTGAAAGTGACGGTCCATCTTAGTTTATTACTTCAAGCATTTCAAATTACAGATTTCTATATAAAAAATTCTATATTCAAAACAAAATAACTTCCGCAATCAGGTTACAAATACCGCATTTTGATTTTTAGAATTTCAACATCATTTCTAAATCGGTTGATCAGTAAGCCAATTTATGAGAAAATGTATTGTTAATAGAATCAGTTAATAGAATAATAGAATCAGTTATTCTATTGTTAATAGAATCAGTCCAAGCACAGTTTCACACTTGGAGATTTAACCTTCTAATACGCGCGCGGGCTACTATTGTAGCCCAGCGTTTTGGTTTTCCTTGCCGCAAAGTAATTAGAGATGCTAACCCAAAGGATGTCTGTGTACCTTTCTATCAACTATCATTCCACGTGTTTAGTGTGTGGTCGAACGTAAAATCAAATGGAGCTCATTGTTATTCTGCTTGAAAGTTTCACGGGCTACAACTCTAGCCCCTGCGACTATTGCTGTCACGAATGTTCCAAAACGTCAAAGGTTTTTCATTATAGTTTGAGTTTGCTCAGATGGCCAATGAGTTTGCAAAATGCCAATTCTGATGAGGAATGTTTTCAAGATGGCGATAGTGAACATTTTTCGGACACAGAAATAATGGAAATTTAAAAGATTTGATTGAGAATTCCGGGCGGAAGAAATCACTGATACCTGTTCATAATAGTAGTTAAGACAGTTGGAAAGTAAATTATTATGTACCAAAGGACCATTTCAAATAGTAAAAAGACACTCCTACTCGTAAAATTCGCACTCATGCTCATAATATTGTGCTTCGTTTTCCAGGACCTAAAGGTGAGGCTAGGTCTGCGTTGTCGCAGCTTGAATATCTAGAAGTGCTTTTAGATGCAAACAGTTTGAGACTTAGGTTTGATTGTACCAATATTTACATGGACAGTGTCAGATTGAGATTTATACTTAACCGTTATGCAAAACTTATAGACGAAACTGTACGTTCCCTTATTGGCATTTGTTGTTTTTGATGAGTGGTCAATGCTTGAAGGAAAGTGTGCATTGACCCCTCATCACTTGTGTGCAGAACCTGCTTAAAAGGACATGAATAGGGAAACATAAATAAAAAAAATATGAGTGTAAATATCACATGTATAATTATGCAAAATTGTAATCAAACTTTCATACCAGAAAATCATTATGCTGAAAATGTATGTTTTATGCATAATACGTTTATTTGTAAGGTTTGTAAATTTTTTGAAGAATTATACTTCATTACGATGAAGGAAAGTTTAAAATGAGCCAGATTGGTCCGTTTATTGCTAAATACAAATAGCTTTTACAGTCTTATTCGTGTATCACTTTTGAAAAAATGAATGGTATTGGTCTTATTTGTATATACATAGCTTTCAAAATAAACATATTTCTGAAATTGTGTATAAAAGCGTTAAAACAGTTTATAAATACAATTTTCTACAAGAAAGATAGAAATATTAAGAAACTAGGCAATATAATAAAATAAAAACAAATGAGCTACAGTGGTAGTCCGCGCGACTATCCATGTTACAAAAATAAGCGCGCGTATTGCACGGTTATATAGCTACATTCTGTCTTTTTCAGTAATTTTAAATGAAGACATTGAATGCTTTTTCATATTAGAGCTCTCTATTACATGTCAATTTGATACTTATAGCAGAAATACTTGGTTATCTTTTGCTTAAACTTCCCGCCTTTATGAATTTTATTAATACCTATGCACTATATCGAGTCCTGTTCCTTCGTATGGTTCTTTTCGTAATGATTTGTCGGATATCGATTTCATATCAATAGAAATTTTCATTTATAATTTTCTTATTTTGCTTGATTCTTTTCGAAAATCATAACTAATTATTCATTAATATACTTGTTTTTCAAGAAAAGTACAAAAAAGCAATATTATATGCAGAAAACTAAGTTATAAATGAAAATGTGAAGGTCACAGTAAACATTTTTTTGCTGATGATAATACATCATTTGTTTCACAACATATGGTGTATTTCCTTTAAAAATGAAAATATCTCATTTTATACGAATGTAGGATTTTTTTATACAAATAAAGGTAAATAAATCCTAAAACTGGAAACCGTCCTCTCTAAGAGAGACAAAACAAGGAACCATTACTAAATTACAAATCATAGCGTAATCACTTATGATGATTATTGAAAAACAATGCTACAGTGAGAAAATATAATCGTGTTATATTTATTATGACATAGTTTATACATCCTGAAAATCTGGAAATATTGAATTAGACAAAAATGTATAGTTTGGTATACGAGTGAATGAAATGTCCGAAACAACAATATTTCATCTCTACAAAGAACATTTAGTGGAAATCCAAGAAAATATATTTTGCTACGTCACTTATGAAAACAGTTTCAACTCTATAGAATACTACATGTGTGCTCGGAAACTTTACATTTCCAACAAAAGGAATACATGCTCCTTGTGTTCACTATATTACAGTATAGAAAAAATTTAAAATACTGAATATGCCAGAAAAATATAGTACCAAATTAGTTTTCAACATAGGTCGTTCTGTATATTACAGAGTTCAGTGACCTATCGTAATGAATATAAAACGTACCAGAAAAGTAATCAACTTGAATTCTGTTCAGCATCGCCTTAACATTCGATTCAATCGAAGCAATTCTCACAAAACGCCCATTTTGAGGGCAGATCTGACCTTAAAGTGGAACATGAAGTCCATTGAGAGGAAATGAAGCATACATGAAGGATGTTACCTTACTGCTTTCATTCTGCTGTGATCTACAATGACCAATATTTAAATGCGAAAACCATGGGCAGTTTGCGTCAGTTAAGACAACCATGCCATTATCGATTCAGAATTATTATGTACGTTTTAGTAGCTGATTACTGCTTTAAAAATAATAGTTGTTTCCAATGCTAGGTTACAGCGTTGCTAAGGAATAAAGAAACCTAATAAAGAAGTGACTGCTATGCTGAACAATATTTGACTGGATGATTTTTCTATTGCGTTCCAAAGAATCTATAAATGTTCCCGCGACTGTGAAATATGTGAAGAGATCTATTAAAGAAACTGACGTTGTATTATGGTTTTTGCGTCGATAAGTGTTACACCTAAAAGTTTTCCCTAAATTCAAATAACACTGCATGTTCAATGAAGTAAAAGAAAAAACTCCAAAATCAGTGGAAGAAAAGTAATGAGAGCAAAATCACATATCATTACTAAATTGTCAGAATCGTTAGAAGCTTATGGCCTCCTTATAAAGATGAAGACATTGAGTCCTGAGCAGCTTATAATACTAATCGTAACATATACATTAGCATATTTCCTGTAATCAATGATTTTTGAAATCCCGCACAAATATAAGTACTTTTATAACCAGAGGGAAAATTTGTAAAAATAACAAATTTATTTGCTCTGTTAATGGATACAACAGATAAATTACAAATCATAGCGTAATCACTTATGATGATTATTGAAAAACAATGCTACAGTGAGAAAATATAATCTTGTCATATTTATTATGACATAGTTTATACATCCTGAAAATCTGGAAATATTGAATTAGATAAAAATGTATAGTTTGGTATACGAGTGAATAAAATGTCCGAAACATCAATATTTCATCTCTACAGAGAACATTTTAGTGGAAATCCAAGAAAATATATTTTGCTACGTAACTTATGAAAACAGTTTTAACTCTATAGAATATTACATGTGTGCACGGAAACTTTACATTTTCAACAAAAGGAATACATGCTCCTTGTGTTCACTATATTACAGTATAGCCAAAATTTAAAATACTGAGGATGCCAGAAAAATATAGTACCAAATTAGTTTTCAACATAGGTCGTTCTGTATATTACAGAGTTCAGTGACATATTGTAATGAATATAAAACGTACCAGAAAAGTAATCAACTTGAATTCTGTTCAGCATCGCCTTAACATTCGATTCAATCGAAGCAATTCTCACAAAACGCCCCTTTTGAGGGCAGATCTGACCTTAAAGGGGAACATGAAGTCCATTGAGAGGAAATGATAACAATACGACACGTCGAACTTGCATAATGTTTTATTTAAAGAGCACCATTATAAACTTATAAGCCTATTGTGGATAATTAAATCCAAAAATTTGTATAGAAAAAAGTTAGGATTGACTAGTTATCACTAACAATATTTAATGCACGTTCATACTAATGATCTATTTGAAGCTTTATATATTAAGCACATAATTACAAATGCTGTTCAGGAAGTTGTGGTATCCCACATAAATCATCAATGAGAAAAGTAGAGCAAAGATCTCCTACATTTATAACCTTGGTCTAATAAGAATAGCGATTTACGATTATGCCAAGTTCTATCGAAATCCGGAATGAAATTTATCAATATAGTACTAACTTTATTAGGAATAAGAGTATTAAGAAGATACTCTATTGAACTTATTCTCAGCACTAAAATTGAAACATTCATATTCCAAATTTTAGATATGAATTCTTTTCTTTCCAAGACGGTGATAAATACACCAGATCTTCATTACGCATTTCACATCATGTATGTGATATGGTTAAATTAACTTACTTCATTATCATAGGACTCAACTTCTGTTATTGGGACTAATCGGCATTATATGTAACCATCATAATGTGAACACCTAATATAAAAGTTGAAACGCAAGTGGAACACAAATAACTTGAACACACATGAAGCAAATTTATTGTTCCATGTTAATATTTTAAAATACATTCTAAATCTATTATTATTATTATTATTATTATTATTATTATTATTATTATTATTATTATTATTAGCTGTAGAACATGTGTATTAACAATGTGATATTTTGTGTTTACTTCGTCATTAAATATTATTGTTAAATTATATTGTTACTGGGATAATAGTAAGAATGTCGATATTAAACAAACATGAATTGACATGTGTTGAACGAACGAACATTTATTGACTATATTTTTATAATATAAGTGTGAAACGTAGTACATTTTTATTTCGTTGAAGGAAACGCACAGTTTTATTTTGAAAATAAAATTTTGTATGTACTTACAAGTTTACAAACATTTTGAAGCTAGGATATAAGGAATTATTATTAAAAACACATATCTTACAAGAGAGTGCCACAACTCCGCATGCTTGGACATCAAACGGGTAATTCTTCAGTTCGTAGTTACAAGGTACAGTCACAGTTTGTCTGTAAATACGTACAATTTATGTATAAGATGCGAGCAGAATCAGGTTTTAGGTATAAATTACACATAGATTTGAATTTGTTCATATTGAAACGTTACAAGATTACTAAATTACACACAAACATACATTAAAAACTAACATAATAGTAACTATGTTGTAAATTAGTATGAGTACAACTGATAACGTTCAATAGTGATTCACATTATCATTAACTATGGTACAAGTGTCATTGGTTGCAGGTCAGTGATTAGTTGAAAAGAGAATATTCTAGTATTATCTTGGGGTATCTACTGAGCGGATGTTCTATATCTTTCTGTGAGTAAGCCATTTAACTTTGATTAAAACAATGGAATTTATCAGGAAATATTTTAAAGTGAATGTGGCATGTGAACCAAACAAACATTTTGAAATGTTCGTTTGAATACGTTCACTTTTAGCATCCCCTGTCAGCACTCGCTGATAGAAACCTAGATTATGAGTCATATACTTACAATTTAAATACTGTCTTAGAATATTCAAACTTATGAGGCAATATTTTTAGGTGAAAATTGTAGGTGAACGAATCAAATATTTAAAATGTTCTTTTGTGTATGTTGACGCCTAGCATCCATTTTCAGCACTGGGTTTAGAGAAGTATACTATTAGGCATAGTTTAGAGTTTAGGGAACAATTTAAAGTAGTGTATTGCGTTCAATGTTCGCATATCAAGAATCAAACGTGAGACTAATGCACCAAAGTTGTACGCGATAGCTAATAGAACATCGAGGGGGTTTCTAAGAAAACGAAATACTATATTTTTATGGGAGGTACCTTGTATGTCAATCAATACTTCCTGCATTAAATTGAACTGTAAACTAGTGGTAACCGGATTTCTTTAAAGATTGAAATACATTAGTGATTTCAACCTTTTCTGTGTTCATCATTAATTAGATACCGGATTCGTAGTGTTATTATTGTCGAACCTTCAATTTACAACTTCTATTGTCAGTTTATTTGAATTGTGCATGTTAATTTCTACTTAGCAACACATTTGAAAGCAAATGACGTTATTGTAACAACGGTTCGAGTCCGACAGAGTAGCGTTTGCTAATCTTAAATATATGGTAATGCATTTTAAATTATGGTTAAATCATCATATTATTTGTATTCAATTAAGCTAGATAATGCATGAGATATGTACGAACGTTCACTGTAAAGGTGGAATTTACTAATTCCGTAACATTACATGACATTCCCGTACTAAAAACTTGTAGTTAGTGTTCGATAAAATTACGAGGACAGCCATTTCTATTTCCATTTCGTATTCAATTCTCAATTGTTTTAGAGAGTACTTTGTTTCTCTGAAAAATCAGGTTTGAAACAAATTTTATAGACATTGCAGATTGCCTTATCGAACTCTTTGATGATTCATGAAATACATACCAGCCTGCGTTACCGAAATGCAGCAATTTGTAGTCATACGAGACCTCTTGTATGACCGTAGAATGAGAGAATGTTGCAACTTGGACACATTATTTTAACTAATCTTTAAATATTCTGGAAATTGTGTTAACTGTACTTTTAAAACTTATTTAAGTATTCTCAATTATCCATAGTAATTTACAGTACACTTAAATAATATGTTAATGTAAAGTGCACTTAATATATTACTTAGTTTAAGTAAGCAAACATTAGATGGGATAGGAGCTAAGCCAACTAAACTCAGCCTACCGTTAATTACACTTCTAAATAAAACGTAAATATTCGTTGCAATTAACTGTTCTATTGTAAACTAAACCTAATACATTGACGAAAGAGGCGGAAACCGTTACCATATGCACAGAACGTACACTAACTTCATCTAATTTTAACAAGAACAGCTTAATCTTAAATGAAAATCGTAAGATAAGATAAGGAGTAATACATTTTTGTAGAGTTCAACCATCTGGAATGTATTTCTATTTAAATATTTATCCAAGTCTTAAATTTTTCAGATCTTCCAAACTGAGCATAAATATAATTTTAAGGAAAGATCTTAAATGCCAAATATTTATAATGATACAGTATAAACGAAAATCATAATCCTCCACAATAACATTCTTGTTAACTTGAAATGATTGTACTTCATTTTCCAATAGTATACTTAATACTCCGTCCCAGAATCCCAAATTCTCTACTATTCATGTGTATATGTATGTAAAATTGAATCTCGTTTAAAACCCAGTATTAAATTAACATATTGCACTGTTAGTAATAAATCACAAATTAGCTAAACATAAATAAGACTGTTATTTTCTAATAGAAAAGTTAGTTGTAAATTATTTCTTAAATTTTGTTGATATATTGTAAACATAATTAAAACTGTCTTTATATTTGATAACATATATAGTAATATAAGATACATGCCGTTTTTCACCACAATAGCTTCGTTAGACTATTATTTGTGACCTCCAAGTCTAGTTGCCTTTGCTATTTGTAAAATGTGCTTGATATTCGTAAATGAACTTCATTGTGGAGGTACACATGTTTGGAAACTGAACATAGTTGGATTAGATAATAATATTTATTATTGATTTTAATCTGCTTTGATCTTGAATTTCAATTTCATCTCAAATCAGGTTCAGCAGGTACGGGTTTTTACAAACGTACAGGCTTTCTTAACCTTATAGCTCTAGATTTCTTTATGTTTATCGTACGAAAGATTTATATCGCACGAAAGATTGTTTCATTGTATACATGCTTATCTTTTTTATTTAGACCCTCAGGTAAGTAGATCTCATCTATTGATTTAGGTAAAGGTCTGAAATTCAACTTCTGATTGATTTGGTGTGATTTACAAATTTATTCATAACTTCATCTGAGAGTTTATTAGTCCGAGAATTAGGTGTGTAATAAGCAGGTACCTACGTTTTAATAAATAAGCGTTTCGACATTTGCAAACGTTTACCAGTTACGCTGTGCAAAGCTCAAAGTCCGTTACTGAACTCTTCATTATTGCTGAAAATGCACAGTTTGTTTAATAGAAGTAACTGCCGAACTCTGTTTGAGTTAAATTTTCTTTCAGTAAATCGTGACAGGTTATAATTAATTTGTCCGCAAGTTTAAACTGATTTGTTTATTGTTCGACTTTATGTAGTTAAATTTTAACGGATTTATTTTGTTCCTGACTAGAAGTACATATCTGAAAATAGTTATGTCTTACACACTGACAGTCACTTAACGTTACTGCATCTTATGTTCTTTGGACAGCGCACAAACTTCGAATCTTCTCCTCTTCTTTGTATGATCATATCAGCGCTCTTCTACTTCGCTCTTCATGAATTCCTTGTGCTCCACATATAATCCACGAAATCACTGTGGACCCGTGCTACTACTAAGATACCAACTATCAACCACTGTTCTGTAGCAAATCAAATCACACGTAACTCATCAAAGAAGACCAAGATATTTAGCAAAGGAAACAACACCACAGACTTCAACATCTTTATTTATGACACTTCGTCACTGTCACTTATTTACGAGGACTCTTGCTTTTAATGTTATATTACAGAACTTCCATCCTTCCTTCATGAACTAACTTTATTTTATGAGGCAATATTTTGCACTCTCACCTATCTCTCTCTTGTTACAACTTCCAGAGCATTCGTTCACCTCTATAAAAACAAAAACAAAAACGAAAACAAAAAAACGTACTAACGATGATTCCATTCCGGGACCAAGCACCTGCGAAAAACATATATATCGTCTGAAAGCTCTTGCCATGAGAAGTACGAAGCTGTTTTCAAATCATGGGCAAACCCCTCAACTTGACCCTATAGAAGGCCACTTTGTTGGTGTTTTTGGCCCTATGTATAGCATATGAAACAGAAGTAAAAACGAATGTTACGATGCACCACTCGTAAGCGCCTGGACATATCTTACTCCTTTTGGGCTAATTGCTTGAACGTGACTCGGCCAAGGGTTTGATGATATCACTTTGCACCCAGACGTACCCATTTGGTCAGTGTTGCCAACGAATTGTAAATATAATGTGAGATATGGTTTCTGTACCACTGGATGTATATCCATGGAACGTGGCATAAACAACATTCGTCACTCCAGAAAGTATACTGGGGACATATTCGTCTCCGAAAGACCTCAGTTTGTCAGTGTTGCCATATAATTTTATAAATGAGAAGTTGTAAAAGAGAAGCCAAAAGAAACTCATATGCCATCACTTTGAAATTGATTACTTTCCTGCCACAGTTTTCGTAATTGCTACTAACGTAATACCTGACTTGAAATGACCCTGAATTTGTATGGCCCAACTCTAGCATGCGGCAATCACATAATTTCGTATGATGGGCAAATTCTAAAGACAAATCGTGAAATTATCTACAGTTGCTTTCTGTATGTTACAATGGAGCACTTAGGAAGGATGCATGAATGACTCATTTAAATCTTTCTTTCTGTATGAACTCCTAACCTGTGCTGCTCGTTGTTGCGTGCTGAACAGTCATGTCCCAAGATATAGATATGTTCAGCCGCATGTTCATATCATTAGACTATATAAAACTATCCCCAAGCTAATATACTGTTATTTGAAGAACTTCCATTTTGAAAACGTTACCAATACTGCCAGATTGGGTGCTTGGAAAATGGTACCAATTTCACTGTTCGCTGTGTGTCGAACGATGTTTATGCCAAGGTTTGTCTCTATGCATAGAATAGTCAGTTCTCATGGTTTCGTAATACTCATGGCAAGAGGTTTCAGATGATGTATAGGTTTTCCGCAGGTACTTGGTCCCGGTATGGAATCATCCCTAGTTAGACCCACATTTTCATCAAAAGTGACCCCAAAGCACGCAGTAGTACGGTGATTAAACTCGCTCTCTACCGGGTTCCTACGTTTTAATTTGTACAATCAAAACACATATATTTTATAGATTTTGAGATTTGGTCTCAGAGCTTCAAAATTGAATAATTCAGAACTCACCGTCGAGAATGAGCTCATGAGTTGTCATTGGCTATCTTCATCAGGTAAGCACGTATCCCCAATATCAAATTTAATATTTTTAAGACACACGTAACTTACTTTGCGTCAATTACATATAAACTCTACATCACGTAAATCTTCTTACTTAATTCATTCATAGGTAGTTGTATTCGAGATCGAGACAACCCTTCAGTATTAATTATGCGCAATATTTCGAGGATGAAACGAGAGGGTTGAACAAAACGTAATAACAACAAAATTAAATAACTAGTTTCTCTACCTAGGTTTTCACAAGTGAAAGAAAACAATAATAATAACTAATCTCCATTTTCCGTTCCTTAAAATACAATGACGATTTTTTGCCTTTGGAATTTATTGAACGTGAACATTATAACGCTCATAACCTGTGTTAGTCAACTATGGTATTTAAAAAATCAATGTTAATAATTAGTATATCAAAATATCATCTTAGTCAAAAAATATTCGGCAAGCTCTTAAATTATAATAGTATGTGTATAAAATAGCAATATCATTAAAAATATTAGTCCTACCCAAAGAGGTAGGTAATGTGTTTGTTCCTGGACACAGTAATTCTTTTGCGATCTCGCATGGATTTTCTCTCTATCTGTTCCTTAATCAACCAAAAGTCCACTGCAGGCGTCCATATTTGTTCCTGAAGTGCCTTTGGCAGAGTCACTGCTTGTACTAATGAATCATTCTGTTTTATATTAAACCTATCTTCAAACCAGCTTGTGAGACACCACATGTCAGCAGAGAAAAGCTGTAAAGAAACAAGTTACTTTTAATATATATATATATATATATATATATATATATATATATATATATATATATATATATATATATATATATATATATATATATATAGAGAGAGAGAGAGAGAGAAGAAAATGATGTATTTATCCCATCAGCATTAATTATTTGTTAACTACACTTGTTCAAGTTAACGGGTAAGTACTGTATTAGTTTTGAAGCTTCACGTAAATGGATTATGAAAATTTTGGATTTTGCTATGGATTTTAATGGATTTGTGAATGGATTTTATTATGAAAATTTTAGTTCGCCATGGTCAACGAGTTTCAAGGAGAAATACTTGTATGATAAGTTGAAAGAGAAAAATGGTTCTAAGGAAAGCAAGTTTCATTACCTGATATGATTAGCATTAATTCCTTTAATTTCTAAATCGCTTACTGGTAGTGGGATGGAAATGTTGTGGTAAGGTCGGATCTTGACACTAATGGCCATATAGTTTATCGGCACTTTTTCCTTTCTCTTTATGTTTATATTGTAAGTATACACTATAATCATTTTCCGATATGGTTTCCGTGCGATACTACGTATATTCTAGTCTTAAACGGATGACATTTCAGTTTATTCAATCATCAGATTGATCAGGATATGCAATTTTTCCAGAACCTATTTGTAAAAAATATTCGACGATGTCGTGTCTACCTTTATAAATTAAACGAACTAGAAACCTCGTGTTTGTCTTCAGTGCATGATAGTTTAGTTCATATCGTACTACTAATGGGAGTTAGTAAGCAAGAAATAACAACAGAATGAGACAAAGGTCCCGATCTTACTCTATGAAGCTTTTTAAAATACTATTCTTCCAATAATTTAGTAGCAACTATCTTTGTTCTGTATGTATGTCGTATTTTTTAAGTAGAAGTCAATCTTTGCAAAAATTAATTCTAAGAAAGACTTGGAAGGCGTAATGTATTACAATACTAGGAATCAAATACAATACGAATTTGAAGACTCAGAGTTTGTTTGACGATGGAAGTAAACTGTTATGTATCTTAAATTTACGGTAAAAGTCAGGTACCATATTAGCGAGTAACTTTGTAATAGTTTCAGTCACTCTTAAATTATTCTTATTTCATGAGGGGAAATCGTGTATTGGTATACAAGTTTTTCTCTTATATCTATTCCGTCTATCAATACAAAACTTCGTACAGTCATTTCGTATCCCTTATAGTATTTTTAGATACATTTGGATTGTGTGTTTTTACGCAGCGCCACTCAAGAGGGGTCCGAAGTTGATGGGAGGGATTTCTGGAGGGAATTTTCCCGATATTCTCATAATTTTCCCTGTACAAGCGCGTTATAATCCCGATCACATTGCACGTCTGCAAAGCTTGTTTTATGTTGAAGAAAAATATATAAACCATGACCTCCCAATGAACATTGTTGATGCAATAGATATTTCACTGGGAGTCTACGATTTTCTTTGTACTAACAGGATAATGGGCACCAGGGACTCATTCCGTTGTCTATAGAACTCCTGTGGAAATGTATTTACGCTTGGTGGGTGCTGCGTTTCTCCGCAATATATTTAAACACTTGTTGCTTTACAACAATTGGACACCAGGGCCTGCCAGTGATTTCTAATGATCATGTTTATCTGGTTCTCGTATCATCATTTGATGTGGTTTTCTTCTAGAGGCTGAGAAGAGCCAGAAAAGAAGATATGAAAGTTGAGCTCAATTTATGTATTTTTGGCTCGTTTGTGGACAATAAGGACAACAAACAACATAGAGAAAATTTCAATGTTCAGGATTGATTCAAAGCATCCACAATTAAAACACATCTCATTGTTCCAGAACTAGATAATTTTGTGCGTTGTCATTTTCAGGAAGTTGTTACTGATTTCCTAATATCCGTTTGTTTAGGTACAATGTTGTAAATATCTAGCAACTGTGTGTTTGTTAAACAGAAGATAGGACAGTTCTAACTAATGGTGTAATGGACCGTATGGGGCATATACTCACCTTATAGTTTTACAGACCATTATATAAAGTTACACGCTCATAAATAGGTTGGAGTTGATACTTTTTGCAAACAATTGAGCGTGTACTACATAAATAGTTCAAACTTGATTAAGAATACAAAGTATTCAGAAATCGGTTCCCCCTACACTCGCTCCATAAAATAAATATTTAAAAGACTTTACTTTGATCTTACTTTGAGGTTCCAACATAACAAAAATTGTGGAATGAGGATTTCAGTGACATTAATGTTGTCCTTCAATATTACATTGAATATGTGAAGTTTTAAAGCTTAGTAGTAGGAATTGAGTGGTCAGACATGGATTAAATTCAGTGTATGCAGTTCTTACCACACTTGGACTTTCTATGTTTTGGGATAAACTGTATCTAAAATAATAAGATTGTAGGTATGGTGTCTCCACAAAGTACCATCCCAGCTATTCGAACATGAGAAGATTGTTTCCTTATTGTATTTTATGTGATCACGCTTTATACTAATCCATTTCCCAGGACACGAGTGTAACATATATGTGATATTTCACATGCACTTTGTCGCGATCATTGCCATTTAGTATAATATTGTCCCGTGTCAACTTCGAGTTATTTATTTTGTATTATGACTTGATAAATGAATTTTCATTAGTATATACACGTTCACACTTACAAACAAGAAAGATATCTATAAATGATCGAAACTTACGTTGTTTACAGTATCAATATTAAAACTTCTTTCTATGTAGATAGTTAAATTAACTTTGAGAGCTTCGCCTGAAAGAAAATGAAAATAAGCCATGAACATGTGTATTTCTGTCGATGTTATATATGTATACTTAATTATACCTAAATTGTAAATTATTTATATAAATGTATAGTAAGTTTTAAAATGATTGTTCGATTTCAAAGTGCCTCGTATTTCTTTCATTTTGTGAAAGAATGGTGTAATTTCGTCTTGTCTAATGGCAAAGGGTAGTGTACAAGGTGAGAAAAGTTGAACATTATTTTCCTGGCAGAATGGTAGGTAGATAAGAGAGAAACAGTAGGAACTTTCATTTACTTTTCATGTGTGTATTTTGACTTTCCTTAATTCTGGTATACTCACTCGTTAGTGCTTTTCTCGAAATTTAGCCAAAACAGTATATTTTCTCTTCAAACGTTTATAGGTCAACGCAAGGCATAATGAATGTAAGTTACATATGTATGACATTTCTTTCAATCCCAATTAACAAATGCTTCCGAAACTGCTACATATTAGAAATGAATTGAAGCCGTGACTGCCATAGTCACACAAGTCCAACTGAAGCAATATTCAGAAACTTAGTAAAAACTAAATATTTGTAGGAAATATTAACTTTGGAAATCACACTATTTTCAGTCTTACAAATGAATGAAGGGAGAATTGATATCGAGTTGGAACGTTGTGTATATATCAATCGAAAGCACTAATGATGCTGATTAAGAATCTGTAATAAACAGTTTCCACATACATGTATTGAAGGAGTTATGTCGATTTGTCACGTTTCACATTTTGCGAGATTTTGTTTTGAAATTAGTTAAGTAGGTAAAAACAAAACGATGAACTCAACTCACAGAGCTTGCTACCATCTAAATCATCTATGTGAAATGCATAGTGAGAAAGCATCATTAGCCATATTGCACGCATAATAAAGTCCCTGTGTGATACTGCCATCTATTCGGTAAAGTGCGCAACAACTTCGATTCTCCCATGCCTAGCTTCGGACTGCAAACACACGCGAACAGTTGTCAGTGTGCTCTCTCCGAGGTAACAAGGTGCTTGTTTTGATGTGTACTCAAATGTTGTTCATTTGTTACGTCAAGGTACAAAATGCCGCAAATGAATATTCCCAACGTCTTGGCAATTGTAACTGAACAAGTCAGCGACTATATCCAGCGGAATCGGATCAAATCTGCTGAACAAATCAAGTGAAATTGACTTCGGACCCGGCATTCGTGACATGATTATTGAAGGCTCTGAAAAAGGTGATGTCATTTGAGAAACTTTGGTTTTGACAGACTTTCGCGTGATTGACGGTGATACACCAGTGGCACACTTACATACGAAGGAGCTGTTCGATTTTGGATGAAGACCCTAATTATGAACCATCGACATCAGCAGGTCGTCCGAAAAATTCAGACACTCGGGAATACACAGACGACGAGATAAGGATGGTTCTTGATTGTGCATGGACACCACGAGGCAAATGCAAAAAAAATCACTGCCATCCGTAAAAAAAAAACACTCTTGGGCACCAGACTGGCCTGTTATTCGTGCGTGGAAAAGGCAATTCGCATCTGGTGGCAATAGAGAAATGAAACTTAAGCAAATAAGCGACGACACGTTTGCCGATTTCAACGCAATTGCTGCGGCTGGACATCCAATCCAGGACGACGATATACGAATCTGGGCGATGATAAATGCAACCAAACTTGATTTCGCTCGTTCGTTCGAGGCTGCGTCTTGGTGGGTACAGAAGTTTAAAAAAGCCCGTGGAATTACCAGGCGCCGAATCACGAGTCGAGTGACGAAGCCCTGTTTCGAAGATCAGGGGATTTTGAAAACGGAAGCAAATTTGGGACCCGCATCAGCAACACAATCAATGAGAAACGCATCGCTGCCGCAAACGTTTTCAACGCCGATCAGAGTGGTGTTCAATATGAAACGACAGGAAATCGCACTCTGGTGTCCAAAGGACAAGATAGAGTTGAAAATGTTGTGCAGTCAACTAATGCTACAACCCACTCTTTCACTATGTTGCCAATAGTTGCGATGAGCGGAGTTGTTCATGACAAAATGATGGTAACACTCCAAGAGTCTAGCGGAAAATTTGGGCCAAGGGTGTGGTAAACAATGATCAAACCCGAAAATCTAGTGCTTGATGCATCGAAAAGTGACATCATGACAAGTGACGGCCGCGACAAGTTTGTTAAAGACTTGCTGTCTGCAGAGATTTCACCGAACGAAGAAAATATCGTTCTACTTGACCATTGGGGTCCGTTTACAGACCACACGCGAATTACCGCGTGTTTGTCAAATGATGCAATGGTGAAGGTTGAAAATATCCCGAAAAACTGCACGCGATTCTGTCGGCCGTTAGACATTTATGGGTTTCGTGTTTGGAAACATTATTTGAAGAAACTTGAACACTATGTGAACTGAAGAAACTTGAATGTATGTGAAACTCGAACTTGACGGGTATAAAATATTTCAACGAGACCAGCGCATTATATTTGCTTCGATTCTACACAATCAGATGAGTTCGCCCAGATACATTGGGTCGTATCAATATGTATTAATTAAAGCTGGTTATAAGACTGGTGAATATCCTGCTTTTAATTCGCCAAGCAAATTTGGTTTCAGGTTTGGTGTCGCCAACTGTAAGCATTGTGAGAAACTTGCGAGAATCCGTTGCTCCTGGTGCAAATACATTCTTTGCTTGAACCATTTTCTTTTTGATAACCCTGAGTATGTTCTGAAATATCATTACTGCACACAATTATGTCAATGCGTGATTCAGTTATGCTCCAAACGTTATGTTTCCTCAAACATGAGTAACGAAAAAAATTCCAAACGATTTCTAGTGCGTGAATTAGTCGTTTATATGCGTTTGGTAGCGATTGGAATTGGAATAACGTGAAAAAGTGCGAAAACTGTGAAAAGTAACAAATCGACATAACTCCTTTAATATATTTATGTGGAAACTTTTTATTACAGATTCTTAAGTAGCATCATTAGTGCTTTCGATTGATGTATGCACAACGTTCCAACTCGATATTAATTCTCCCTTCATTCCCTTGTTAGATGCATCTGTTAATCAGCAAAATTTAAGTATGAAAAATGTGTGATTTCTAAGTTCACATTCCCCACAAATATTTAGCTTTTGTTGCTTTTCTTAATATCTCTTCATCTGGACTTGTGTGGTTATGGAAGTCATAGTTCAATTATAACTTGCACGAGGTTCATTGATAATAACACTTCCATCAGATGTAACATTGTTTGATGGTGAATGGATATTGTCTAAACTTGTCAAATAAATTAGATTTGTGTAGCTGTCGTGGATCAAAGTAGACATTAATATATTTATCGTTAGCCTTCAACATATACAATGTTCAAATATTCAATCACCTACGACAGTCCACTCGTTCACTATTGGGGAAGGACAGTCCACTCGTTCACTATTGGGGAAGGATAGAATATCCTTATAACACCTAACACTTTACAAAATTTCTGGTAACAAATTTTATTGGATAATACTTCTCTACTAGTAGAAAGTTGTATAAACCGTCACTATCTTTTTTTGACACTTCCCTGAAATCTGAACCTGTGATCACCCACAAAGAAGAAAGTGGTATTTCAGAAATCATGAAGCACAGCAGTTCGTTAATTTTGCACCGGTATTCTTGATTGGGATGTCGCTAAAGGAACTATCACGAATCAAATTTTAGTTGTTTCCCTTCTGTATAATAGTAGCAATTCTTTGGCAGGGGTACTGGACACTTAGTTCTAAACATGTTTCACGCAATTGCCATCCGTTCAATACTTGGTGTAGTATCATTTGTTGTAAACGTTCATCCATGATCCAGTAAAGAGAGAACATTTATTTCTAAGCTTCTTGCCATGTAACCCAACTATAATATTCTCATATTACAAAATACAATTACAATCATAAAGAATCATGGATAAAATTCTGCAGACTGACGAACGAAACTGCTTTCACATTTTCATAATCATGAAGTTATTTTACGAATCATACACAAACTACATAAGAAAAAATGTGAGAAGAAATTTTATACTTTTTCTATTTTTTTCCAAGTGTACTTAATGATTTAGACATCTCTAATGAGTGTCATTATGACGTCCGAATATTCACAGAAATGTAAACTATCGCTGTTAGTATTGCCTAACTGTTAAGAAAGTAAAGTACGCAATTAAATTACTTCTTAATTGTGAATTTGAGTATATTTTCGTCATGAAGAATTACTATGTTGTTAATGCTGTTAAATGCCAGAATTTATAATTCTTCTCATATTTGAGTCATTTGCAAGAAACGTTTTAGTAATATATATTTTCGGAAGAGACAGAGAGGGGAGTTAGACAAGCAGGCACATAAACATACGAATTCAATTTCAATAGAATTGAAGGTTATTAATTATGATCTCCTTAACACTACTAAACAGATAGCACAGAAGTAGAGAATACGTACCATTTTTGCCAGGAGGTATGGAGTGTTTGTCATACGTACTTGGCAAAGAAATCTCTAATGGATCCACGTAACAGTGCTTCCAAAGTGTCAACAAAATAAACCTGAAAAATAAAACGAATTCATAGAAATTATATTGGTAATTATATGTTAAATATTTCGGTACTGGATTTTTTAGAATCATTTTTATCATAATTTCTTGAAAGTTACAACTGTTGGAAGATTGAAAAAGACTAAAAAGACATCAGATTAGCCAGATTAATGTCGTTAATGACAAAACTAAAATATGCAGTAAGTTTTCTTTTATTATAAATTTGAAATAAATCTATAAGTTGCTTGTTCACAGCATCATTCTCTTCTGTGCTTTAGCTTATGAAACCTTGAATACAACGTGAATAAACAATATATCCATTCAAGTAACACTTTGCACTAACAAAGGTTGAGAAACATTGAAAGAAGCTATTTCAACGACTCATTTATCACCCCTCAGTTAGGTTATCTTTCTTGACTTCTTCACCTACGAATCTTGCTGTAGGATTCCCTCATGATCGGTGGAACTCGGGCATACTAATGACTGTCAACCTTTAGGAACCTTTTGAAAATGAATAACCTTCTCTAAAGTTATGAGTAGGTATCTATGTCGATCTCTGTATGCGTAAGTCAAAACTGTTTTGAAACGTTTGTTATACGGATATAAATTGATGTCAAAAGTTTGTTTATTATCAATTAACTGCTTTTCGATCATTTACATTATTTGTTTCAGTTTTTTCTTTATGTTCTTCTGCCATGTTGAGATACTTTGTTTTCGTAAACATAGGTGGTATTCGTACCTATGTTTAATTGTCATTGACCAATTAAGTCGGGCAATGTTTTAATACATTGTTGTTTATGACACCCTAATAAAAATAATGTACACCTACTTTGTTACTGATATCATGTGTTTCTCTAATTAATGGTTCCGTAGAACAAATTCCGTATTGTTAAAAAAGCAACACGTTAATCTTTTATTACATATCGATCACCATCATTCTATCCTCATTGTTTTATTGTAATGCTATTGTTTCAATAAAGTTAAGTGTAAAGTCGGAGACAAACATGCTTAGCAATAAGTGTTTGTTTTTTTTCTCTTTATCTCCTTGATAAGTTAAATTCCATATAATGTACGAAAATTCAGTAAAATTACCCTTAATTGGTATTCAGATGTGGTGGTGTTTTTAATGAAATCCACAAATCCACGTATATAATACAGTATGTGTATCCATATAATACGTGTTTGCGTTTGAAGACTACATATCATTAATGACAATTGCTTTCTGCCTTTCTTTATGCCAGCGTTTTGCCTGTCATATCAGATATCATATCTTTATTAGGCATACTAATTTGTTGCACATTATATCAAAATAATGTCTCTGTTAGGTTTAGACATATATACGCATACAGGGATATTTTAATAGTTCGTAAATGTAAACATATAGTCAATTAGCTATACTCATGACGGGGACACATAGACCCATTGCTGAAGTCTCCATTACCCCCAATCAATCAACCAATCCATTATGTCGTTAAGAAGATTCCCCAACTTTTCCATTTGTACTCTGAACATACTGTATGAAAGGAAAAAATTGAATTGAATTGTTGATTTCAAAATCTATGGAAACTAATTTTAGAGGAGACAAACAAACGTTATAAAAAATCAATATACATCTGACATATAGGGCTGTTTTCATTTTTGGATCCTAGAATATGGCGGTTTCCATGATTCAAAAATAAAAACAGACCTCTATGTCAGATGAATATTGACCAGTTTAGTTGTGGTTGTCTCTCTAAAACTAGTTACGATGGAGATGATTGGTATTCGAAACTCACCGATTCCATTCTACACTGTACTGCCTAGATTATAATATAACTCAATCTCGGTTCCTCCATATAAATTACATACTATTGTTATTATTTAAAACTAATTAAAAGTGAAGTGATTAAAAATGCAATGGATTAAGTATATTCAAAACCAAATTTTCTTGAAGACATGAGATATATAAGGAAACCAAACGAATAACTAACTCTTAGGGCCTATGGAACCCTGAAGTTCAATGCTGCGTTCACACTGACTTCTATCCTTAGCCAACTAGATCCAGCTTCTAATTTGTATTCCTATTTCTGCGAGATCCATCTTAATGTTTCCTCCCTTCTGCGTCTAGGTATTCCTAATGGTCGCTTTCCGATTGCTCTTGCAGTTATGACTTAGAAAGCGTTTTTACTTTATTCCATCCTAGCTAAATGACCTGCCCACCTAAGCCTCCTAGACTTGGTAACTCTTATAATGATTCGTAAATATAAAGGAACTGCCAAAGTTAAATAATATTAGATTTTCATACTTTATTGTATAATATTAATATTATTATAGAGTAATAATAATTAAGTCAAAGAAATAATATGTATCATTCATCAATATTATAAATATAATAAAATACGTAGCTCCTTGAAGTATATGCGGCTTACCACGGGAATGTCATTTGAAAGTTTACCTTTGAGTTTGATATATTTGCTAGGAAAACTGTAGAAATGGACAAGCATTAAATATAACCCAGATGATGTACACATAAACTGAGGAACAAGATATAGAAAATTGAATAGCTAAACATAATGATGATCTGTTGTTATTTGGTTCGTAGGTACAGTAACATCTTTCCATAGGATAACATAAAATAATAAGTACGTACCATCTAGTCATAGCACTCAAACCATTACAGAATCAAACTCACTGTAAAGACTGAATTCATTTGCAAGTGAAGCTTTCTTCTGTAGGGGAAAGTTGATTGGCATGACCAAACATAATATCTGGGAAAGGATATGTACGCATGTTAATAAAGAACTTCGACTTATGGTTACTCAAAAAGGAATATTTATCTAGAAATTATGTGTAAAGCTTTTATATAGTATACTATGTGTTGAACAGATGTAATTATGAAAATTCAGTGTCATTCTTTTCCGTATAAATCACATAGTGACACACATACACTTATGTAAAATAACATACTTATAATAATACTAAAAGGAAAATAATATGGTAGTTTGTAGAGGAAGCTGAAGTTCCCTGGAAAGGTACTCAATACCAATGCCAACATTAATACGCATACCTATAGTGCTGTTTTGGATAGCACTTCGAAACATATCGCTAACAGCAGTAATTTTCTTGATCAATAACAGTACAAATTGAGAGCTTATGCGTTCTGTAAATATCTTAATAAAATAAAATGGAGGCAATACTGCTTATTGATAAGGACTGAAGTTCTAATATGCTAAAACGTTTTAATAACAACTAATAAAAATATTATCTTGTAAATGTCTTATTTATAACATGCAAATTAGGGTGATTTCAAAATCACACCGGTGAAAAAAATATATTTCGTCGATAATGATAAGGAGAGCGAATTTCATTTTGCTTGTTAGGGTTCAGCATAAGAATTAGTATATCAGATAAAAATTCTTACCTTACCAGCTAGCGTTAAAATATATTTGCTCCGAAGTTACTTCCTCAAGAATCACAACTACACTGACGGCAACAAAATTTTTATATTTGTGCGGAAAAAACTACATATAAAATCTGCGTCATCGTTTTATTTGCAACTCTTGCCATAAAAATGTGGTTGGAGCGTAATGATCACATACAACAGTAGAAACTCTCAGGCGACTTTCACTCACCCAACCAAAACTCAATAACGATCGTGGGGTTTTACAGTGAAGTAGAAAGTACGTTGCTCCGGTCAGCCAGTGTTTCTTTTCCTTTTAAAAGATTGATGTCTCACATCTTTACTCGTAATGCACATAATGGGTCATAAGATGATTAAAATTAAAGAAGAATACCTTTCTTGACTCGGCTAACAATAAGGTAGCCAGCAATTGCTATAGCCTGTGTGTCAAGAGAGACAATTTATCCCGGGTCGGTATACCAGAAAAAGTCAGGCCCTGGCCCATATAAAAGAGTCATGAGGTAAAAATAAGCTTCTGAAGCGTGAAGTGATGACAATTTCTTCGTAGAGTTCAAAGACAATCACCCTGAGCTCCTCTGTAACGTCATTATTGGAGAATTCGTCATAGCCTGCAGAAGAACCTAAATCTGTCTAGTTGCTGTACCAAAAAAAAAAAATTAAAAAATCCTCTACTCACAGAATAATTAACACATCCCGGACGGACTGCGAGCATAGCTCGCAGTGAATGTTTCGTCACTGTAGACGGGCTGCGAGCTATGCTCGCATTGTACTATTCTTTTATATAGCAATGAAATGATGGGTGACGCTCGCACCACGTTTCGTGTATTTGTAAATCGTAAGTACGTGGTTCAATTCCAAGCGCTAGGTGGCGTGTGTGTTCAGTTTTTGTCACAACTGAGCTGTAATTACACCTTTGTACGAATACGCGTTTTTTGCCTTTACTTGTGAAAATGGCGTCGAAATTATTAGATGCTGATGAGATTGTGGACGTTACCAGTGCTTTTCGAGTTTCTATGTGTACATAACAAGTATCATTGTTGAAACTCTCACATTGTGTATTTTGTGGCTCATTTCCAACTATAGCTTACATATTACATGTGTATTGGATATTTTTGTAGTTTTTTGTTACATTGTAAAAAAATTTCTCGCTTTGCGTAATTGATATATATAGATATGCACTAAAAAGTTAAAAGTGCACACCAAGTGTTGAATGTTACACACCTGTGTAAAGGGGAAGTTTTGTAGTTTATAAAATGGTATAATAAATAGCATTGTGTTGAAAACTCTATTTTCTACGAATTTTTAAAATATGCCAAAATCCGTCGTCTACAGGGAAAAATCAGGTATTAAGAGGCCTGTCCGGAATGGGTTAAGAAGATAAGGTTTGTCTTATGTAAGAAATAAAAAATGGACATATGGACAATGGAAGAATATTAAATTTATTGATGAAAACCTTCCTGGTTGATCAGAAGAGGCTCGAAGATGGTCAATATACCGCGTCACGATATGACCCAACATATGAGATAAGACTTTTAAACGGCCTGCAGTGTAATGTTGCGTCGTATATTCAGTGCATGCAATGACAAGGAAAGTTTGTAATTCCTTCCTAAGAATGAGACTGTGCAAGTAAGGAACTACGTTAATTTTTGGACCAATATTTGCTTAATTATTTATCATTCATCAATGTGAATAATTTATCAAAAGCCGTAACCGAATTTCTCAATGACCACAACATTAATTTTCCAGAGTATCAAGGTAATTTTCCTGACCTTAATCCCAAAGAAAATGACTAGAATTTCATGGAAAAACAGAACGTTCGACACACGATTCAGCAACATCTATAAGCTAAAGGGGAAGCTAAAAACACTACGGATAACCATGACTCGGCCTACTTTGCCAGCCTTGCTGAATCAGTGCCAAGGTGGCTGCAAATGGTGACAAAATATAAGGGTGACATGCAAAATACGAATTGGAACGAAGAACTAACAATAAAATACTTGAATGTTATCATTTTGTAGTTTCACTGTCATGTACATATTTGCTTGCTGGCACTGTACATCTGCACGGGACATTAAGATTTAAATCAATTATCTAATCGGAAAACTTTACAAAACAACTACTATAATATATTAAGCCAAATCTTTCGCAAACAAAATCACAATCTTCTACTCGTATATAGCAAAATGTATACGTAAAAGTAACCTTGTCCAAAAAGGAAATTTTGTCTGATATAACTCTTACATAAATTATAAATTTCCAAATAAATCCAATCGCACTTATTTCATTACTACTCAGTTTCATTGACTTTGAAGCAGTGTATGATGAACATCAGAAATGCTTGGCTGATAATTCATCTTCGTTCTTAATTTATTCAACCAATCTTCACCTCCGTGTTCTTCGCCTATCCTACACTACAAATATCGCTGCAGGATCTACTGTTTGCTGGTAAGAAGAAGACTTCACAATTAGATGACACCAGGTCCCTATTCAGGTGGATCTTCACCCATTCTTATCGCCTGGTGTGAAACTTTTGGTTAAGTTTTTGCTGTTGTTGTCAGCAAGGGTTCGATTTATTTCTTGTTTGCCTTTCTTTTCTTGTGTCGTTTTGACGAAAGATATGTATTTTTCAATTCATTTTCCATCCCACGTAGATGAATCAACTTTATTCTAATCCTACAGAGAGGGCGTGCCTACGTGATTGCTGAAGGTTAGAATGCGTTGCTAGATGATTGAAAAAGATTAGAATTAGTTCTTCAGGTAAATATATCGATGTGGTGTTACTGCAACCACATATATTATTATTAATTTAAAATTATATTTATGAACTCAATTCTATTAATTCACGAAATGATACTGAGTCAAGTGACACTATTTCGTAAAAGCACAACGTTCGATGAAAGTAATACCAACAAGGAACACGAGTCTACAGTAGATAATAAAAATAAGTATCGTAATTTCTGCAGTGTAATATCTTGTAGACAAATAAAAAGACGTCTATAATACCAATAAAATATTTAAACATACGACATTGTTGTGAATATGCTACATTTTATATTCTAAAAGGTTTATGTATACACTCTTAAACGACAAGAGAAATACAACAGAATTTAGAAGTGTACATTTACAAGTGGAACGCTATTCTTTGGGAAACTCTTAATGAGAAACAAACTGAGAAGTTCGTGAATTTGGAGAATGATAGGAATCTTCGTATCACAATCGAACACCACTGTATATTGAACTTTTGGCTCCGAATAATTTCAAGTCGGCCTCCCGGAAAACCACGAAGATAAGTCAAACGGAAACCAAAGTCAATATTGGTGAGCAATAGTAGTAGAACTTGCGTAATCCTTATTTTCAGTATCACCAAATAAACAAAGA
Source organism: Thermobia domestica (assembly GCF_964235325.1). Taxonomy (NCBI): domain Eukaryota; kingdom Metazoa; phylum Arthropoda; class Insecta; order Zygentoma; family Lepismatidae; genus Thermobia; species Thermobia domestica. Next base: position 51,842,496 of record NC_137456.1, read on the forward strand.
TATTATCATCTGAAAGTTCTCCTATGCAAGTATCTCCTGAAAGTTCACTGCTTGAACGTCAATATTTTAGACACATAAGCACATCTTGGAATGCAATGGTTTCTATTTGTCATATTTTTGGTCATGGAAATAATGACCTGAATCTTGTACAGTGACCAAGACTAATTTGTAATTGTAAGTGATCGTAGTAATTTATCCGGATACTATTCCTTTTCGGTATGAAACACTATGGTTCCAAGCAATAAACACTTTTGATAAAATCTTGCATTCTTAAGTTTTGTTTATTTGTTGAAGTTTACTACGAGTTTTAGTATAGAAGTTATATGTTATGTGGAACTACGATTCCAGTTGAAATCAGAAACAGCGTAGTAATCTGTTTAATTGATAATGTTTTCCACGAGAAATCAAACTAACAGCGCACAGCGAAGATGAATGAGCCAGCTATTAGGCCTGTGTAAAGTTATGCGGTTTCTGCAGGTTAGAGAGAGTAATATAAATAAATAATTTGGAATTAATTAAGTGGCGAAATGACATCATACATCGCTCGGTGACTATCTGAGGTTCTTCGTATAAAAGTTTAAACTGCCCCACTCAGACTATACGGATTCTAATGTTTATTTAATATAATTCTTAGTTTTTGTTATCTTAACGAGCAATAGCGCAGTTAACGAAAACTATGCAGCTTTTACAGTCGTCTGGCATTTAACACGACTGTCTTTCGTTCTCGAATTTGCAATTTGATTACGGTGGAAGGATTTGAAAATTGAACTCATATCCATGGTTAGAATTGCACCTTAAGTTATAGTTATATATCTAATTCAGTGTTGGTGCCGAATAAAAGACACTGATCCCTAACGAAATAAATATACTACAAATAATTTTGCAGCCAGCGTTCTTTATTCAAGAAATTGACTTTATCTGTCCTCCCATACGAGTAAATAAAACATCTTAGGACTATATATGCTTCAAGCATGAGCACAACTACAGTAACATTGATTGGCTTGATGTTAAGTACTCCTTGCAGCACCTAGGATATATAAGACTTGAATCTGCAGTTTACTGATAACGTGTGATCCAAACCCTATCATATGTCATCGTGAGTCGATCTCAAGCCTGCTCCATTCGAATAAGTTCAATGTTATACGCATTTTGGATTAGGTGCACAAAGCAAACATTTCTGAGAAATTCTATGTATTACATTATTTGAAATATAATTCTATTATACTAACATGTTTTAAGACTTTTTTAAAGAATAACTTAAAATGTGACTAAAACGTTTACGATCGTACTCGAAACTTATACACTAATAATTTCATAATATACCTCTCAGAAAAAACAGTTCATATTACATCTTCCTAATGACCATACTATTTCCCTTCTGTTAAAATTGCCATCAATCATTTTTCCTTACACATACAGTCATTAAAAATCGATTTATGAATCCTGCGCTCATTTCTCCTAAAAGAATTACATAAGATAAATATTTTAATTAAATAAGTGCTGGCACTCCAATCGTCTGCGAAAACGACTCTTCTAGTCAATATCCATGTCTTATCGTTAACCTCTCAGTGTTTGCCATAAAACTTACTACATTTGCTATTTATTTTGTTAGAAGAAACACATATGCTAATGAGTCAAAACAATATGCTACTTTCAAACTTATTATTATACACTCATGTCCAAACTTATTCTCGCATATCAATAAATATGTTGTTGCATGAATATACTTTGATAAAAAAATTCGCCTGGTATTTCTTATAATGTTAGTATGTGTATAATCGGCAAAGACATGTACGTGGCAAATTTCATGTCAAAATAGCTGTAAATAAGAACAACAAAACGAAAATAAAACTTTCTTGTCAATTTAACAACATTTTGTTTTACTCACTCTAATTTTCGTATTTATAATTCTTTTCATTATGAAATTTATCACAATTATACATTTACCGATTATACATATAGTATCAGTATTAAAAGTACTCTTCAAAATTATTATTAAATTATATTCTTACAAGAAGACAGTTGTAGATATGCGACAATCATTTTGGACATCAGTGTACATAGTTTTATAGGTTACAATGGTTTTATTTAATTAATTCCTATCACACTTTTGTAGGATTTCACCTTTTTCTTTAATCTTACGAAAAATCAAAGAAATCTTCGAAGACGAATTACTCTACTTTGATACAATTTGTATTTCTCTCTTAATGTCATATTTTTATGATAAAAATAATCATCAAATATTTTATATATTTTCCTTCGTTTTTCCCAAAGTAATATTCTTACATCGCTTAGTAGCATCTTTTGTTTTATCAAACCTTCATACTTAGTTTAAGAAGATAGTAACATTCAGGCATTTACGATAATTTAATTTTTGATATTAAGGTACTTAGAAAAACGTAATCAAATTTAGAAAAAAAGAACACTAGAGCATTGGTTATCCACCTAATTCCTATCATGATCCTTTTTTTGTCACATCCTCCTGTCAGCGACCCTTTATAATTTCTGGGTTGTAATAAGCTTATGTAGAATATTTAATATACCTCTCACGATATCCAGATAGTAATAGTCGAATCCATTTGTTGTATATAATGAATATAGTGACCCCAAAAACCTTATGTATTAGACCAAATTGTGTGAGTTCATTTGTATTACAAATATCTATTCGATTCCTCATACTGTTCCAAAATTCTGCTTGAAAATTTTAAAACTTCATAATTTTCGGTCATTTGATAAAAGAAATAAAGTGATTTCTAATTTTGGTTTCAAAACTTGGACATTTGTTAAAGAAAATGTTATTGAGTATTTTAAATGACTTGATAATGTGCGTCTTGAGGATTAAACCGGACATTGCCGAACAAATGAAATCACACCATGCTCAGGTATCTCATTACTTTTCAATTTCAATTGTATTTCAATATTCAGGTTTAGTCGCAATTGTATTTGTTCTTTTTCGTGTATGTATTTCAATATACAGTTCTCATTAGTTTTATATCGTACCTCTTTCATTTAAATTGATTTTTTAAACAACTCTGTACATGTTGAAAATGTTTACTAGACCTCTTTTTTGTTATTTTTTACACATGTAAAAAATACAAATATTACTATAATAGCAAAATTCAAAACAATACTAAAATAATTTCGGTATTAGATTCTAATTATATTTATCTCTTGTGCTTATCATTGTGACCTCCAGGTTGAGACATCCTGCACTAGAAAACAGATAAGTATTCAAGATTTCACTGTCGTTTGAGGAATTCACATTTCGGGCCGCGGTAGCTCGTATGGTAGAAAATGAAATGAAATCTTTGAGTTTTACGTCCCACGCTTATGCCGGTTAGGCTAATGGAGACGGTGATGATGAGAGATGAGTGAAATGGTGGAATGAAGAAAGTGGGAGGAAACGGGAGAACCCCGAGAAAACCCACGAGCACGATGTTTGTCCACCACAAAGTTCACTTGGCGAGGGCTGGGATCGCACCCGGGACCCCAAGCACCAGAGGTGAACGCTCTACCACTGAGCCACCGCGCCCCCAATAGACTCGTATGGTAGAGTGTTTAGTAAACTGTTTACCTTTGGTGCATGGGGTCCATGGTTTTAGCCCAGCTCGCACCAAGTTTGCTTTGTGGTGGACAAATACAGAGTGGGTGGATTTTCTCGGATTTCTCCTGTTTCTCCCAACTTTCTTCATTTCACCATTTCATTCATTTCTCATCAACGGCATCTCGTTTAGCCTAGCCAGCATAATCGCGGGACGTAATACTTAAAGATGTCATTATAAAAACCGTTTGCCTTTTTAAAACATCATAATATCACTTTAATTATTTCCAAATGTGATAAGCATGGCAATCATATTTAGATTTGGACATTAACATAAGTAGTAGGGGTCCGCGTTGGCCCGAATGACTCATCCTCACTCTCTTTTATGACCGGGATTTTTGATATTCGTTCCCTTTTACGGCTAAGATGTGTGCTTTGGTACATCGATTCTGATTGGCTGATAGATGTCACGTGACGTTAGGCCCCGCCCACGCGGGAAATTCAAATTTTCAGGTCACGTGGTATGACGTCATGAGTCACCCTGCGGGGAAATCCCTCACCAGGGATTTTTGAAATTTGTTCCCTTTTACGGGTAAGATGTGTGTTTATGATTGGTTGACAGATATCACGTGATCTTAGACCCTGCGATATTTGAAATTCGTTCCCTTTTATGGGTAACATCAATGCTTTGGTACCACGCTGATGATTGGCTGATAGAGGTCACGTGATCTTAAGCCCTGTGACTTTTGAAATTCGTTCCCTTTTACGAGTAAGATGAATGCTTTGGTACCTCGATTCTGATTGGCCGACAGAGGTCACATGATCTTAGACCCGTCACACGGTGAACAGAATACGTGGGAAAACCCCTCATTCATTTGTTTCCATTTTACGGGTAAGATGAATGTTTTGGTACCACGATTTTGATTGGTTGATAGAAGTCGCATAATCTTACACCCCACCCCAATGCTAGACATTCAGAGTGCTATGACGACGATCCACCCTAGACCTGGATTTTAGAATTTTGTTCCTTTTTATGGTTATCCTTAAAGTTCCCATGCAGGGTTCAACCTCCTCTTAAATAACCCTTTTTTGGTATCATGATATTGTACTGAAGTTTACATTAAATATTATTATTCTCTTTGACAGATAAGATGATTATCAACTTTTTTACCTTGATGGAGATCCTGTCCTTGAATTAGTAGCTTGTGTCTCTAGAAGTAACAATGGTGAAAGAGGGGTGTCGCTTGTAGATTTCTTATAACACATTGTTGTGAGTTTAAGCGATTTTTTTTAAACGCTCAGTAAGCGCTTCATTAATGGAAACAGTGTTGCCAGATTTTTTCTTACCTAAACTGCTCCGATTCTTTTCGAAACGGTTCCGCAGAGTGCAAGAAATTTTAAACTAAAAATTTTTCGAACTAAAAAAATTTCAAAACTAAAAATTTTCGAACCAAAAAAGTTTGTTACTAAAAATTTTGAAACAAAAATTTCAAACAAAAGTTTCGAACTAAAAATTTCGAAACAAAAATTACAAAAAAATTCAAACTAAAAAATTAAACAAAAAAATTTCGAACTAAAAAAATTGAAACAAAATTTTGTCGAACTAAAACATTTTTTAAAAACAAAAGTTTCGAACTAAAGATGTAAATCACATCTAAAAATTTTCAAATCAAACTTTTTATCGAACTAAACTTTTAAAATTTTCGAACTAGAAATTTAAACCAAGTTTTAGAAAAATCCTAAGAAATGTTTCTCCAGGAATCGAACTCAGGTCTTTCAAACCAAAGATGTGTATGCTAACCGTTTAGCTATGAATGAATTCGGTTTTAATTGTGCTTGGTGGGTTTCGAACCATGGTTCTTGAAAAGGATACACATATACTTTAAGAAAATAAATCTGACAGTGTAATGTGGATTAAAATAAAATGCTGATAGACTTCTTTGTGTGTAGACATAGAAGTACATATGATTGAAAATGCAAACGTCAGCGGATCGCATTACTTTTGTTTTACTACGAACGTGTCAGCATGATTCATGAAAAAAGCAAACATTGACATTCTCGTATGGAATATGAGGAAAATGAAATGTCGTCACAGTTACGACAAGTAGTGACATGATCCTGGCAGAAGGGAATTGGCATCGGAATTGCGATACTAGATGTTGTAACTATTGAGAAACGTGAATGACGTCACGATCGATTGTTACACATCGTTTTGGTTCGTGATTCATGACAAAAGCAGCGAGCGTTTTGATTGGTTCGTTGTGATGTCATTTTATAAATTTCCTCGTTTCTGATTGGTTGATGATGACATCGTTTTCACAACGATCTAAATAAAAATCTAAATTTCATTTTTCAAATCCTACACCGCTCTCAACTATCGAGTGAGAAGGTCTGTTTTTTAAAAGTGTCTTCATTTAAGAAGTTTTACTGCACCGATTTTCCGTTCATTGAATTTGAGGTAAGTTCAGTGAGATTTTATTTTTCACACAAGATTCGAAAAATCATTTTTATTTTATATTTGTGGGGGTGGATCACTCATACACTGTTTTACTTTTAGTACGAAATATTTATGCTATGAAGGAATTAGTGGAATGGGAAAGTGGAAGTACGAATCAGGAACCTCCACACATTAGAAGTAAGCACGATAAATGATATGGTTTAACGTCCCTTCAGCTTAATGTTGAATGTGAACCCCCGTCGGGAATTGAACCATGGCCGGAAAATGTGTGCGCTTAGTTTGAAAAGAATGCATTACAAAATTTCAGAAACTATGCCTGAGAATAATATGGTTCGATTCCCATTGAAAGCATTAGCGTCCCCTTCAGCTTAACGTGATATTCGAGCAACCGCCCGGGACTGAACCTGGGCCAGAGGTGTGTACGTCAACCATTTAGCTTAGTTTTGAAAAGAATGTATGATAACGCGTGAGAATATTAAATTTCAAAAAAGGCTTGACAGCGATCCGATGTGAAAAGCAAACCCCACCGAGGATTGAACCAGGACCTTCCACATCCGAATCATGTACGCTAGCCGCTTAAATAAAAAAGAGTGCATGAATATTTGGTTAAAAGATTTACGCTATACAGATTTTGTTTTGACAATTACGTATGTGTTACGTTAATGGTTGGTGAATCTCTTCAACTTGCAAACGCATCATTTAAAGGTCGTTGTGAGTAGAAAAAATGCTTACGCGTGCTTTATCATATCTCAGTACTGTTGAAACATTCATTCATTCATGCATTCTTTTTATCACTATAGAATGGTAGGTCAGTTACATGCTGATGCAATGGTCTCAAGTTTGACAGCAATAAAACACACATTTCAGTAACATAATTATTTTTTAAAAAAACTTTAATTTCTAGTACATGTGCTTTCATAATGAGATTCTAAACGCCACCGCCAGGGGAATCAAACTCAGGACCTTTACATGAATTACTTAGTTAAAAATTTATCATGAATGTTATGATTTCCTGTTTATCAGGTGATTAAGATTTTTCTTTCTTCTTTTCTTTTGTAGTAAATTCACGCTGCTCAATTCCTTTTTTCCCATTACATATTTGTTTTACCGTAATTGTACCTGTTTGTTTGTTTTCATTTTTAACCATGGTCGAATCGGGTTTTACTGTTTGTAATGAAATCACTCGTCATTATAGACGATTTATGTACGTTTATGTATTATGAGGTGTGTACGTCAGCCATTTAGCTTAGTTTTGAAAAGAATGTATGATAACGCGTGAGAATATTAAATTACAGAAAAGGCTTGACATGCCCCCGACGTGGAAAGCAAACCCACCGAGGATTGAACCAGGGACTTCCACGTCCGAACCATGTACGCTAACCGCTTAGTCACAATAATAAAAAAAACACTATACAGATTTTGTTTCGACAATTACGTATGTGTTACGTTAATGTTCGATGAGTCTCTTCAACTTGCAAACGCATCATTTAAAGGTCGTTGTGAGTGGAAAAAAATGCTGACGCGTACTTTGTCACATCTCAGTACTGTTAAAACATTCATTCATTTCATGCATTCTTTTTATCACTATAGAATGATAGGTCAGTTACATGCTGATGTAATGGTCTCGAGTTTGACGACAATAAAACACTCATTTCAGTAACATAATTATTTTGAAAAAAAACTTTGATTTCTAGTACACGTGCTTTCATAATGAGATTCTGAACGTCACCGCTAGGGAATCAAACTCAGGACCTTTACATGAATTACTTAGTTAATTATTTATCATGAATGTTATGATTTCCTGTTTATCAGGTGATTAAGATTTTTCTTTCTTCTTTTCTTTTGTAGTAAATTCACACTGCTCAATTCCTTTTTCCCTTACACATTTATCGTAATTGTACCTGTTTGTTTGTTATCTCCTTTTATTAACCATGGCCGAATCGGGTTTTACTGTTCGCAATGAAATCACTCGTCATTATAGACGATTTAACATTGAGGGCAGAATGCTCGAAGTTCAATTTAATGCACCGCCCGTAGGAACCGATATCATACAGTATGTACATAACAGTTTCCAAGCAATGCTGGACCATTTGTTAGCCAATGTCGACGATGAGGCGATGGTTGGTTTATCAGTAATATCGCCACGCAACACGAATAAACCGTTTTGGGTGAGTTTTCGCCAAGCGCGAAACCTGACACTGGAAACGATGAGGGCCTCCTTTGAAAGAGTTTTACAAAGTAACAATGCGTTTCTCCTGCACGAACCATTCACGGTTCATTTTCATCGTGTGGATATTCCACGTGGCTACGGCGGCGGTTTGCGGCAAGGAGTACTTCAAAATGAAGAATTATTACGTTGCAAGCGAGGGATTGTACGTGTACAAAATCAAGATTCAAGGTGCTTGGCGTACGCCCTTGTTATTGCTATTGGTCTGAAGGCATACAAGAATGTAGATGTGCAACGTTATAAGCAGTATCAACGCCAATCGAAATATGTTGTGGACGATGAAGTCGATGCGCTATGTGCAAATGCAGGAGTCAATTTGGATCATGGTGCCAGTGTAAATGAAATACGACAATTTCAGGCATACCTCAAAGAATATAAAATTACTGTGTATACCAGTTTCACAGGCCATGACATCATGTACGAGGGGCCCAACGACGAAAATCGCACTCCCATAAATTTCATTTGTTTGGCTGGACACTTTGACATCATCCAATCTTTAACTGCTTGTTTTGCAACCAAGTTCTACTGTGAAGCGTGCCATAAAAAGTATAGTGAACGTAACAGACATGTGAAAAATTGTCCTGTAACATGCTCCAAATGTCTACAGAAACCTCTATGCGACAAGAACCAAACGCCAATATTGTGCAACGACTGCAATCGTCAATTTTACGGCGAAGAATGTTTTAATAATCATCGTAATGCTCCATATCATCAAGGGGAACCTGTATGCAAAATGGTGAAGCAATGTACTAGATGCTACAGAGTTTATTCTTTTGTACGAAGTGGACAACGCATTCATGATTGTAATGAGATCTTTTGCAATGTTTGTAAGAAGATTGTTCCAGGATCACATCAATGTTTTATGCTTCCTGATCGACAGTGTTTGAAACCCGGTGTTCCTTCACTCATGCACGCAAAGAAAGCATTATTGATTTTCTATGATATAGAATCTATGCAAGACACGAATATTGGCGATAATACGTATGTACACGTTCCAAATTTATTGGTTGCACAACAAGTATGTTACGCATGTGTTCAAAACGCTAATATCCAGCAGTCTTGCAGTACGTGTGGTCAGCGCCAGCATATTTTCCAAGGAGAGGATCCAGTTTATGATTTTCTTCAGTACTTGCGGGAACGTAGTCCCAATATAAATAGGATTTTCTGTCTTGCTCACAACGCGAAGGGATACGATGGACATTTTATCCTAAAGACCATGGTCGAACAATGCCAATGGAGACCTGACGTTATATTAAATGGGACCAAGATACTGAGTTTAACCTTGAATAATCTGACGTTCATTGACTCTTTGAACTTCTTGCCTATGGCATTAAGTAAATTGTCAAAAGCGTTCAATTTACCCACAACCAAAGGCTACTTCCCGCATTTCTTCAACACCAAGGAGAATCAATCGTATATTGGACCACTTCCAGAAACAAAGTATTATGGTGCAGATGAAATGGCCGTCGAAGACAGGAACAAGTTCATGCAGTGGTACAACGATCATCGTAATGACACGTTTGATTTCCAGAAAGAAATTATCAAGTATTGTATTCAAGATGTCAATGTACTGCGACAAGCATGCGTTTCGTTTATGACGTCATTTGAAACAGAAACCAAAGTGAATCCCTTCTTGGAGACAATCACGATTGCCAGTGCTTCCAATTTAGTATTCCGCCGGAATTTCCTTAAACCCAACACTATTGGAATTCTACCGGCACATGGCTATCGATGGAGAAGTACCCAATCAATCGCTGCAATGCAATGGCTGGCCTACATTGAAAAAACCGAAGAAAAACAAATCTTACATGCGGCCCGACAAAAAGAAGTGTTTATTGCGGGATTCCATGTTGATGGTTACTACCAAGATCCTGAGACGTTAGAGGAGCACATCTACGAGCATGCCGGCTGCTTTTATCACGGGTGTAAAGTATGTTTTACGACAGGCCGTAATCAGCCCATCTACAGCAATCCAGAAGACACCATGGAATTCCGTTATGAACGAACGCAACGAAAAAATGCAAGACTGCGTGAATTGGGGTACATTGTACATGAAATGTGGGAGTGTGAATTTAATCAGTTCTTGAAACAAAATCCTGCAATGGCGACGTATCTGAAGAATCACCCGTACATGAACCGCAGACCATTAAATCCAAGAGATAGCTCTTTTGGAGGAAGGACCAATTGTGTGAAATTGTACCACCAAGTCGACGAAAAAGCAGGAGAAGTAATAAAATATTTCGATATTGTCTCGCTTTATCCTTACATCAATAAGTGTGCTAAATACCCTGTAGGACATCCTAGAATTTATCTACAGGGTGATGAAAATATACCACCAATAAATAAAGTCAATGGTCTGATCAAAATGACGATATTACCAAGTCAACATCTTTATCATGGTCTCCTGCCTTACCGATGCAACAAGAAACTACTCTTTCCACTGTGTGCTGCGTGTGCCGAAGAAATGAACCCAGACCCTACAGCACCGTGTACGCACAACGACCAGGAGCGATGCCTCACTGGAACATGGGTATCATATGAAATACAGAAAGCAATAGAATTAGGATATCAACCGGTGGAAATCTTTGAAATTTGGGATTATGACATTGAACAATATGATCCCATCACGAAAACAGGTGGCTTGTTCACGGAATATATCAATACATTTTTGAAATCAAAAATGGAAGCTTCTGGATGGCCCAGTTCCTGTGTGACCGAAGAAGACAAAACAAAATTCATACAAAACGTCCTGGACCGTGAAGGTATTGCATTGGATCCGACCAAAATTGAAAATAATCCTGCACGAAGAAGTTTATCTAAGCTTTGTGTTAACGCTCTTTGGGGAAAACTTTCGCAAAGATCAAACTTTAGCCAGACCACAATTATTGATCGGCCGGAAGAATTTTATGAAAAACTCACTTCCCCCGACATTAAACTCCATCAAATTGTACCCATCAATGATACGATGTTGTATGCGTTCTGGGAGTACAATGAACATGTGCCTGTTCAAAACCGAAACACCAATGTCGTGTTAGGTGCATTTACAACATGTCAGGCACGTCTGGAACTGTACAAGTACCTGGAAATGTTGCAGGAACGTGTTTTATATTTCGACACGGATTCTGTGATATTTACAGAAAAGCCCGGGGAGCCAACCATTGAACCTTCAACGTACTTGGGATGCTTATCGGATGAGATGGAGTCTTACGGCCAACGAGCATACATCAAGACATTTGTCAGTGGAGGACCGAAAAATTACAGCCTAGAAATATACAATCCGGACACCAACGTCACCAGCTACATATGTAAAATTAGAGGATTTACATTAAACTATGGTGCAGGACAACAATTAAATTTCAACACGCTAAAAGAAATGATTACAAATCAATGCCGTGGACAAGTCACCATCACCATCCCCCATAAAATATGCAGGACCAAAGACCATACCATCGTCACACACAAAGAAGAAAAAATGTACAGTATCCAGTACACAAAACGTCGATTTAAAGAACTCAATTCTTATGATACGGTTCCGTACGGGTACGTTAAAAAACAGAAGATGGAACTGGAAAAAGAAGATGAAGAAGAAAAAACTGTAAACACCCAATAAGGCCATAATTTCTTTTTTCCTTTTTCTTTTTTATACTCCTTGACCATAAAGCAGCAACACCAAGAAGAAAAAAATGAGTACCCACAAGAGTTCATAAACCATCAACACCACCATCAGTGGAAGAAATGCAGAATCTCATATTCAACGGGGAAATCTTGACCATAAAGGAGCAACACCAAGAAAAATGCAGTACCCAGAAGAGTTCGTAAACCAACATCAGTGGTTGAAATGGTGTCATCTCGTACCCGAGGAGGAAGATGAGCCTAAACAGATCCGTCATTTACGAGTAAGTTTTATTTCTCTCTTATCAATATTGACTCGTTTTTAATGTTTCAGAAAAAAAAGAAATTCATAAAGTAATCCGTCGTTTCTTCTTTTTCTTTACAGGATACGTCTACAACATTCGAAGATGATGATGACACGTCCAACATATTCATTAACTAGATCGTGTATTTATTATGTTAATAAAATTGTATGAGAAGAGCACATACCTTTCGTTAAATACACAAGTTGAAAAAAAAATGTGTTTTATTATTTCTTGAAACCCTGAACACTTGTTTTCAAAGCATGGTAATCTTGAAAAATTTAAGGTGAAAAATATATCCAACATTTGATTTAAATGATTTTGTTCGAAAAATTAATTAAAGAATTTATAGTGTCCAAAATTTGGTTTTTAATTTAGTTCCAAAAATTGATTTGAAAATATTCAAATGTGGTTTATATCTTTAGTTCGAAACTTATTTTTAAAAATTGGTTCGAAATTTTTTTTTTAAATTTTTAGTTCGAAAAATTTTGATTTGAAAATTTAGTTCGAAAGTTTTTAGTTAAAATATTTTTTCGAAAAATTTTTAATTTTTTAGTTCGAATTTTTTTGGGTTCGAAAATTTTAAAAGTTTAGTTCGATAAAAAGTTTGATTTGAAAATTTTTAGATGTGATTTACATCTTTAGTTCGAAACTTTTGTTTTTAAAAATGTTTTAGTTCGACTGAATTTTGTTTCATTTTTTTTTAGTTCGAAAATTATTTGTTTGAAACTTTTTGTTTCAAAATTTTTAGTTCGAAAATTTTTGTTTAAAATTTTTTAGTTTTGAAATTTTTTTAGTTCGAAAAATTTTTAGTTTAAAATGTTTTGCACTCTGCGGAACCGTTTCGAAAAGAATCGGAGCAGTTTCGGTAAGAAAAAATCTGGCAACACTGTTTTTATTAATGAAGCGCTTACTGAGCGTTTAAAAAATCGCTTAAACTCACAACAATGTATTATAAGAAATCTACAAGCGACACCCCTCTTTCACCATTGTTACTTCCAGAGACATAGGCTACTAATTCAAGGACAGGATCTCCATCAAGGTAAGAAAGCTGGTAATCATCTTATCTGTCAAAGAGAACGATAATACTTAATGTAAACTTCAGTACAATATCATGATACCAAAAAAGGGTTATTTAAGGAGGAGGTTGAACCCTTCATGGGAACTTTAAGGATAACCATAAAAGGGAACTAAATTCTAAAATCCAGGTCTAGGGTGATCACCGACATATCGCTCTGAATTTCTAGCATTGGGGGTTGGGGTAAGATTATGCGACTTCTATCAACCAATCAACATCGTGGTACCAAAACATTCATCTTACCCGTAAAATGGAAACAAATGAGTGAGGGGTTTTCCCACGTATTCTGTTCACCGTGTGGCGGGTCTAAAATCATGTGACCTCTGTCGGCCAATCAGAATCAGGTATCAAAGGACTCATCTTACCCATAAAAGGGAACGAATTTTAAATATCCTACAACCTAAGATCACGTGACCTCTATCAACCAATCAGCATCGTGATACCAAACCATTCATCTTACACATAAAATGAAACAAATGAGTGAGGGGTTTTCCCACGTATTCTGTTCACCTTGTAGCGGGTCTAAGATCATGTAACCTCTATCAGCCAATCAGTATCGTAGTACCAAAGTACTCATCAAAGAGGATACCCAAATTTCAAAATCCCAGGGTCTAAGATCATGTGACCGCTATCAACCAATCATCTTACCCATAAAAGGGAACGAATTTTAAAAAATCCCTGAGCCTAAGATCACGTGACCTCTATCAGCCAATCAGCATCGTGGTACCAAAGGATTCATCTTACCCGTAAAAGGGAACGAATTTCAAATATCGCAGGGTCTAAAATCACGTGATATCTGTCAACCAATCATAAACACACATCTTACCCGTAAAAGGGAACAAATTTCAAAAATCCAGGGTGAGGGATTTCCCCGCAGGGTGACTCATGACGTCATACCACGTGACCTGAAAATTTGAATTTCCCGCGTGGGCGGGGCCTAACGTCACGTGACCTCTCTCAGCCAATCAGAATCGAGAAAATTTTTGCTGACTCGGCTCAATATACGGGGGGGCCTACTACTACATATATATGTAATTGCATGTGGATTGATGGACAATTTTAAAAACTTAGCTGCATGTTAAGGAATTAAACCTTTTAATTAAGTATGTTTTAAGCTACTGTGTTTAGCGGATTGATCGTGCGAGCACCGACATTAGTTTTATTATAAATGTAAGATACGAAGGGTGCGAGGCAAGAACATGGTAACCCACAATTTAGCAATTGATTCGTTTTGCAGCATCCGATAGAAAACAACGCATACTGATTCGTTTAACCTTGTCTGTTTAATCCTTCATGTATAATCTTATGTGAAAAATCAGTTTTCCGACTTCGAAAATGAATTATACAGCAGAAAATCTCTAATTTCTTAAAATAGTAAAATAATGAGTTACCGTGCTTTTGCCTCACACCCTTCATATTACGAATCTCTCTAATTTGATAATTACTCTGTGATTTAAATTCAGGTAACACTGACGAATGTTATTACGTTTAACTATTAAAAATAAATATGTACTAAACCTTTTTGTTCAAAGTACTATTATTGAAACCATATTTGTGTATTAGTTATTAGTTTGATTACATTTACATAGGGAAACTTAGCTTTCCTTCGAAGCCATTTACATAGCTTACCTTCGAAATCAGAACCAAAGTAATCAAAGTGGGTTCAGCCATGTCAAAAGTCAAATGTTGATGCACTGACATAACCAAATTAGTTTTTTTTAAATATATATATATATATATATATATATATATATATATATATGTATAAACAAAATGCTTATGAAAGTCTGAAAACATCTTTACATGTATTCTATGAAACAATTTATTTGTTACCTTGGCAATGATTAAATTTTCTCAAAAAAGTGTGATTGCTTGTTACGCAGGAAAACTTTGTGGTAGCTAATAGTAGAAATATAGCGATGAAAGTATGGCAATAGAAGATGATGTAATGTTGCTTATCTACTCCTCGATGGATACACTCTTCACCGGCTGCTCTATTGAACATTCATACTTACTGTGATCGCAAACCAACATTTGATAGTGCACTAATAAAATGTTTTCATTTCGTATATCCAGTAAGAATGTATTTCTTTTATCACATGCTATACAATTTTGACAAAAGAGTTATGGAGAGTAGAAATAAAATATCGACGGTGAATATCATTAACATTACTAGTCAATAGAAAGGGTATATATTTGCTTCCAACCTTCATATAATGAACATAAATAATGCATAAGCTCTCCGTAGCCATAGAAATACATATATTGTTTAGTGGTGTTATTGATTTGGATGGAATAAAATAAAGGCCTATATTTTTGTGACATTTTCCTTATAAAAGATAATTATTTTGCTTTGTCTCCTTTATGCATTATTCAGCGTGCAGCGCAATAGTCTATATAAATGAAAACCTTATCACGTTTCCTTCTATAAATATGTCTCTAAATTTTTTGTTTAATTAACATTACCAGTAAATTATAAACAAGCGATATTTCGCCATACACTGTAAACATCTCCTTACGCTTCTTTGACGAACAAAAAATACAGGAAAAGTATTGCAAGTCACAGGTGTTTGCTCGCGTTTTCTTCTGGCCTGGAATCAAATCCTATGATATCCGTCGGACCAATTTGTAATGCTTCCCAAGTTAATAGAAGTACTACCGAGTGGCTTTCTAAACTCACATTAATTCTAGTCCCAGTTCTTTTCATGTCTGGTCATATTTCTCCCCAATTGCTGAAGGAAAACTTTCATTTTGTACATATGTTAGTCTTCCTGCACGTGGTGCATATTCGAGTCTTTCATCACCGTCTTTAAACTTGTTATACTACCGCTGTACTGTCCGCATAGTGATCACAGCCTTTCCAAGCTCTTGGCACATTTTCGCCCCGCTGCTGCGACATTTGACCAAAGTTTGTACTCGTTCAGCATGCACTCCCTTGCGGCGTTCTATGGAGGTCCTATGGTCATTATGTCCTTACTCAAATTAACGAAGTAACTGAACTGCCACAACCAAGTAGTATGTTGGAGTTACTAACGCAAACAACTGGCCTTCGCCTTGTCTCCATTCGCATTCAACTCAGGCTGTGATAGTAAATTAAAGACAGACCTCCACAAAAAGCGACAGAACTTTCTTTGCTACCTTGATAACATCCTCACTGCCTCACATAAATTGGAAAACGAGAGGTCTCACTCAGCTTAGCAAATTTTGAAGATTCTAACCCATCCTCGAGATGTACATTTTGTATTAAGTTACGGATCAAAGAAAAAGTGGTGTGTTCAGCTACGTTCTGGAATGAATGTAAAATCCGTAATAGAGATAAGTAACCTGTCTTTTCTCAATACAAGACAGTTATTTTCATTATGATTTAATGAATAATGTCTATAATTAGCGTATTAAAAATGAGCAAATTAGCGTAACTTATATGAAATTGTAACATGCTCTAGTTATAAACTCGAGCTCCTTTCGCAAGGCACTAGTTAATTCAATTAGACAAGGACACATATTTACTCGTCACAAGGGAAATTATAAATTTACTCTTATTAATAATAGTAATAACAATGAACACTCCTAGACAGAAAAATTGTTCCAGTCTTATTGGGCAATTCTAAATTTGCGGAGAAAGTAAATCTTCCGAAATAAGAAAATGATTAAACTCTCTTTTCAAATAAACTTTATAGATTGTAATAAATTTAAACAAAATGAGATATGAATATTCTCTTAATACGAAAAATTTAATAAGGATTGAATCATAATCTTCTCAAACAAGTAACTATCATTTACAATAACCTGAGGCTAGGGTCTATATGTAGTTTAATATCTTCATATTTCTTATTTATTTCAATAATTAGCATTTCGCTTCAAATCTGGAGACTTAAATACATTACTAGTAGTAAAAATTATACACTCAGTGTTTCTTCCAGACCTGTTTTCTGGGGGTCACTGCCCCCCTTAGCTCTGAGAGTGCTTTTCCGGAGAAGACGAAAATAATACGCTTATAATATAATAATACATTAGAATAATAAGAGCAGTATCTTTCGGAATACTAAGTGTGCCTCCAGGAACATTATTTCTGAAAGAAGCACTGCACTCACCTTTTTGACACTGAGGTGAAACGAAATGTGTGTACTCGGATGAAACTCAAAATATAACTCCGACGATCTTAATGAAACCGCATACACTATTTCAAAATATAAATTCACTGACTGTAGAAATATGAGATATATTCGTTCCATATACAAATTCAGTACATTTCTGATAGTTTCGGAACAATTCTTACAAAATTTAAATACCATGAAGGCTTATTATTTGTCCACATTACTTTATGCACCGGTTCAGACTTTCCACTCTTACAAGAGTCAAACTGAGCTTCAGATATTCCACTCTGAGTGACGTAAACGCCATACAGAGGCAGACAGCTTCAAGAGCCAATCCACAAATATGCCATGTATAACAATCACTAACCGAGTATCCGGGTTGCATAACTAACTCATTTTATACAGAAGGGAAAAAGGAAAGAAATGAAAGTAAGCTTAACGTCAATACATGACGTGAATACATTGAGTTTAAATTACTTTGACATTCATTGTAATCAACGTTAGAACTTGCAGGTTTGGAACTTGGAAAATAATATATTTTTTTTTTAAGTTTCAATGATTAATTCTTCCAAATCAGCAACGTAATTTAGGATGGTTGCATGTAATACAACCGTTATTGATATATATATGTGTACGTTATTTTCCGCCGATTTCTAGTAAAACTGATGTACGTTCATCGAAGAAACATCACCGTCTTATAGAAGTTCGGCGATGAAAAGGACTGACATATTAAATAATATTTATATAACATAGGACTAATAATGCAGTATTATAAAAGTAACCAAGAAAGTTTTTCCAATTTTTGTGGAGGTTTTTGTTCAATTGACCCCCACAGAGTGAGTTGAATACGAATAGAGATAAGGCGAAAGTCAGTTGTTGGTGTGGGTCATCGAAATAATATAACGACCTGGAGGTGCCCTAGTGCAAGATTTTTGATGGTATTGAACTCGCATTTATCGAACGATCCGCCATACTATGTTTTGAAAAAGAGACGTTTTCACGTAAAGCTCAATAATAATTCATTCTTGTGTTATTTGTTGATTATCTGTGCTCCGAATAGAAATTTAGGGAAAATGAAATCAGCTTTATTTGGAATTTCGTAAAATTCAAACTTAAGTCATATTCTTCCTTCCTCTAATTCTTAATTCGATAATAAAACATTGTTGAGTACTTGAATTAATATTGGATGAATAGGCATATGTATTGTATTTACACTGGCGAAAGGCTCGTAAAGATTACTACCTAAAGAATTGTCAAACGATTATTAAGTTTGCTTATTTACTAAACTATATGTTTATGAGTTGTTCGTATTTTTATCAAAATTGTGTAACTTATAAGTGTTCTGTGACATCTTGGTAAGACAACTGTATGGTGTGCAGAGAGAAGGCCTGCTTTGCCTATGTTAGAAATAGTTAATGATGTCAATTACTCCACACAATAATCATCAGTCTCTGTTTAAAGGAACAATAGCCCTATCTCTTATACAAGACGCATGTTATATACCGATGTTCTGTACAAAAGAAAGTATATTTGCAAATGGGTTCACGTTTACTTTAGCAGACAATTATAACAAGTTGAAAATTTCTATTGACGTTACTCAATCAGATGGTTCTACCAAATTTTGACACATTTCATATATTTTTAGGGTACGCTAAAGCTTCGTATTTCTTTTAGCAGAGCATGCATTAATCGACAAGCAGCGTTACTACTTCCAGATTGACTTTAGGACGGCTCTGTATAATACGAAGTGACGTATGGCATAAACGCTATAGTACTTAAAACAGGAACAAATTTCTTCTTGGTGGCCACTGAAAAGAACAAGTGCTATGCAACCAAGTCAGAGCACGAGCGCAGCAGGATGCCCAAGGGGTACGCGATGTGGTGCGTGAGTAGGAAGCAGGCGAGGCAGTGATGGAGGGTATAGGCATACACAAGTTTAGTGGATGAGCACACACATACAATACTTTCGCTATCACTCAAAATTCATTTCAATACGTTGTGCACTGACAGTAATTACTTATATTCAAACTTCCATTCCTTCGCGAAAAATATTTCACATCGTATTTTACCTATCAATTTTCATAGTAAACATATGGTGAGCAAGTAAAATATTGTATGTGTAAACTTGCTCTTCCACTATGCCTATACCCTCCGTCGTTGACGCGCCTGAAACCTACTGGTGTACTCTCTGGTTTCCGCTCGGGCCTCGTGCTGAGCTTTTGATCTGATTCGGTTACATAGTATTCATGCTCTTTGGTGGCCACCTACCACAAGTTCTTGTTTTATGCACTGTAATTGTTATGCCATAAGTCCACAATGGGTTTATACAGAGTCCTCCTGAAGTCAGTCTGCAAGTAGTAATGGAGCTCCTCATGTAGTGCATGCTCTACTGAAAGAAATACAAGGCTCTAACCTAACCTGAAAAAATAAGATTTGTTTCAAAATTTGGTAAAACCGTCTGCTAAAGTACATGTCCATATTTTATAACAAATATAGTTTAATTTTATTCTACTTTTGTATTCATTCACGCACTAATCAATACAAAACCGATAATCGAATTGGATACACGGAGCTTTGATATGTGCGTTTTGTTTGTTTATATATATATCAGCTGACTGAAACTTGTGGAATACGCCATCTAACGTATGAAAATCTCGAATCGAACTCTACAATCGAGACCACGCTCGAATCAACAATGCGTCATACACAAGGGCACCTCTAGGTTTATATATTATCTCAATTGTGTGGGTATATCCAACATACTAACTTATTGTGGCAGTTCAATTACACCATGAACTTCCGTAAGGACTGAAAGAGCATGGGACCTCCACAGAGCGGCATAAGGGTCTGTATGCTTCTAGAGTTAAAACTCTGCAGCGGGGCGAAAGAAATGCCACGCTTTCCGGGAGTATGTCGTGACTACACGGACAGTGCAACGGTGCTTTAAAAGTTAAAGGACGGTAATGAAACAATCGATGACGCATCACGTGCCGCAAAACCAACACATGTACAAAATGAAGATCTTCAGCCACTAATTGAGACGAACAGTGGCCAGAAATGTGAGGAATTGGAACTACAATTCAGTATAAATGAAAGAAAAAAAAAACATTCGAAAGCACATCCATCAACGTAGGAAGCAGTACAAGTTTTGACTATGAGTCCCACATGATTTGACTACGGGCCGGAAGGAAACGCGAGCAAATACCTATGTGTGTTTCTTTGCTGTCTCGTCTGAGGAAGAAGCCATTTCTGGACAGGGTGTTGGCAGGTGATCAGAAGTGGGAATTATACGAAGCGCCACGTTCCATTAGCATTGATTAGCATAACATAAACAGAAACATATTATTGAGCCCCCGCAGCCCAATATTTACGAGTGTGCTCGTATTGCCTAGAGACAGAACAAAGTTGTTTTAAACAAAGTTTTTTTAAAAAAAATCTTGTTTATAGAGTAACCATTTTTGTATTTCTAACTACAACAACATTCTAATGCGTTTAAAATTAACTCAAATTCTACGAGTATTTGAAAGCTACATTTTTATCAACGGTATATACCTAAGTACGATATTCATTCAATTAGAATGAAATGAAATGAAATATTTAAGTTTTACATCCCAGGGTTACGCCGGTTAGGCTAAAGGAGACGGTGATGATGAGAGGTCAGTGAAATGGTGGAATGAAGAAAGTGAGAGGAAACGGGATAACCCACGAACACGGTATTTGTCCACCACAAAGTCCACACGGCGCGAGCTGGTATCGAACCAGGTACCCCAAGCACCGGAGGTGAACGCTCTACAAATGAACTCCCACTATATAATCAGAATGAAAAAAATCCTGCATCCCTTTCGTTAGAGGAGCAGCATGCAAAGGTAAGGCATATAGTTTAATAAGGAAACGAGGGATTAACAAGAGGGCAGAGGGAGGGTCTCCGTCAGTATACCTCATATATATCAAAAGTACATTATAAATAGGAAATTGTTTTCCCTATAGCATACCAATATTAGTCAATGTAATTTGTTCTTCCACACACACACTGATCGTCCAATATATACATAATACAGTGAGAGTTATGGAAATGACGAAGCAAGATGGGAGCGAAAAGATTCGTCTAGGCACCGAATTTAGTAATGCAACTACACTATGAGATAACACACATTGCATTCAATGCTCCTAGTAACGAGAGTTTAGCTAGATCGTGATGTAATGAGATGTGGATTCATTTGGGACGGTTTCAATTGATCCTTTAGATATGCAGTCAGTCAGCATATATTGTTACTACCAGGCGAAACAACTGGCTCCTAATCTTTGTGGAGTTAATTGATTCTCATCAAACATCATGCATTGGGCTTTTAACTATTATAAGGTTTATAAAGATTCGGAGAAAGAAATACAGGTTTGTAACTTAATATCCCTAGACGGTAAATGTTGCAGGAAATAAATGCAAAGTAAGTCGTAAGGACATTAATATTCATCCCAGATAAGCCTATTATGATTAATTTGAACGTGCAATTTTTTTTGTGTCTATGTATTAGGATTGTAATGGTGATATTGCACTTAAGAATCTTAATATTGGTGTCAGGGCTGCTCGTATTTTAAATATTTTGACATCCAGGATACCCATGTTAAATAACATAAAATGAATACACATACATTATACTTTAAAAATGGACACCCTAAACAATTGACGATCTAAGTCAGCCGAACATTTGATGGCATGCTGGCAGGTTATGTTACTCTGTAAGAATTATAAGTTTGGACTATCCCGGTAGAGTTTAGAGTAATCAAATAGTTTTATAATCAGAATGGTAATTATCTCAAATGGAGTTTTGTGGTGCTCCTTCACGTCTGTGCAAAAGTAAGAAAGAAATATCTCAGACTTCTAACTTGTGCACAAAAACTATATTTGCCCTTGCTAACCCAGAAGATAGCAAATTTTGCACATATAAGAGAACAAACTATTACAAGAAATAGCAATAAGACAAATTGTCTAGTTGATTGCGATGTGTAATGCATTTTATTAACTATTACTTCCTTCAACTTATAGAACTATTTGATAATTTGTACTTAATAACTACAAACTAGTTAGCCATTTTCTATTAAACCTTTTAGTATGAAATTATTATATTTTCATTTCAGGGCACGGTCTACTGGTTCGTAAAGATTAACGCTATGTATGCGATCATGAAATGCCCTTGTGACATAAAAAAATGTATGATGAAGCAAACGTTACGAATATAAATACATGAAAGTGTATGACGCAGTTACCAGTACCAAGCAATTTTCAGTGTGGAAAGTTTTGGTTTTCAATTACGCTCCTACCTAAGGTTATTAGTTATGTCAAACTCGTATGTTAAAAGAAACCATACAACATCATATTAAATAACCAGTGTTAGAAGATTAAAATGATTTATCTGATCACAAACTTACAAAATTTGGGGGATTGAACAACACGCACAACGAAAATGAGATAGGTGGGTAATACACATACCAGGAAAATTATTTCTGAATACCAGGATCCTTATATTGGCTTATTTCAGATACGTACGGACAATAGTGCAGTGACAATCTTACAACATTTTCTTAAATAAGCAATCTTAGCCAGTGCAGCAAACTCAATTATAATTTTATATATCTTCAGTGGAATTTGATTTAACAAAAAGGTCTAACCACGATTACGATATTCAAATCCATTGAAAACCACCAATATTTTTTATAATACTGTTCTGGAAAATGTTAAACGACTTTCGGTGTCGATATGTATAATTTGAGATTATTTTGTTCATTTCTATGAATATTACTTCGGTCATTCGGGATAAACCGTTCGGCTGTTATATATTAAAATGATGAACTTCTCGAGCGAAATAATCGCAAGTCCACTTCAGCGTGAAATGCAGTTATTACATGAAATCAGCTGGGATTGAACCACTAAAGAGTAGGTTTAGTTTAGGAAATGTAATTTAGTAAATTAAGTCAGGAAATGTACATATATTTACTTTTATATATACAATATATGATATTTCAAAACTAATCTCACGTATCTCAGACTGGTGTAGTGATTGTTTTACCTTAGTACCTAAACAAAATAAAAATTCAATACCCACTATAAACGATTACTTAAAAAAGACATTTGTCATTGTTTCTACATGTTTACTCTTTCACTGGTATCTCACATTTGAAATATATATAGTGAATTATTTCAGTGTAAGTATCTATTTAATAGTACCAACTGTTAGTAGCAAGGAGACTTACGGAAGTGTCACCCACAACTTTGCATACTTGTAGAACATCAAAAAATAATGTATTTTTTATTACAGCTTTGGTGCAGGTTTAAGGGTAGAAACAACCCTTTGAACGATAGAGGTGGTCTTCAAGCATAGACAGAAAACATTCATTTAATGTAGAAGAAAACGTACTGCCAGGAGGAGTAAGGCAGCTGATGCAGAACCTGACGTCAAAATTATATAATTCAAAATGGCGATTACAAGTAAATAAGTCTGCTGGTTTGAAATGCTCTGTAGTTAGGCAAGAACAGTCATAGTTGACAGGGGTTACTACGAGAAGGTTGCAGACCGAATTGAGACCCCATTCTATATGTACTTTAACTGGGTGCTTGATTAAGGTAACTCCTTTCGCCTCTCACTATTAGAGTACTTATTTATAGTGAGTACCTCGCCTCTCACTATTCAGGGTGCTTATTGAAAGTGAGTCCCTTTGCCTCTCACTACTCGGGTTGTTTATTTAAAGTGAGTCCCCTCGCCTTTCACTACATCAGAACTCCATATATTCTCAATCGTTATAAATATAAATTTATCGAGAAAACGTTTTACAGTAATAATGTTCCGCTAAAATAAAGACTGTGTGTGATGTTTGGACATAATTTACACCACCACTTATTACGTAAATAACTGAAAATTAATCACAAAATGCTGCAGAATCATTCAAAAAATATTACTAAATTTTCAAACGCATGTGAGATTTCTTCCAAATAACCGCTTATGTTACCACGAATACATGGGGAATTAGTATTTGATAAAACTTAACATCCGCTTATCATGACAAAATATATTAGATGAAGTTTGGTTATGTCTAGAAACAATACTTAGGGGTCATATAAAAGCAAATGTGCTTAATGATAATATCATGATAATCCACACTAAATTTAATTTCCGTCAATAGGAGAAGTGCGGCCGAAGCAAAACAGTTTATAGTTTATAGTTTATAGAAGGCAGAAATTTCAATTTATAGTTTCAAATTAATTTGAATATCCCTAATTGCAATACAAGAACACAATAAAGCTGAAGTTGGTATAAAATCGATAACAAAAGCATTCTCGATGCATATAGTTCATGAAGAAAATATAGAGTGCATTTAAGGAGAGAAAATTAAATGTATTTGTACTTAAATATAATAAATATAAAAAGAATACAGAAAACAAGTTATTACGCTTCATTGAATTTATATTTTATTACATGTTACGAATACAGCAACATATGAAGATAATACAATTAAAACTATACATAGTAATGAAAGACTTAAGGGTATAGTTCCGCATACACAGGAGATTAAGAAATAATAATAATGAAAATGGTCTTATATGAAAGTATGCATAATATTACAAGACAAACTGTTAAGGATAGAATTACTTTGGGAACGCCTTATCTGTTTCCGCAATTATATTAAAAGATGAAATGTATTGTATGAATTCAAAGACTATAGAAATTTATTTATGAAAAGAACACTTGGGTACAGTCCCCTATACCTTTACCTGAAACACAATATTCCTTTAAAAGAACTGAAATATTTATTTCAAATTATTACAAACTCTTGGGGGTATTATGAAGTGTAATAAATACCACATTCGATTTTGTGTAACAAGCAATACGATGCACATTATAAAAATTAGAACACACTACTTCCGGGTTCATGGTGCTTTCATAAACGTTACAATAAATTTGCTTTCGAAGATATGTTGACATAAATGAAGTGCAATATGGGAGATAAATCGATTATTGTTGAGCACATACAGTTAGAAGAATTTATATACGCAGTTGTAATAAATAACAAGAAAATTAAGGAACTTATAACTTCATAAAACAACATTATAACCTCATTATTAACGGTGAATTTAAATTTATAAATCTGTATTAGCATTATAATGCTCGATACAAAATTAAGTATTTAAACAATTTTGAATAAATGCAATGCAGCAATGAAATGTCTTAATAAACACACTTTAAAATGTGAAACAGAAAACATTTTCAATACAGAAAATTACGTAATCGGAGCTTGAGAATATATTTGGCGTCAGTATAATATTACAGGGTCAAATCATGAAACCTCGCATGGTGATTAACTTGCTTCATTCAGATATGACGTTAGTATCAAACTCGCTACAGCTCGCTGGGGGCTCCGCCCCCAGGCCCCCGGTCAGGCCTTTGCCATGAGGTGTCATGTTCTAGAAAACTATTCCTTCAGGAATTCACTTCCCTTTACAGCAGACACCTGTTACCAACACATACTTCAATTCAACCGGTATTATTCCTTCCATGTAACTTTGAAAAGCAAACACACAATTTATTAGAAAGAACTCTATTACTACTACTACTCTGGCAATCATGTGCATGGCTTATTATGTACACATTGCGCACACCTATACATGTTAGAGACAATAACAGAATTTATTTTCTCAAACATAAACAGCGGACACTGTCTTCCAATAGCCTACCTATTAAACCTTGCATTTTGCGAAAACACTCACTGTTTACAAATGTGATTTTTGCAACCTTTCAAATATTTATTCGTAACATTTTTTAATATTATGTTTTGCAGTGTAATTTAGTACAATGTATTATAATAGTGTCCTTGTAGTTAATTGTACATATTACCTGCAGGAAAAGTAATTCATATCTGTGATATAAGGGTGGGAAAATATTTCAGTCTTCCTGCACATTTAGTCTTCTATTTACAATAAAGACCACAATTTACTAGATAATTTACAAATATGAATATTGTTGGAGATTGTTTAAATCTTTTTCATAGCATTTGAGTGAACACTACTTTTGTACTATAATGTAGTACAGTGGGTTATAATGGAAACCTTGGGCATAGTTGTACATATTACCTCAGCAAGATTTCTTGAAAAGTTTCATATATACTGCACAAATTCCTGCAGTCTCCCTGTATATTTATTCATGTATTTTCAATGAAGATAGAATTTGTAGGTGATTTACAAATATGATTATCGTTGGAGGCTTTTTAAACATTTTTTGGTAACATTTGAGAGAACATTGCTTTTGCACTGTAATATAGAAAAGTCCCTTATAATGGAACCCTTCGGCATAGTAGTACATATTACCTGCAGCAAGACTTTTTGAAATATTTCATATTTACTGGACAATTTCTTGCAGTCTACCTGTATCTCTCGTCTTGTATTTTTATGAAGACTAAATTTGTTCGTAATTTACAAATATAAATTTTGTTAAGGCTTTTTTAACATTAGTTCATAACATTTGATTGAACACCAGTTTTTGCACAGTAACGTAGTACAACTTATTACAATGCTGTCCTTTGGTACAAAAGTAATTATTGGGCAGCAGGACTTGTTGAAACGATTATTTATACTGGAAAATTACATACAGTCTTCCAGTATTTTTACTCTTATATTTTCAATGAAGACGATTATTTACTAGGTAATTTAGAATATGAATATTATTGGAGGCTTTTAAAAAATTTGTTTATAGCAACTTAAACAACACCACTTTCTACACTTTAGTAGAACATTGTATTAGAATCGTTTCCTTCTAATTTCCTATTATAATCAAATAACAAGAAATCATTTCCTTAATCATCCTAAAAACACATATATAACACGATTACAATTCCGATTTTAGAGGTGTAATTCCACGGACGCGGGCCCGCTACGTACCAGTACTATGTGAACAGTAAGTAGGAAGTCCAAAATCTAAGCAATTGAGTAGGGTAGGGGAACGACGTGAGCCTACTGTGCAAAAGACCTGGGTTCGAATACCAACGAGTTTTTCTGTCACTTTTTCTTTCTTTAAAAGTTTATTTTTATAGCATAGGTGATTGAAAATAAGCTTGCCTTTATTATATACGGCATTTCATTCCAACCGGACCCGCAACTAAAACTATTAAATCGAAAGCGGCACTTTTCCACGTATCTTATATATTAAAATTATGTACGCTGCCGACGAGACAATTTTCAAAAGGTGCCCATTTGTGTGTGTGTGCGTGTATGAGCGTGTGTGCGCAGTAGCGTACGCAGGAATTTATTTCGGGAGGGCCCAAACTCAATATCAGTGTATTTTATATTGAAATTCCTAAACTTGTCCCAAAAATTAGGCTAAATTTACTCAAAAGTTGAAATTTCGGGAGTGGTCCGGACCCCCAGGACCCACCCCCTGCGTACGTCCCTGTGTGTGTGTGTATTTCTTTAAAATTAATATTTTATTCTTTCCATTTGTGATATTCACTTCAAATTTGGTATACGCATATATCTTAGCAAGGAACATAAAAGGGGAGAGAGATATTTTGCAATCGTTTCCGGTTTCAAGCAGACACTGTTGTCGCGAGACAAAATGTATTGTTGTCTTGTATGGACACTATATCGTGAAAATGATGCCCAATGTTTCTTTCAGACTCTTTTTGGGGGACACTGCCTCCTCAGAGCGCCCCTGGCGAGTTCAAAATAATACGTTTATAATACAATAACAAATAGAATGTTATCAGCAGTGCCCCCGGGGTAATACTCCCCTCCCCCGAACATTGCTTCCGATAGAGACACTGGCGATGCTCCATTTCCAAAGCTACATATGTTTGATTTTAAATACTTCAGTATCGTTTCGAAACTTTACACGAACATACTGCCTAGCTTCGAGACCATCTCAACAGTTAGCGTATAAATATATCCTTTCCGTCTATGTCTGTAATAACGAAAATATTTTGTTCACGCAATGCCAACAGAAACTATTTTGATAAAACGAAGCAACGTGATAAGAAAAAAAACGTAAGATAAAACAAGGTTCGGCGGGGAATCGAACCAAGACCTGCTACTCAGAAAGCAGACACTTTACCGCGGAGCTAACTAACAACGTTGAATTTTGTTTGTTTTATTCTCCTCAATATACCACATAAGAGTCCAAATGAAGGCAATTCAAAAATATGGCAATTTTGCATTCAAGATGGCGACTTCTCGAATCATTTGTTTCTTCACTTAAACTAAACTACGTCCTTAATAACATAGCGAAACCTGGCTTACCTACCAAGAGCACGACTTACAATTTTCATGGTTACAAATTTTTGAGCCGCCATTTTGAATCGAAGATGGGGACTTTTCCAACATGGCGGATTTTCCCCCTCACATGCGCTGTAATCTACACACTTGAACGCAATTTCGTGATTCCACCATATCTACAAGTTGTGTAGAATTAGACGCCCCCTTATAACATTCCTAGCACTTTCTTACACCGAACATGACTATTTCTTTCAAGTTTAAGGGCGGATTCGCAAACTACGCATCAGAATAAACATCACCTCGAAATTTGAACGTCCTACATACAGCCATTACAAATTTCACATCTTTTCGATTTGCGCCGCGAAACGAAAACAAATTTTAATGCTCTTTTTTCTATCATAAACTATGTTCCTAGCTTCATTGCCTGACAAAATATGACGTTTCTATGGTGTGCGGAACTACTCTAGAAACCAGCATTTCGAAACGGCGAAAAATTTGGACACTTCATTTACATGGAAAAATGGAAAATGTCGCCTTTTTCGTGATATCGGAATTTTCCCATTACTCACACCCCATGACGAATAAGTATGCAAAATTTGGTGTTTGTATGTTTTGTGGAAGTATGCAAACAATTAATTGTGTTTCCGATTATAGAGGTATATAATTCCACGGACGCGGGCCCGCTACGTACCAGTACTATGTGAACAGTAAGTAGGAAGTCCAAAATCTAAGCAATTGAGTAGGGTAGGGGAACGACGTGAGCCTACTGTGCAAAAGACCTGGGTTCGAATCCCAACGAGTTTTTCTCTCACTTTTTCTTTCTTTGAAAGTTTATTTTTATAGCATAGGTGATTGAAAATAAGCTTGCCTTTATTATATACGGCATTTCATTCCAACCGGACCCGCAACTAAAACTATTAAATCGAAAGCGGCACTTTTCCACGTATCTTATATATTAAAATTATGTACGCTGCCGACGAGACAATTTTCAAAAGGTGCCCATTTGTGTGTGTGTGCGTGTATGAGCGTGTGTGCGCAGTAGCGTACGCAGGAATTTATTTCGGGAGGGGCCAAACTCAATATCAGTGTATTTTATATTGAAATTCCTAAACTTGTCCCAAAAATTAGGCTACATTTACTCAAAAGTTGAAATTTCGGGAGTGGTCCGGACCCCCAGGACCCACCCCCTGCGTACGTCCCTGTGTGTGTGTGTATTTCGTTAAAATTAATATTTTATACTTTCCATTTGTGATATTCACTTCAAATTTGGTATACGCATATATCTTAGCAAGGAACATAAAAGGGGAGAGAGATATTTTGCAATCGTTTCCAGTTTCAAGCAGACACTGTTGTCGCGAGACAAAATGTATTGTTGTCTTGTATGGCACTATATCGTGAAAATGATGCCCAATGTTTCTTTCAGACTCTTTTGGGGACCCTGCCTCAGAGCGCCCCTGGCGAGTTCAAAATAATACGTTTATAATACAATAACAAATAGAATGTTATCAGCAGTGCCCCCGGGGTAATACTCCCCTCCCCCGAACATTGCTTCCGATAGAGACACTGGCGATGCTCCATTTCCAAAGCTACATATGTTTGATTTTAAATACTTCAGTATCGTTTCGAAACTTTACACAACATACTGCCTAGCTTCGAGACCATCTCAACAGTTAGCGTATAAATATATCCTTTCCGTCTATGTCTGTAATAACGAAAATATTTTGTTCACGCAATGCCAACAGAAACTATTTTGATAAAACGAAGCAACGTGATAAGAAAAAAACGTAAGATAAGACAAGGTTCGGCGGGGAATCGAACCCAGATCTGCTACTCAGAAAGCAGACACTTTACCGCGGAGCTAACTAACAACGTTGAATTTTGTTTGTTTTATTCTCCTCAATATACCACATAAGAGTCCAAAGGAAGGCAATTCAAAAATATGGCAATTTTGCATTCAAGATGGCGACTTCTCGAATCATTTGTTTCTTCACTTAAACTGAACTACGTCCTTAATAACATAGCGAAACCTGGCTTACCTACCAAGAGCACAACTTACAATTTTCATGGTTACAAATTTTGAGCCGCCATTTTGAATCGAAGACGAAATTTGCGCCGCGAAACGAAAACGAATTTTAATGCTCTTTTTTCTATCATAAACTATGTTCCTAGCTTCATTGCCTGACAAAATATGACGTTTCTATGGTGTGCGGAACTACTCTAAAAACCAGCATTTCGAAACGGCGAAAAATTTCGACACTTCATTTACATGGAAAATGTCGCCTTTTTCGTGATATCGGAATTTTCCCATTACTCACATCCCATGACGAATAAGTATGCAAAATTTGGTGTTTGTATGTTTTGTGGAAGTATGCAAACAATTAAGTGTGTTTCCGATTATAGAGGTATATAATTCTAGTTGTCTTGTTTTTTTATATTGTTTTCTGTCAGATATTTCTATATGCTCTAAAACGACAAAGTCATAAAACAGGATTTTAAGTATAATGATTGCATCAGTACGAATGATTTACTTTCCCAAGGTTTGGAACAGAATATTTCTCTTTCGTTTTAAGATAATAGACCTCTGGGTTCCTCAAACCATCAATGATGAAATCAATAAAATACCTGTTCATTAAATTACAATTCCGTAGTACACATGGTTTTTGAGGCATAATTTAAATATACAATCTCGTATTTAGATTTCTCCATACCCTATTATATTTAATAAAAAATACCCCAATACCCTATTATATTTAAATTGTACGACATAAATATCTTCTTTTCCTTCTCGTGAAAAGTCATCTTTAGTACAATGGGTTCACTGAAGTTACGTGTAGATGTCAACATTTTCATACCTAGTACACATGGCGTCGCTACGAGTCAGTATCCTGATGATGAGGATCGTATGTTAACGCTAGAAATAATATACAATTAAGAGCGATCTTGTATTACGTACTTAAACTGTTAATCTGCACATTAGAACGTGCAATCAACTGTGCGTTTGTGACAGCGACGACGTGACAGCGAACATCGGTTAGTAGTAGTGCTCTCAAACGGGTCGGGTCAGTTCGGGTCGGGTCGGGTCAGGTCAACTCGGGTCGGGTTATCGGGTCGGGTCAGTCGGGTCAGCTCGGGTCGGGTTGTCGGGTCAGGCTAATCGGGTCGGGTTGTCGGGTCGGGTCAGTCGGGTCAACTCGGGTCGGGTTGTCGGGTTGGGTTATTCGGTTCGGGTTGTCGGGTCGGGACAATCGGGTCAGCTCGGGTCGGGTTGTCGGGTCAGGCTAATCGGGTCGGGTTGTCGGGTCGGGTCAGTCGGGTCAACTCGGGTCGGGTTATCGGGTCGGGTTGTCGGGTCGGGTCAGTCGGGTTATCGGGTCGGGTTGTCGGGTCGGGTCAGTCGGGTCAGTTCACTTTGGTCAACTGAGTTTAGGTTGAGCTTAAACTCGGCTGGAGTCGAAAGCTGCTGTTTTTCACTAGCTGCCTAATTAAAAATAGCAATTTTCAATTGATTTTATAGAAACCATAAATCTATTTTGAACACTTGCAGCTAGTGTTTTTATGATAAATGCTTATTTTTCTACTTGTGTGTACTTTAATTTTTAAATGTGGAAGATTGATTTTACCAATCGACTGTAATATTAATATCTACGCCAATATGGAGTCTGGATTTAGAACAAAACTAGAAGTTGTTTAAGCAACGCCAAAAGAGAGATAGGATATGGACGACCAAGCCCAAGCAGGGCCGCGGTGGCTCAGTGGTAGAGAATTCATCTGTGGTGCATGGTGTCCAGTAGCGTAGCTAGAGTTTTTTCAGGCGGGGGCAATGAAGGGCCCAAGATATATATATATATATATATATATATATATATATATATATATATATATATATATATATATATATATATATATATATATATATATATGTGTGTGTGTGTGTGTGTGTATTCAAGGTGAATGTTTTCATCTTTATTGTTCATGATTTTACTCTTTGGAAAACAGTGAAAATATAAGAATTTAGTACCACAAACAACTAGGATTCATTAATGCAATTGATTTCTAATATAAGTAAATAGTTATTTAATCATGGCGTTTAAAATATGTGTAGCTGGTTGACTTAAGTGGAAGCAAATACACTTTTACAGGTAAAGAAAACAACTTATAGGTTCATGCCTCTATTTGAAGAGGATCTTTCTATTCGTGTGGGCAGCAGCAAACATATCCACAACTTGTTAAAGATCTAACGATTTAGCAATTTTCTTCTCAATATAAAGTAACACTAAGTTTTTCAACCTATCATGAGTCATTGACTTGCGTATACAAGTCTTTAATCTTTTCAAAGAAGAGAATGACCTTTCACATGTAGCACTAGAAACTGATATAATCACAGAGATGATACCTAGCTTGTAGGTTTCTAGGAATGCGTTTTTGTAGACACAAAGAAGATCAACGAAATTCGTTAAGGAATCAGCTTTCGTTTTCTTCTCGTCTTCGTACAACTTAATTGTTAGAGCAACCCACATTATGCTTTATTTCTTGTTTAATCATGCTTTTTTTAAAATTATGCTTTATTATTAATTTCAATGATTATTTTACATTAATCGTGTATAATGTATATTTATCATACATCAAATATTCTAGATATCTTGATCTATTTATTGATATTTTTTTGCAACTAGTTTCTCTCATATTTAATGAACTTTCTACTTAATTCATTGTAAAGAGATGTGCTTTGCTCGAATAAATTTTTTCTATCATTTGTGTGCGCCTTACAGGTACATATATACAGAAAGGGAAAGTAAAAGATGCCACCAAAAAGTACAGAAAGTGCTTAAGTTCAAAAAGAAAACATAACAATACAGTGATGACGCCAGAGGGGGGCAAGGGGGCGAGCGCCCCCCTAGTAGCTACTTCTGCCCCCCTGACTGCCACCTACACTGCCCCCCCAGACTCGTACAATCTTTAAACATTCTTCATGTAGTATTATATATCAGTATCATAACCAATCTCATTGACAAATTGTAGTCTACTTTCCATGAATTTACTATGTGGCAGATTAATCCTCAAGCTTTCTTCTTTGAGCGTCTGGGTATGCACGCATATTTCTGTTTTCTAATTTAGCCCCTTTTGAGGTAAATTTTAGTTATACTTCTTTCTTATGATTTTTAATAATTGTGCCTAGCGAACAATAGTAGATTTGGTCGACTTGTTTTCTTCTCATTGGATCAACTTCGATTGGAAACAAAAGAAAGGTAAAACCAGTTACGTAACTTGTTTGTATTTGTCCAGGTTTGAAGTTTTCAGTTTCATATTTTGTTTTATTTAAAACTTCTTTTTTCTGAAACATTATTCTCGGCTTCCAATATTCAGAGGATGTGCTTATAACAGCTTAGTTTGCAACTACCAGGGCTTAATTTTTTGAAGGAGATAAAAAGAGTTGTGTTTTCCCTTCCTGCAAATGATAATAATAAAATTATGGAATGAAATTGATTCCCAATAAAATGTATTGTCAGAGTGCTGATCTTTAGTTAGTAATTGGTTTATACTAGTGCTCCTTTACTTATTTTGTTTCAAAGTACTGACGTGACGTCTACCATATTGACTAGAAACTGCTGAAAAATTCGTAGCCCAACCCAGAAGGAGTGCACGTGGATTGGTGAAGTTTTACTTCTTCTTCTCTTCTCCCGAGAGTCAATATACTACCTTGTACAGTGCTCCAGCTTTTGCAGAAAAGTTTTTAAAAAAATCTAGATTTCCTCGCACCACTGTTCGTAGCACTACCCCTATCTGATCTAAAATGGCGTCTTTCAAGTGTTATTTAAGTTTGGGAAATAAGTACACGTAATAGTTTGACGGAGCTAAATCTGCGGAATATGAATGATGATCTAGACATTGAAATCCTAGATTATGCAATGTCAATTATGTTCGCAGGAGCTTGATGGACAGGTGTATTCTCCTGAAGGAACATAATTCCTTTCTTTTCATTTTCCGCAGCGTTGAACTTTGAATTTTTCTTTCAGTTTTGTAAGTAATGTAGAGATTCTGGATTAAATATCTGACCATTGAGGAGGTAGTCTACCACTCCATACTTATACCAGAAGAATGTTCCAAACAGTTTCTCAACCTACTTCTGTGTCTTGAACTTCTTGGGGCGATGGAGAAATGAGTGCTACTAATCCATTGACTGTTGTTCCGATTCAGGATCATAGTGGTACAACCATATTTCATCTATGGTTACTATTCGTCAGCGAAATTGATCAGCATTACGGTCAAATTGGAAGAATACTTCTCTTAATGCCGTTACCCTTTTATTCTCCTGACATATATTTTGGGAATCCATTATGCCGAGAACTTGTGCATACCCAAGCCATTCTGAATTATGCTACCGACGAGTTCCAAAGAAATGCCCAGAATCCCTGACACAAGTTTTGCTGAGAAGATAAAAACTGAGAAAGCGGGGTGCAGACCTCAGACTATAATAAATATAAATAGCTTAAATTATTTTTGTCACACAAAAACTGGGATGGCCTAGGCCCTCCGGCCCCGGGCTATATCCACCACTGGCTGAAATGCTGCAATTTTCAAGAATAATGTCACAAATTGCATCCATGATTCCAGGAAGAGTCATTGCTTTTAATCATCCTGGATGTAAAGCATAATTTGTTGAGAAATTGCTACGTTTATACTAAGCCACTTACTTCTTCACCACTATATATAACGGAGGAGAGTCCCGTGGTGTTTCACTGATTTCCTAATTAATTTACTTCGGTGACTTTCCTTGGTGGAACAAAAATGTTATAACAGTAAGGATCTGGATGTTCGTGAAATTATCTGTTTGGGCACACATAATCACTTCAGAGGCCTGAGAAACAATAAGAATTTCATTATTAATATGAAAATTTATATTTGTACATACAGAGATATGTTTTTCTAAACTACGATTTCATTTTTCTACCTAGTACCTACACTCCTTCTGGATTGGACTAAGAAATTTGAGCAGCTCCTCGTAAATTTTCTCTCTGTCTGTCTCTCTCTCTCTCTCTACATATATATATATATATATATATATATATATATATATATATATATATATAGAGAGAGAGAGAGAGAGAGAGAGAGAGAGGGAGGGAGAGAGCGAGTGATACGTAGCATATAGACGAATGTGTTACTTGTAGCATACGCGAAAGTAATTCAATTTATGTTTAGGCTTCAAAAGTTTCATTGAAAAATATTTCATGTGCAGACGTTACTTATTTGTTAGTTACAAATTTTATTTGAAATAAGTTTAATTTATAATCATATAGATCTAACATAAAACAGCAACGAAATACACAATGTAATGTAAAATAAGTCAAACGTAATAAATATGTTATTTTTGGTATTGCAAATAGCCGCCCCCGAAAATGTATCTGCCCCCTCTTTGTCCCCCTAACAACTTAAAGCTGGCGTTGTCACTGTAACAATATAGTATGGAGTTCTTGCATACTATTCATTGTTGGCGGAAAATTTTCTTCTTTTACTTTCTTTTCTCCACATCAAAGGATTACACCGAAAAGTTTACAGAAATGAAAATAAGCTTTTCATTGTTGCATTGTTATGTTCTCAATGATTTTGCATTGTAAATATTGGCTTTAAAAAATATTAACACAGTATGTTAAACTTTCAGTTAAAGAGAATTTTCCAAGAATCGTGCTATATATTTTAAATTATGCTTTATTTTCTAAAATTATGCTTTTAAAACAAGTTTCCCAATGTGAGTGCATTTTGGCGTTCACCCAGTGTCGTGACCCGACCCGATCCGACTCGGATCGGGTCAGTTCGGGTCGGGTCGGGTCGGGTCAACTCGGGTCGGGTTGTCGGGTCGGGTCAGTCGGGTCAGTTCGGGTCGGGTCGGGTCGGGTCAACTCGGGTCGGGTTCTCGGGTCGGGTCAGTCGGGTCAGTTCGGGTCGGGTTGTCGGGTCAGGCTACTCGGGTCGGGTTGTCGGGTCGGGTCAGTCGGGTCAGCTCGGGTCGGGTTGTCGGGTCGGGTTATTCGGGTCGGGTCAATCGGGTCAGCTCGGGTCGGGTTGTCGGGTCGGGTTATTCGGGTCGGGTTGTCGGGTCGGGTCAACCGGGTCAGCTCGGGTCGGGTTATCGGGTCAGGTCAATCAGATCGGATCACGGTTCGGGTCAGTCGGGTCGGGTCGGGTCATCGGGTCGGGTCAGTCAATTCGGGTCACGGGTCGGGTCGGGTCAGTCTTCAACCCGACCCGACCCGACCCGTTGAGAGCACTAGTTAGTAGTTCGTCGAATTCCAGAGACTTTTATTCTCTATCACTGAGAAGTTTTAGCGCAAACATTAGGGTACAACAGTTAGACTGTGAGACACCTGCTTTAAATAACTCTTCATATAATGACTAGACCTGTGACTGTAGACAATGATTTCAAAAGTTTCTTCACTTTTATTGTTGCATTCGATGAAAGATATGTATGATGAGACGAACCCAAAACGGCCATCGAAGATGTTGAATAACGATCAATGTCCAGCATGATTTCGAATTCGCCACTTTATTCTAAAATGCTGTTGTTAGTATCACATCTATTTATAGATGATTGATCTATCATTTGGTTCGCCATTGAAGCGAATGCTTGCTGTGATCATTACAATGTTTAACGCATGAAATGTACTGCATAGTTCTCCGGTCCCATACAGTGAAAGTCAATAGTTATGCCATTATCATCTGTTCTGCCAATTTATGACTGCTTTTTGCACAGAAAAAGCAGATTATTCAGATTATTATGAACTATGAAACCCGTCCTTATGGTTCGTACGGTCTTGAAGTAGTAGAAACCTGCTAACATTTCTTCACCGTCTTGATAATGGGGATAAGTTACCTAATGACTAAACGGTGCAACAAGTCCTAAGAGATTCTTAAAATTGTAGACATCTTACTAGCTTCATGATTGGTTGCACAACTCGGAGAACAGGACATGAGTATCTGGCTCCAGTAGGAAAATAATTTAACTATTTCCATTTTATCTTAATATTTACTTATTAAAGGCAAAACACGTCAGTCAAATATTTTAAACGCATCAACCTAATATACAATAGCACAATGTGTTAGTCGATTACACAATTTACACATTTAAGATAATGTTGAATCTAGTTGGGTAGTACTTGTTTCTGTATTTAAGATTTGTTTTTCTAAAATCTATACCAAATCTCACAATGACTTTAGTTATTTGCTTGTATAGAAGCATTTAGATATACTTGTCTGCTGCTTATTACGGTGCAATATCATAATTTTTCAGTGATTGGGTGTGTTAGCAAAATAATAAAAAAATATTGGTTCTCTTTGATCGTTTGTTCTGTTTGTACCAAGATATTAAACAATATGGATTAGCTGAGAGCTTATTTTATATAAAATGTATCTTTACCGTTTAAAAGAACAAAAGTGAAAATTTTTAATTATGGTATATGACATATTTTACCAATACCACACCCCAAGATGCAAAAACATTGCTCACTCCTCATCCTCTTAATCTAAATCAAATTCTTTCAGGAGTTCGTCCCAACTGGTGTTCATCTGACTAAGGTATTTATTCCAATATACATAGTTAAAGATTCCATAACATATTGGAAATACAATAAGAGCCATTACGTCTGCAACCCCTTGTCTTGTCATGAGAGCTTTAAACCAATTACCACATTTCTTATAGCAGATGAACTTCTTTCTCTTGGTCTTGTCAAGATGTCGGATAGGTTCCTACAAAAGAAGAGTGGGGAAAGATAAAAATACATGTTATTTTTATATAATTGTTTCGTATTATTTTCAATCAAATAAGAATTTTACAACTCACATTCTAGAGGTAAGCTTTTCATATTGATGTAAAGGTTAACCTTGAGGTAGCATCCATGTTATGTATGCTAATTTACAGTATTTATAATTTAATATTGGTAATGAAAATTTGATTGATGTTTATGTTCACCATTATCAGTTTACATTTTACACTTTTTTGTTAAATACGTATTTGAATATTGTAAGGCCGCCCTCGTTGCGTAGTCGGTAACACTCTCGCCTTGGGTGCGAGCAGTCGCGGGTTCGATTCCCAGTGGGTGCATTCGGTCGAAAAAGTGTAAAAACCTTTTACAAGCCAGCCATGTCAAAAGAGGTTTTCAGGGGGTTTCCTCATTCACACCAGGCAAATGGCGGGGTGGTACCTAACTTATAGGACCCAGGCCACCTCCTTCTTTCCCCTATCCTTTCTTCTTTGCTTTTCCCTGTATAGTGTGCTAGCCGAGGGATGTCATCCCTGAAACGAGACGGGCAAGCTGCACATAGATAAGGACATCCTAGAAATCTCAATCCTAAATCTTAATACTGAATATTGTAAAACTAAAAGTAACCACTCCTTTTTATTAATCCCATGTGTGAATATTAAGATAACTTTACACCTTTCGCAATATAAGTAGAAATTGTTGGAAAAACCATGCTGGCCATTGCATGTTTAAGCGTGCAGTGCATTTTGTCTATGTTTGAGCTATCTAATCTTAAAGAGACATTTAGGCTGAAAATATCTAAATCCATGTTACAAAATAACGGCAAAATAAAGGGATTTCAGTGATGAAATCATTAATATTACATATTTATATAATAATAATAATAATAATAATAATAATAATAATAATAATAATAATAATAATAATAATAATAATAATAATAATAATAACAATACCGTAATTGCGGGCTACTTGGACACATATGGAGCTACTTAGACCCCGTACCAAAAACTCGTTTAAAGTACCATATGCAATGCAATAATGAGTGAGTTCAGAGTTAGATCCGTAAGATAGGATCAAAACACAGGCATACACACATTGAAACTAGTTCTGTGGTAGGCTACGATTGAGCAGCATTGATGAGAAAGGTCGTTGAAGAAAGCAGTGTATTTATTGACCGCCAAAGTTTTATATTTGGACACTATTTGCAAGGAAGTGGAACCAATGCTAAGTAAACACATAAGTAGTTACATATAGGTTACTGAAACAGACATGGTAAATTTTCTCATATACAATAAGATGTGTGCGTAATTGCATTACTTATGAAGTGTGTACATATGACAAGGAAAACATGGATATTTTGTCCCACAACATATTTTATCTTTATCCCACCACATCCTGTTATCATTATACATGAAAATAAAGGTCTGTTGTCACGTAGACACAAGTAAAAACTTTTCATTGTTTCCTTAAGGATACCGGTACAAAATGGTACACCAATATAAAAGATTGCCTGCAGGTCGAGAATATGCTGATTTTTCATAACAGCTTGAAGAATGTTTAGCAGCAATTCAGTCGAGGAAAATATCGCAAAAAGAAACAGAAGCTCACTTCAAGATGATAAGTCGTTCCACCATAGAAAGAAGATCAAAGAACAGGTCAAGGCAGAATCCGGGCCATCTGAAAGTGTTCACTGAAGAAGGAGAAGTAGCCTTCGCTAGTCATCTTGATAAAGTTTGTGATTTCGGATTCCTCGTTAATTATCTTGATTTCAGATTTATTGTAAAGTCCTATTTCTCCATGCATGGGAGAACTGTCGTTGCTTTCTAAGACAATCTTCCCAGTCGAGATTGGGTGAAGTTATTTTAGAAACTGCATCTCCAGTCAACAACTAAATTCGCTGCTAATATAGATAGGGCAGTGGTGGTGGTTTGTGGTTTGCAGTAAATAAAAGGTGTTGTTCTTGGAACACCTACGTCGTACTTAGTCTCAGAGCAGATTTCAATGGTTTTCTGTAGGAAAATATGGGAGTGGGTTCAAGTAGCCCGAACGCGAGACTTATTTGGACCCATTTTTTACAATATTCGCCTACGCTTTGTTTTCAATATATCTAACTAAAACCGTCCTCGATATGTACAATAAACCAGGTAGTTCCACTTAATATGTGTTATGACAATAACTTTCGAGTTTTCGTGGATGAAAACAGACCGAAACAACGAATTTATTGCAAAATTGGGTCCAAATAGCCCGCATCTACGATAATAATAATAATAATTTGTTAGTTATTTAACCTTTAACAGGTATGCTAATGCCGCCACGATTTGCATCATAATTTTAAGCCAATGCCTGACCCAAGTTTCTTACCATGCACTGAGTGGGAATGTACGGACAAATTACTATATGTCGGCGATTAGTATGGAACGACATCGAAAGAAAGGGTTGATTGAGTGGAACTTGTTTTCCTTCGTATGATTCAATTTCGCTTGGAGGTGAGAGGGCATCTGTTTAAGGAAGTAGCTACGAAGATCACGAAAATATACAAGGTACTTCATTAAAACTACTTCCCATAGAAGATTCTTGGCTGTTGTTTCAGTAAACTGTTTTCCCCAGAAGCTTGGATCTATCGCAGCACATGCTAGACATCATCGATAGAGTACTGATGTTGTTGATCATGATGGAGGCTTCTGACAGATTGTGTTGCACAATGAAACATTTATTTTAAAGATGTTCTAATGTTTAATATCAACTCTTTTTGAGGGAGTCAAGATAAACACTCTACCGAGCAAACTGATTCAAGTGTGACACGAAATTGGGGACGAGTTTATGCGAAAACAAAGTGTTTTGTGTACAACAAAACCCATTGGAAGAAGTCATCTTCCATCTCAACCGTTCCGGAGATATAGAAGAATAATAGGAAGGCTGGTGCTCAGACATTTTGCAAAGATTTGAATATGTAGCAGGAGACAAGTAAAATACACCTTTAAAAATGAACAATTCCTTCATCTACGAAACTTTAGTAATATGTCGCCTAGACATGAGGGATGCAGAACCAAATGATCTATAAAAGTTTTAGGGGAAGAATATTTTGGTGAGGAACGTGAAAATAACAGAGTACAAATGTTGTCTGAAATATGCGTGTAAGGTGTCTATGTATAGGTTTCTTTGTACGTTGAATCGAATAAAAGTATCATCAGGTCAAATACGATAAAAAATATAAAAATGGTGGACGTTTTCAGCAATATGTGTTTTAGTTTCATATTATTTGATTTGTTTCCCTATAGCGCTTTTGCACAGAACATGACCTTGTATTTTTGTTCACATAATAACGTACCTGTTCCTTTGGCAATATAATTAATACGTTTTCATATATTTTTTCTCATTTTCTATGAACTAAAGAAATGATATATTAGCAAGTAATATAATACAATATTTTTTCGTGTAAATGGCGCTTGTTATTTCTCAGAGGCTCTTCGTTCTCCGGCTCAAGCTACAAGCTACGGCACTCACCTCAAAATTCAACACCACTTCCATTCGCTCTGGTGGATCTTTCTTAACGCTTAAATGCAATTTTCACAACATAGCAATTATAACATATTAAACAATGCAATTATTTAAATCGCAACATAGCCCAAAATCCACAAAATATCAGAGCAAAATCTTTCCCCTTACCCCTATATCTCCGGAACGGTTGGGATCGTTTTTTTTTTTTTTTTGCAACTAATGGGTTTAGTTGTACACACAAACACTTAGATTGCTCATAAACGTATACCCGTCACTAGTTTATAGAAGTATTTTTTGTGGACGTACTGTATATTTCGTAAAGATAGTGATTAATTTTCGATTCATACTTAATTCTGCGACGCAAATAAGTTCTTTCCTCGATGGGAACTGTTTTTCTGCCACGAAGTCTTTCATCGTTTTTCCATATATATTAAAAACATTACTTTCTGGTGGGAACATTTAAGGGAGCGACGAAGCTTCTCTGTGTTTCTCCCCGACTTATTAATATGTAAAGAGTATGTTCTATGGTTATTTGGAACTGAATTAAGGGCATCTTCCAATCATTTATGGAAATACTAGCTGACCAGATGTTCGAATGCCAGAACGACGCAAGCCACATTGCTTTACCAGTTCGTTATCTAAACGTTCCCAGATCCAAGTTATTGCAATGTTTCGTGCGTCGTGGCTAGTGGACTAAAATTAACGTCAACTCTTTTTATGTTCTATTTACATGTACACACAAGTAATTTAACCTGAGTGCTTTGGAGAATGAACTGCCAACATTGATCAGTGGATCGGCCGTATCTTGAACCTCTGTGTTTGAGGAGTGTTACTGCACTATTCGAGGTAGCAACCACGCACGTTACATCGGGCATCAAGTATAATAATGTGCTAAGGGGTATACGTTATTAGATAGTCGATGACTTAGTTATTGATAGCCCCAATCACTGAAGTCCCAGGTTCACACACTTTGTGCGTTTAAGTTATAAACGCGCCCTCTAACATTATCATTCTATTTTGGTGATGATCTACCTATTTTTGCTGAGGACTAATGTAGACATTTGAGGATTGTTTGGAGCAACAACTATATTACTTCGTGGGACTATTCCGGCGTCATTTCCTCAGTGCTAATCTCGTAAGTGCATTAGTGGTGTGAGAAAAGCATATCTTGTGGAATCATAATAATAATCTTTTCTACCAATATATAAGAATGATAAAGGGCTATAGTGTAGTGAAAAAGCAAAGTGTGATTTTATTAATGAAAATAATTATACATATACAGTGTTAAGTGTTGTGATTGTTTCCATTCGTTAGTTTTTAAATAGTATTTTAATAAATAAGTATCATGTCATTTAATCCAGTGTGTTTCTGTGTTTGTATGAACGATGTTTATGTGTGTTGTGGTCTGAGTGACCGTCTGATCGTCCATGAGGTTTACGAGACGAGACATCCGAACCTCTCGGTGCCTAATGCTCATCTCATTATTGAGACCGGCGGACAATTTGGGAAAGATTCTGTAATCCTTTTTTCGAGATATCCGTCCTCGTCTTACCCAGGAAAGTCCAGGTCTCTGGAACATAGTCATTGGCAGGACAACGGAGGGCAGACCCCGGAAATCGGTTCTAAGGAAAATGACGCTTGAACAGCGACCCCATACCTGGCGATTATATGAAGAATGACGAACGGGCAGCGACTCG
The DNA here is from genome assembly GCF_964235325.1 of Thermobia domestica. Lineage (NCBI taxonomy): Eukaryota > Metazoa > Arthropoda > Insecta > Zygentoma > Lepismatidae > Thermobia > Thermobia domestica. The sequence continues at coordinate 51,886,012 of NC_137456.1, forward strand.
ACTTGACGAATACAGATAAATGGTACTCTAACAGCTACAGGACTCCAGGCGATTACAATCTCTTCCACAATTTCGTTTCACACTTGAATCGGTTTCCCCGCAAGTAGCAAAACATTAAACTGGGCTCAGTCCATGCCTGAGTTTTGTTAGTTGGGCAGTAAATACTGAATACAGGCGATGTATTAAACACAAATCGAGAAAGGATTATTACTTTATTTTGACTAATTCTCGCCCGTAACGAAAGCTTACTCTAGGAAATGTTCTCCCCTGAAACAGTCTGTAACTTGCGCTTATATCACATAAAACCCTGTGCTACACTTTACGGACGAAGTTTCGCTGTTGTGCCGTGTCGTCTTCGGAATGAGGCCGACTGTGGAATGAGGCTGACGAGTATGGACACGACACAAGAAGAATTTAATCCAAAGGAGGATAAAACAATGTAAAATAGATTGAGTTAATCAAATAGTCATTGTAAGAGTCACTATTGGTTGTTAGATTAATTGGTATTGACATATAATGTTTTCTTTTTTAAAAAAAGAAAAAGTAAAAAATGTTGGAAGGAAGGAAGAAAAAATATTGAAACTGTTAAAAGTGTAAGGAGAGTTGGTAAGACTGTTAGAGGAAAGATTGCAGTCGCGAATAGTGGGCGTGGTCTTAAAAATCCGAATCTACAAGCTAAAGTGGGTCCCGTGCCTACTTCACTTGTGTTCGTAATTACTTAGCCGGAAGGTTCCTCTGTCGTATTTATTTAACCGGAAGGTTAAATTCTTCTGTTTCGTAGTGGGATTGCCGTATGATTACTCTGTTCGTTTTGTATAGCTGGAATAGTGTCAAAACGGAGTATTGGTATAACGAGAGGATTTGTGCAGTCAATGGAGTTTTGTTTCGTTTCGGCAGGATTTCTCTTTTGAGAATTTGTTCACCGTTTTTATTCCTGTTTTGTGTGATGAGAGTATTATCGTCGACTGTCGATGAAATCACATTGGTGTTAAGTCAGTTAAATAACGAAGTGATCACTAAAAAAAGGAATGTTTTATTCCTCGTCTATTCTATTCTCGCAAGCAAACTTAGTGGCAAGTCAAACGGGCTCTTTTTGTTTCCTCGTTTTGTGGTCGCTAAGTAATGAAAGTGAAGTGGAGTGGGAAAGTTTTCTTTCATAGTGAATTTTATGCTTGTGAAATAGTAGCACAGAGTGTTATTTGCTTTATAAGCTTATTCTTTCTTTTTTTGTTACTTCTGTGCAGAGGAATAGTGAAGTTTAAAGGGCAGTGCTTGTGGGGCCTATTGTGCCGAGTGAAAGCCCGCTTAGATCACCTTATTAGTAATTCCTATCGGGCACTAGCTGGTGTGGTTAGCTTAAACACCAGAAATATTTCTTTCTTGCTTTTCTTTTTCGTTCGGAAACTAAGGCATAGAAAGTTTATTGCAAGGAGTTACTTTACTTTCGAAAAAAGATGTCTTTACCACCAATCTGATTTCAATCGAACATCAGAAAGCTCAGACGGAGGCCTGACTATCGAAAGAGAGCGAGCATTACACATAGAAGGTAATCCATACTATAAACAAGTCAAGGTGAGTGTAATTTTTGAATTATTACAAGTAGTGACTGTGACTTGTCTTATTCTGTGTTTTGTGAGGTTGTACGCTTTGAAATCCACTTCAGGTTGTATTGCTAAGGCAATTCCATCATTTTTTCATCCTTACGAAAATTTCTAGAATTTTATGGAATTTTCCATCTTTTCGGAGTTAAGTAGTACGGGCGACAGAAGTGAGCAATTATTAAAAATCCTTAAGGATTCCAATATTTCCAGTTTAATTTGGTTTCTTTTACAGTATTTGGTTAAGATTCATTTTATATGAGAAGTTCCGAGTATTTTGCCGTTAGAAAACTAGAATTCAAATATCTTTTCCTCTAACATTCTCATTCCACTTTATAGAAAAGAGTAATGAAAGATATTAAAAGGGTATTGATTAAGAATTGTGTGAAAGGTTGAATAATATATGTTTAAGTTAAGAATTGAGATTCAACATTTTCATCCCAATTTTTATAAAAATCGAGACTGAGAGTTCTTATAACAAATTCATTGTTTATTACAACATATAGTCATATTGTATAGACTTGTTTGCTTGAAATTGAATATTTCAGTAATAAAATATTATTAGAATTCTTAAAGAAAGAGAAATTTAGATGCGCGCTTGTAAAATGTTAGTTTGATTATCTTTATGAATTCAGGTAAAAGGTAACGTTTATAGAATAATTGAGAATCATTGATATTTAGAGGAACTTAATTTAACGTATTGCATTTTGTATTTTCTTTCATAATAGAAGATACATTTAATTATTTTTTGGATATTTACTACTTAGTTTTCAAGTTTATTAAAGAAATTTTTGCTTATAGATTCACTCAGGTTTTTTGATAGCATTTTTTATATAAATTCTTTTTGATTGTATTTTTTTTCAATAGTATATTTACACTATTCTAACGCAATAGTGCAAATATACAACCCAATATTGTTAATAAAATTGTTATTGAAAATTGAATTGTTGTTGTCGTCATTTATTTTATATATAATAATTTGTTTCCTAATTATTTTGAATTTAATTTTGTGTGGAAATATTGGAATGATAATTCTCTTTTACAATGACTAGATGTACGATGGAGAAGTAAATCTTCTGGTTCAAAGTCCCATCGACTAGGCGTTAATCGGTTTGCATTCGGTCTGACGATTATTATTATTATTATTATTATTATTATTATATTTTTGAATAATAATAGTTGTTGGACTGGGAGATTTCTGTGTATGCTAGGTGGAAGGGGCGTTACAAGTTACGAACACAAGTCAAGTATTTTTTTGTTTTTGTTATATTTAGTTTAGATATTATTATTATTGTTAATATTAAAAATAGATTCTGTCTCCAATAAGTTCTTTGACTATTCAATTATACTTGGAATAAATTTGTAGTAATTCAAATACTTTAAAATTGAAAAAAAAAATTTTTGTTCTCCTCCAACATTATAATTCCACCGAAATTTTTTTTGGGAATTCTGAATACAGAATTAATTGTAGAATTAACTTTTGAATAATAGTGACTCAACTAATTTAATTAATTGAATAATATTTTTATTGAATTTTGAATTTTGATAGAAATATTTCAGCCATCCTTTACAAATTTTTGTATATATTAATGTTATTGGAATCTTTGAAAATTTTCGATTTTCCTTCCAGCGTTGTTGCTTTGGTCGTGTAGATTTCCATCTCAGTATTATTGTAGAGTAGATAATAGTAGTATATGTTTAGTTATAGTATATTATTCTTATATTGTACTGTTGTTCTTTATAACATTGTTCATTTAAATTCTGATCATATAATGGAGTCTCGACAAGACTATGTTAGCATCGATATGTCGAATGCGGATTTTTTAACAGTAGACGCTACTGGTTATCTTAGTTTAGATCAAAACTCAACTTTTGGTCATTTGAGCATGGAACTTACTCCTCCATTAGCTAATAGCTTTAATGTAAGATTGTTTAGTGTTCCTATTGATAATAATCAATCGATTATGAACTCAGTTGATCTAGATAGAGCCAGTCGTATGGCTAATCCATCTAATAGTCAAATTCCTAGAAATGATCCTAGAGTAACTTTTTCGGATCCGCCTTTAGGTAGAAATATTCCAAACATTTCTGATAATGGTAAAGAGTTTCTAATGTTTTGAGTTCGACTCCTAAAGTGGGTTTAAATAATCCTAATCTTAGAATGCATGGTCATAACCCGAATTATAGAAATCAGAATAGTTCTGAAGGTAATAGGGATATTAACGTTCCTACGAATAGACAAGATCATGTATATTCAGACCTTAATCTAGAACATAAGCTGATGACTAAATTTACCTTTCATAAATCTTTAGCATATTTAGAGAATAAACTGTCAGAAATTAAGAACATTAGTGGAAATAATAGCATTCAGACTTTTGAGATGTTATTTAAAATCCAAGAAATATTAATGGATACTAGTTATTCATTTAATATGATTCTTTCAGTACTTCTCTCTAGATGTGACGGTAGTATATTGAAGGAAGTTACTTCAGCTTTGAATAATAACATTGATTGGGTTTATTTTAGAGATATTATTATGCATAGATATATTACACCCACAGTTGTGCATTCACTAGTAGGTGAAAAGGTTTATAGAAAACAGGGGTTGACAGAATTAATTAACGATTATGTCAAATCAGTAATGATATCTATGGATATTTTACAACTCGGGTTGAATGAAGGTCAACTAGTAGGTATAATCTTAAATGGTATGAATCCAAATCAAAGATTTAGGATGTTAAATTATTACTGTCCAGCGAATAGACAAGAATTGTTGGAAATATCCGAACAATATGTTTCGCAAAATAGGGAACAAATGGAGTATGTTAAATTATTGAGGAGTAACAAAGGCAAAGAGAAAATGTTTTGTTCGAATTTAGGTTCTTCAGTAAGTAAGAAAGAATATGTTAATAATAATCCGAATTCTACATTACCTAATGTAAAATCGAATCCCATGAAGAATAGTTTTAGGATTTCGGATTCTTCAAGATTTTCTGGGAACCTTAATAGGAATCGATTTGTTCATCCAGTTAATAAGAATAATAGTGTCCCATCAGAGGTGAACGGATTAGTGGCAACGTTCGTCATTGGAAAAATTAATAATATTTTAACAAATATTTGTGTTGATGGGGGCTCTAGTTTTAATTTAGTGAATCGAGATCTAGTTAAAAGATGCAATGTGGAAGAACATGTTCGTAAGGTGGAAGAACGAACCATCAATGCGCCTTCTGGCCTTAACTTTGTTACGGACGAAGAGGTGACTTTGGTGATAAACTTATCCGGATTTTTTCAATCTGTGATATTCAGAATAACTGTTAATCTTCCTTGCGACTGTTTGTTGGGAATTCCATATCTGCGTTCAACGTCGGCGTTAGTGGATTACGAGAAACATTTGTTGGTTCTGTGTAATGGAAAGAAACGTGTGCGACTTAATTATCGCAGGGATTTTGTGGAATCTTTCCGAAAGGGAGTTAAATCTGGAGAACAGCCTAGTCAACGAGAAGGGACTGGTGTAAAGTTTCGAAAGAAGAACTTATCTAACAAATCTTCTGGAATATCTTCTATGTTTATTAGGGCAGATTCGTATTCAATCCGTCCAAACGAAAAGGGAGTGCAGTGCGACCTCGATCTTCAACATCTAGAAAAACATTTATTAACTATAAATGCTCCTGATGCTTCGCAGCTTCTTGGGCTACGAAATTTAATTGAAGGAGAGTTATCGAGAGACAGCATTAGTGTGGACCAGCAGATTCGGAGGTTGGATACTGATCAGGGATGTCCAGAAACCTCTTCCATCACGCATAAGTCATTGGATAGTGATCAAGATGGTTTACATCGTAGATCTTCAGTGGACTTAGCGATGATTTCGACGAATGTTGGTGACATTGAAGATAAGAACAATTTGAAAGAAGATATGAATTGTGACACCGGTTACCAGACTGTTCCGGATTTAGACCTTTCAGAGAAGGATCCCAAGATTAAGAAACAGAAACAATCGAAGAAGAAGAAGAGGCCAAAGAAAAAGAAGACAAACATTATGGATTGTGCAAATGATCAACAGATTTAGCACGATCGTAGTGTTGTGTGTGAAAAGGAAATGAAGAACGTTGTTGTAGTTCCTGCAGCGATTTCAAAAGTTAAACACAATGAACCATCTAGTTCTTCGGAAGCTTCTGACGTGGACGTCGAGCAGTCAGAGAAATTTCACGACTTGTTGAAGAAGAATATGAAATATATTGGGGAGGAAATTAATCGTGATCCAGTTAATAGTTCTGATCGATTCCCGCAGGTGAAAAACCCAGAAAACATACAGGTGAAAAACTCTAATCGAGAATCGTGGAGTTTTCGGAATCCTGATATAGATTCTTTCATGGGTTCGATGAGAGCTGAATACTCTGACGTTATTACGAATAGAATCGGATGTATAAAAGGTTGTATAGGCAAATTATATCTGTCCGACAACAAACCTTTTAAGCAAAATCCATTCCCTGTACCTAAGAATAAAGAAAAGGAATTTGATGCTAAAATTTCAGAATTAGTTAGGCAGGGTATATTAATTGAAGTAGACCATTCGAACTACGCCAGTAGTTGTTTCTTGGTGAAGAATAAGGACAACAGTTATCGTATTGTAGGGAACTTCGTTAAAGCAAATGAGCTTATTGTGAGTGATCCTTTCCCGTCTCCGAATATAGAAGAATGTTTAGCTGGCCTATCAGGCAAGCAATTCTATTCAAAGATTGATCTTAAGAAAGCATATTTTCAAGTTGTACTTGATCCTAGCTCACGGGACATCACTACAATTGTTACGCCAAAGGGTCTTTATCAATTTACGAGAGTCCCAGTAGGTATTAAAACTGGTAGTAACATTCTAAATAGAGTGATGCATAAAACACTTGGAGATTTGGAAGGGGAAGGAGTACGATCTTATTTTGATGATGTTCTCATATTTTCAGATACGATAGAACAACATAGGAAGACTATAATTAAGGTATTAAAAAGATTTCGAGAATATAACGTTACTATATCTCCGGATAAATGTTTGTTTTTTCAGACTACGATAAATTATCTAGGTTATATTATTACCGGAGATCAGATGGAAATCGACCCGGCTAGGGTTTCAGCAATTAGAAATATACCACCTCCACGGAATAGGAGAGGTCTTATGAAGATCTTGGGGCTTTTCAGTTATTATGCGAAATTCGCTCCTGAGTTCCAGGAACTGATGGGACCTCTCAGTGAACTAAAATCTCCTAAGAACAAATTTGTCTGGAGTCCTGAACACCAAAGGATTCTAGACAAATTAAAAGATATATTGGTGGATAATATTGTGTTAAAGACCCCAGATCTAAATAAAAGATTTGTATTAAATGTAGACGGATCAGGAAAGAGCATAGCTGCTTGTTTGTCTCAGGAGAACAGTAACGGGGAACTTCAACCTGTTTGTTTCTTCAGCAAAAAATTATCAGAAGCAGACAAACATAGAAGCATATACGAGATAGAGTTTATAAGTCTAGTAAAAGCTATGTCCCGATTTAAACATTATTTGGTGAAAGAATTTGACGTCCTGACAGATAACAAGGCCTTGACTTGGATATTAAGTAACTCAAAGCGTCTATTAAAGTATGGCCCTCTTGTTGAGACATTATGTCAGTTTTCATTTAAGATCAAACACGTTAGGTCTGCAGATAACGTGATAGCTGACACTCTCACAAGAGTTTACGATCCATTTGAGTTTAGTTTAGTAGACGGACCTTTTGGGGTTAGCGGCCTTTGATAGCAACTTAAGGTTAGCTCATAGATGGAAGTTGCCTCTGATTCAGGAACCAATAGAAGATCTTCAAAGAGAAGACCCAGAATTGAAAGCGATAATTGAGAGATTAGAAAATGGCGACATCATTTCTGGTTTTGTTCTAAACAAAAAGATACTTATGAAGAAAACTAATTCAGTTCACAACCCTTTTAAGATTTTTATCCCTAAGGCTCTTCGTAGAGTTCTGATAGAGTACTATCATGATGATAAGCTCGTAGGAGGTCATTCTGGTACCTATCGGACTCTGAAAAAGCTAATGAGAAGATTTACGTGGGGAAACATGAAAGAGGAAGTGGCTGAATATGTTAGATGTTGTCATAGGTGTCAGCTTTCAAAGGAAGAGAATAAAAGAAAGATGGGGTTACTGATATCAGAATATAGTAAGAGGATTGGATCCCATTGGTACTTCGATATTATTGGTGTATTGCCTAACTCTAAGGGGTATAGGTATATATTAATTGGGGTTGATAACGCTAGCAGATTTGTAGTGCTAGAGAAATTGAGATCGTTATCATCAGCCTCAATAATGGACAAGATGTATAATATCTTCAGTCGTTTGGGTTATCCAGAAGCTATTTCCACAGCTAACCCTTCTGTGTTTATTTCTGAGTTCTTCAAGAAATTCTTGTTCGGACTGGGGATAAAGCATATTACCTTAAGTCCATACCACCCTGAAGCGAACGCAGCGGAGCGTTTCATAAAAACGCTTAAGTCATCTATTCGTGCTTATTTTGTAGATAAGCAACATCTTTGGTCGACTCTAATACCAGATTTACAATATACGCTAAATATTAGCGAGCATTCCGGTCTTAAGATGTGCCCTATCGAAATATTTTTAGGACGTCCTACTTACACCCCACTAGAAAATCGATGGGACATCTCAGAAGCAGAAATAGCCGGAAAGTCAGCTAAAGCTTTATGGATGGATGCCATAAAGAATATGGAAAAAAGCTGGATTAGAAGGAAAAGACTTATGCTGCAAAGAAGAAGAGAAGTAGCGTTCCAGGTAGGCGACAAAGTACTAATTAGAGCGCATGTTAAATCTTCCTTAAAATATAAAGTTGCTAAATCACTCAGTGATAAATGGAATGGACCATTTATAGTCAGGAGGTTCTTGACACCAAATACTGTTCTAATTTCGGACGAGAACGATAATCCTGAATCGTATAAGCAGAGTCACGTATCCGAGATTAAGATTTATCGGGTCCAGAGACATTGAAAGGTTAAATGAAAAGCTGGAAGCGAAAATTGGAAACGAAAAATTGGAGAATGGTATAGATAATACTAAAAATGTGTATATAATAAAATGTTAAATTAATACGCTACTACTAATAAATTGTAAATAATTATTTTATATATTTTAATCACGGCCGTGATTATCGACATTTTTGTATAGAGTTTTGTATATAATAATAAAATTTTATTTTTTGTATAGTATATAATGTAGTAGTTTGACCTATATATATATTTATGTGAAATTATGAAAAATATTTATGAATATTATATGTTGTATATTAATGTTATCTTTCTATATTTATAGATATCATTATTACCAAAAATTCTGGAGCAGAATTTTTTTGTAAAGGCCTGGTGAATGTGCCGTGTCGTCTTCGGAATGAGGCCGACTGTGGAATGAGGCTGACGAGTATGGACACGACACAAGAAGAATTTAATCCAAAGGAGGATAAAACAATGTAAAATAGATTGAGTTAATCAAATAGTCATTGTAAGAGTCACTATTGGTTGTTAGATTAATTGGTATTGACATATAATGTTTTCTTTTTTAAAAAAAAGAAAAAGTAAAAAATGTTGGAAGGAAGGAAGAAAAAATATTGAAACTGTTAAAAGTGTAAGGAGAGTTGGTAAGACTGTTAGAGGAAAGATTGCAGTCGCGAATAGTGGGCGTGGTCTTAAAAATCCGAATCTACAAGCTAAAGTGGGTCCCGTGCCTACTTCACTTGTGTTCGTAATTACTTAGCCGGAAGGTTCCTCTGTCGTATTTATTTAACCGGAAGGTTAAATTCTTCTGTTTCGTAGTGGGATTGCCGTATGATTACTCTGTTCGTTTTGTATAGCTGGAATAGTGTCAAAACGGAGTATTGGTATAACGAGAGGATTTGTGCAGTCAATGGAGTTTTGTTTCGTTTCGGCAGGATTTCTCTTTTGAGAATTTGTTCACCGTTTTTATTCCTGTTTTGTGTGATGAGAGTATTATCGTCGACTGTCGATGAAATCACATTGGTGTTAAGTCAGTTAAATAACGAAGTGATCACTAAAAAAAGGAATGTTTTATTCCTCGTCTATTCTATTCTCGCAAGCAAACTTAGTGGCAAGTCAAACGGGCTCTTTTTGTTTCCTCGTTTTGTGGTCGCTAAGTAATGAAAGTGAAGTGGAGTGGGAAAGTTTTCTTTCATAGTGAATTTTATGCTTGTGAAATAGTAGCACAGAGTGTTATTTGCTTTATAAGCTTATTCTTTCTTTTTTTGTTACTTCTGTGCAGAGGAATAGTGAAGTTTAAAGGGCAGTGCTTGTGGGGCCTATTGTGCCGAGTGAAAGCCCGCTTAGATCACCTTATTAGTAATTCCTATCGGGCACTAGCTGGTGTGGTTAGCTTAAACACCAGCAATATTTCTTTCTTGCTTTTCTTTTTCGTTCGGAAACTAAGGCATAGAAAGTTTATTGCAAGGAGTTACTTTACTTTCGAAAAAAGATGTCTTTACCACCAATCTGATTTCAATCGAACATCAGAAAGCTCAGACGGAGGCCTGACTATCGAAAGAGAGCGAGCATTACACATAGAAGGTAATCCATACTATAAACAAGTCAAGGTGAGTGTAATTTTTGAATTATTACAAGTAGTGACTGTGACTTGTCTTATTCTGTGTTTTGTGAGGTTGTACGCTTTGAAATCCACTTCAGGTTGTATTGCTAAGGCAATTCCATCATTTTTTCATCCTTACGAAAATTTCTAGAATTTTATGGAATTTTCCATCTTTTCGGAGTTAAGTAGTACGGGCGACAGAAGTGAGCAATTATTAAAAATCCTTAAGGATTCCAATATTTCCAGTTTAATTTGGTTTCTTTTACAGTATTTGGTTAAGATTCATTTTATATGAGAAGTTCCGAGTATTTTGCCGTTAGAAAACTAGAATTCAAATATCTTTTCCTCTAACATTCTCATTCCACTTTATAGAAAAGAGTAATGAAAGATATTAAAAGGGTATTGATTAAGAATTGTGTGAAAGGTTGAATAATATATGTTTAAGTTAAGAATTGAGATTCAACATTTTCATCCCAATTTTTATAAAAATCGAGACTGAGAGTTCTTATAACAAATTCATTGTTTATTACAACATATAGTCATATTGTATAGACTTGTTTGCTTGAAATTGAATATTTCAGTAATAAAATATTATTAGAATTCTTAAAGAAAGAGAAATTTAGATGCGCGCTTGTAAAATGTTAGTTTGATTATCTTTATGAATTCAGGTAAAAAGTAACGTTTATAGAATAATTGAGAATCATTGATATTTAGAGGAACTTAATTTAACGTATTGCATTTTGTATTTTCTTTCATAATAGAAGATACATTTAATTATTTTTTGGATATTTACTACTTAGTTTTCAAGTTTATTAAAGAAATTTTTGCTTATAGATTCACTCAGGTTTTTTGATAGTATTTTTTTATATAAATTCTTTTTGATTGTATTTTTTTTCAATAGTATATTTACACTATTCTAACGCAATAGTGCAAATATACAACCCAATATTGTTAATAAAATTGTTATTGAAAATTGAATTGTTGTCGTCATTTATTTTATATATAATAATTTGTTTCCTAATTATTTTGAATTTAATTTTGTGTGGAAATATTGGAATGATAATTCTCTTTTACAATGACTAGATGTACGATGGAGAAGTAAATCTTCTGGTTCAAAGTCCCATCGACTAGGCGTTAATCGGTTTGCATTCGGTCTGACGATTATTATTATTATTATTATTATTATTATTATTATTATTATTATTATTATATCTTTGAATAATAATAGTTGTTGGACTGGGAGCTTTCTGTGTATGCTAGGTGGAAGGGGCGTTACACTGTGAATTTGTGCTGGAATTCTTGATTTTTTTTGTTTAAATTATATAGTGATCGGAATTTTGACAGGCTCAGATAGGTAGCGAGCAGACGTACACTCTAATATGTCAGTGGTAAGAGTATGGTAAGAACGAACATACCAAGAGCGTGTTACGCGGGGCCATGTCATAAATAGGTCGTAAATGTTGCCATCACGTCTATCATAGTTGCAGGGATTGCCATGAATACAATGGAGGTTTGCTGTAAGATCTCAGGGAAGTGTCTAATGATGATAGCATAGCTACTGTTAATTGTTTTCCATATAAGGGTGCAAGCAGGGCTAGTGACAAAAGTCATTTTCTGCATTGAAAGTAAATTTCCATATGACCACTGTAACTACAATTGGTCAGGTCTATTAACTTTGCTGGTATTACAGAAGGTTCGACAGATAGAACCCAACTTTCAGGCAACTTTCCAAATATGAGAGACAGTTTGTAAGCCTGCAGAGTTCTAAAAATGGATATAGCTGTACAGCTGGTACACGAAATACATATATTTTAAGATTTATCTCTATTGTTCTGAGTGCGTCTAATGAATGTCATTTAAAATATTAATCATTGTATATATAATCTATTATTTATTTCATACGGAATACGAGAAGAAAAAGCATTGACCACACGACACAAGAAATGGTAAAAATATATTGAAAATATCAAATCTGGAAGAACGAAAAGAAATTAGTTTGGTAATTCTTTGCCGCTATTCATGAATCTACATCAATTTTCACTAACTTCCGTTTATCTTTTCATACCCACACGATATTTTGGATACCACATTGACCATGGATCGAAATTGAAATGAACATGTTATGAATTTCCGGCCATAGTAGTGATATATCCTTCAAAATGTATACGTGAGTTATTTTTAATATTCGTGATAAAATTTTAATTTTGGCTGCCAATTTGAATTAGCAGCAAGTGAAATTTCGAATGCAAGAAATGACCATATCGTACTTAGATTTATAAGAGTGAATATGGTTCTCTGCTTTCTTCAATGGAATTTTGTACCTTCAATCACTATCTTAAATTTGGTGCCTTGACCCAACCGTCAAATTTAGGAAATCTTAAAATACAAAATTTTCTAAATGTTCTCTAGGAATTAAATATATATTTTGTAAAATGGAATGGTTCTCACTGACCATTTGGTTGGATAAAAGTTGTCAAAATTCAAGCTTGTCAGGGTTTTCACTTAATTAAAATGAATTCTTTATTATATAATATTATCAGTCAATGAGTACACGACATCGGTAAAAACTTATGTTTAGTGAAATCTGATTGGTTGATCTTTACCTGTAAGCTCAAATTTTGGGCTTGAAACCAAATATGAAAATATTTTAACCGAATGATATACGAAGATTGTCCAAAAACAACGAACGTTTTGACATGGTGAAATAGAAACAAAATATATAAACAGAAAATTTTATATTGCAAAACTTTGTCCCATATAGGAATAGGTAGAACGTTAATAAAAAGAGTGCCCGGAATCGACTCCCAGTCTAGGCTTTTATTATAACATTTCTACAATAAAAGTATTTTTTACAATATACTGTACAAACAATCACTTCAAGTTGCAAGGTTAGAACAGGTAGTCTTTGACCGTAAGGTCGCAGACAGGATCTCTACAGAGCCCCGTAGCAGGCTAAGCAGAGTGGAGTTGGTGACCCAATGCTCGGTGCCAAGCCGAGGGATGGTAAGTATCCAACAGAGCCCCGTAGCAGGATTAGCTAGGAGAAAGGATAGGCGTAGTCTCGTAGCAGACTAGAAGGCCTTGGGTTAGATTGCTCCTTCCGAGGGACACCAGTAGACTGGTCCAGAATTGCCATCGTCCAACCAATTTAGAGTTTTCCTCTTGGGGACGTGGCGCTGTTGCTCCGTTGTTATCGTCTGCTCCATGGGAGGTGTCAGAAGCCCGTCATCTGCAGGTGATAGTAGGTCCATCTGGTATGTGGAATACGTATGCTAAACCATGTGGTGCTGTTTGTAAACACTGGCGTGTAGAGTTGTTTACACACAACATCACGTGGGACATTACAATATAGAAAGCTACAAGACTTTAATATACATTTCTATGCAATCGCTATAATTGTCAAAACACTTGTTATAACGTGTCACCTGTTTTTCAATGCCGATGTTATACTCTTGTGCCGACAAAGATTTCAGCCAGGCTGTCACTGCTTGCATTCGTTTGCTTTTTATTAAACAGAAAATGATTGAACAGACCGTACTTCATATTTCGCGGCATTTTCTATTGGTTACGCCATTTCAAACCGCTGCAGAAACAAGTAGCGTGATCGCTCAGCACTGAGATTGGGCTCATGCTGAGGTGAAGGAACTCTTCTAACTGCCGCACACGCAACCACAGTGGTGGGTTGTCCGTGGCTTGCGTGACGTGCAACCGTTCTTTACTTTCTCCACGGCTCTCGTACATAAACAATTTCAAATATTGTTCTTCTGCACTGGAGTTACTATGAATTACCTATGGTTATTAGTGTCAAATAAAAAAACTAACAGGAAATTGTTAAAATTTATTCATACGGAACAAGAATTTCAAATTTTGATCTAAAGGTTGACAAGTTCAAACCAATTATTTAATTTCTTGAATGATTCTGAAAAAATATATTTATTTTCTTTGAGAGAATTACCACCGTTTCACAATTTTTTATTATTTTTAACTTTATTTTTTCTTAAAGTCGAGTCTTGTAATTGCAAATGATAATCTTCAGTCATTGATAGAAATTTATTCTTCTTGCAATCTTGCTTTAAAATTGCTGTTAAACTTTTGTTAATAGTTTAAATTATTTTTGGTTTATTTTTGTTTAATCACTTTGTAATCTTAAATTTAAACGAAACTAATGTTTCGAATACTTTGATTTCAATTTTTTTGCTAAATGTTTTAAAAGCTATTTTTTTGGGAAAATCATTTTCTCTCATGATTTCAGTTACAATTAACACTTTAAGATCGCTGATGAAAACATTTGACTGGAGTCATGATGATTGATTACTATTAGAACGTTCCCATATGCACGGGTAGTACTGTCCCATTTTGAAATTTAGTCACAAGCCATAGTTTAAGGAAATTTGTGTAAAGATGTACTATTCTCAGTGCGCTATTCTAAGTATATTTCTTGAATTTTTAAAATTTTGTGATTAAATTTCTTCAGCAGTTTCCAGTTTTTCTTGTTACAATAAATTATCTAAATCAATTTTAATTTTTTGACTAAAGGGGACGAGGTGGCTCAGTAGTGCATAGTTTTCCATCGATGTTTGGAGTTTCTTGTTCGATCTCAGCTCGTGCCGTATAGACAAACACCGTGTTTGTGGGTTTTCTCGGGATCTCCCGTTTCCTCTCACTTTCATCATTCCACCATTTCATCCATTTCTCATCATAACCGTCTCTTTTAGCCTAACCGGCATAACTGTGGGAGGTAAAACTCAAAGATTTCATTTAATTTCATTTTTTGAGTGAAAACGTTATGTTTGGTTTAATTCTTCTTTTTGTTTCAGTATTCACCAATGATGTATTATTACCTACTTTTGTAATATTTTAACCTGTCCGGCAGTATAGTTTATGTATACTGTATATTACAATCGGGGACAAAGTTTTTTTATTCCTACCTTTACAATTCACCTTGCTACTCGTACTTCAGGTTATGTCGTTATATTTAATAACAAAGTATCGTACCGCTTGAGTTTTAACGTTTCTCTTTTCCACTATAGCATTTATCGTAAAGGTATCCTATGTTATTCTTGTATGTTATGCTTCTTACAGCAAAATACTGCCCTGAGTAGTTTTAGAGCATTTAGTAGGGCACCAAATATTAGTGAGACAAGGTAATTTTTAAAATGCGATAGTTAATCACAACAATAAACCAGATGACGCATTTGGGTATAGAGCTAACGGTTTACGTATCCTAACCTAGAATATCCATTTCCTAGAATGGTGTTCGTTAGAGGATCAACGTGGCTTCATGTAATTACACAAATGGGAAGAACACCAAACTGTAATTTATGCTCAAAGAATCATATGCTAATAAGAAAAGAGAAACACGAGAGTGAATTAAACCGAAGTTTATGTAGCTCAAAGGAAAAATATAATCCTTAATAACGGAGAAAATTCAGGGGTGGGGCTGATTAACCGTTATCATATATTTCAACTTTCCATTTATAATTTACATATTTTAAAAATATACGCACTGGCTTCTCACAAAAGCCAATATGAAACTGTAGTTATCTATCTCATTGAGACGAAGAATATACAGCTTATTCTCTATCACTAATTTGTAGCGAGTAATGCAACAGTATTCGGACCTGAAAACAGAGACAAAAATAACTGCAAGAAACATGTAGGGAAACCAAATGACTCCAGCCGTATGATTGTGGCACGTGAAGTATATGGGAAAATTACAGAAGATATTTGGCAAAATCTATATAACTCGCCCAGGAAACCGGTAAATGTTGTCTTGTAAATTATTACCTGATATTGTTGCCTTATTAATCAAATGACGAATGTAATTGGCAAAAAAAATGGATGATAATGGTAATTAAACTGGTAGAAAGTTGGGCTTCCATAGATATTAAACAAGAATGTCATCCAGCTTTTTCTGCCTTGGAAATTCCAATGTTTTCTTATAAAGATTCCAAAGACAAGTTATTACAATTAACAAAAAATAGAAAATATGTTTATGTTATTAACAATTCTTCTAATGAAGATGTAATGGTAATGATGGTGTCACATTAAATATGTGGGAAAGCTATATAACATATATACTACAAACTGTATATATTTCATCCAGAAACCGGTAACGGTCGTCTTGTAAAACATCAGTTAATACTGTTGATTTATTAATCAAATTTCGAATGTAATTGGCAAAAAATGCAAGATATTGATACAGTTAGTAGAAAGTTTTGCTTCAGTAGGTATTAAACAAGTGACGTCATTCAGTTTCTTGCAGCTAGAAAATTGAAACTCTTTCTTATAAACACTTCAAGACAGGTCATTACTATTAATAAAATATAGGATGTTTCTTTAATTATACTATTAGCAATTCTTGTACGATAACAAGTTCTCCTTTACATAATCAGATTTTGTTTGCCACTCAGGCCAATTCCAGTAATAACAAAATCGTAAAGTATATTTTAAAAATATATGCTCTACAATTACCTTTAGGAGAAAAGCATGTCCATAACGTTCCTCTGATAGTTGATATGAAGAAGTAAGTAAGAACAGCGCAAGGTTTACACGCAATGAATCATGGCTGACGATACATTATAATTTACAATACATGATTTTTCTTACTTGGGATTCGAAGAATGACACTGATCACTGTATCATTAGATCACTCACAACATTCAAAATTCTTCTCTGTTTTTGATTTAGCTAGTGGTAGCGGCCATTAGATGATATGATACGATAGTGATCAAAATGTTTGATACGATAGTAACAGTAATTAAAAAAGTTCTGCTTGGATAGGTTAATTTGAATTATATATATCATGTGTCGAATATCTCAAAACACTGCTAAAAATTCTGGAATATTTACACAATAGAACATTTATGGGAAAGCAGATTGAGAGATGGTAGTCTAAGTCTACTTCCGAGAGTCAGTGTATCTGTGTTCGAATCAAGTTATGAGGAGTTCTAGTAATTAATAAGGCTGATTATTACAAAAATCTTGTATTAATGTGTATCGTATAGTTGTATCTGGTAATCATTTTAAAAGGTAGCATTACTTTTTCTTTGTCCCTAACCAAATACGAATCTCTTGCACTGTAATAGATACGCACTAGACTATCCTAAGGAATCTAATAGAAAAACTGGCTTTTTCAAAGTAACGTTCTTTCATGAAAAGGAAATAAAATTTTATTTCCGTTACTAAAAACATGTTAGCCGCAATACATACATATGATCAAACATTCAAGAATAAATAGTAAACCACAAGAAATTCTATGATTATTGCATTTAATATCATAGTAGAATGTTTGGACTAAAGTTTTACACATTTATTTACTATATATTCTTTGGAAGAATATCATTTTACTTTTTTAATTAAACTTCCGAAAGTTAAGTATATATGCGATTTTTTTTCTAATTTTAATTAATATATCAACATTATATTATTTTTATTATATTACATAACATTCTATTATAGTAATATTTGAATTAATTATATGGAGGGTGCAAACTGTTAACATTTTTGAAGAATTGATAAAATATATTAAGTTACTATAGTGTATCTTAGTAGAAACTAAAATTACATATAATTAATAGCTGGTGGGTTCCTATCTACCAGTTGTAAGATTAAATATTGAATCAATGTAAAAGCTGTTCCATAAGTCTGCATGCAATGTATTATTTTGCAAACAAACATGGTTAAAGCAAATCTTACTAGCGAAGGGCGGAATTGAGTAAAGGAGCTACCGATTGGTGCATGCGCAGTGAATGGAGGCTGTCTTCAAATGAGAAGGGAGGCATGTGACACATCAATTAACACTTTTTGCAGGGGAATGTAGTACTGCAAGCAGAAATGCACTATCATGTCCCGTTCCAAAGTTATGACTCCCCGAAGACCTACCTACAGGATGTGAACTCCTTGTTGCATGTCCATCGCTACACATAACCATGACATGTCCATCACAAGACTGCTTCTTTCCCCAGACATTAGGATGATCTCAAATCTTTCCTGCTTCGTCAGTGCCATCTCGCTCTACCTGTAACTTAAAGAAAACCTGTCAAATTTGGAGCGTTACGTCCTTCTTGCAGCGTTAGTGCCATGTCGCTCTTTATACAAGGAAACCGAAAACCGTCAAATTTGGGATATCATAACTTTAGAACGGGACACAATAATGCATTTCCACTTTCGGGACTGCATTCCCCTGCACAAAGCAGTGTTAATTTATGTATATCAATTGGTACTCATTAACCCAATTCCGCCTTCCACTAGTCAGATTTGCAGTTATCATGTTTGTTTCAAAAATAATCCTCTGTACTAAGACTTATGGACCACATTGTATAATAAAACATTGACGCTATATTTCAATTAAATCTCTCTCTCTCTCTCTCTCTCTCTCTCTCCCATCCTTTCCTTCCCACTAGTTCCAATGTGAAAGAACATCTTTAACTTTTTTCTCCATGCACTGGTTTTAGAACGAAACTCATTTTAATATAAAGTTCGCAAGCCATCAGAATTTTCGTTGGCGCTCAATCTGTATCGGCAATTGACGTTCAGAGTTAGTTGTTTCTAGCAGCTTTGTTACATCATCAGTAAAACTCAACTCTTTTCCACCTTTCGGGATAAATTGTTCATGAGGATAGAGTAATACATGAATATTTTATTCAATATTGTTGATACAGTAAGTGTTTTTGTCAAATTGTCTATCCTAAATACGCTATACTCTTTTGAAACTATACCTCATGTCAGATTGAAACTACAGGACACAAAGTTACCCCTAAGTTGTCCCATTTTATTAGAATGGATATATATTTTTTGAATATTTATTTGTATTTCCCAGAGACGGAAACTGTATAAGTGTAAGGAAATCTGACATCATTTCTGACGGTGGTTAGAGGGGTGAAGGGAAGGGAGAAAATTGTAGCACCTCCTTGACGTCACTGTGGTAACGCATTTCTGACTCATAACGAACAGTGTGAGAAGCCATTCTCCTTGAAACAGTTCCGATTTGCTGTATTTCTGGCTGATAGGAGCACCAACATCACCAAACTACCAGAAACGAGAGCGAAAGCAACGTTTTTTAAACATAAGCCATATATTCCATCTGAAAGAAGATTTACAAAAGCATCACATATGCCAGTAACAGAAATATCTCGGAGATGTGCATTATGTAGCACTACCCAGTAGCCTAATCGAATGCGAACAACGTGAAACACCTGCAATATTGGACTCTGTATAAGAAACCCGAACCTAAGAACTGTTTATATCAGTACCACCATAAGGAAATGTAATACTAGATATGGCCTAGTGGTTGGAAGATGAACCACAACATTTGGCAACATTGTAATATGACAGTAATGTTCGCAACATTATTGTGATATTAATGATTTTTTATTAGTGTCATCAAATAATTAGCTATATGTTTACTTTACTATAGTAAAAATGTAACAATATACTGGTCGTCTTAAATTAAGTAACAAACTCAATATGTGCAAAAGAGAAAAAGAAATAACTGGGATTATGGTGGTAAAATGCATGGATATCATAATACAACGAACATTGACGAATGATCAAGGAAAGATTGTGCGGAAGAAATCGCGATTTTGCCACCATCACACCACTTATTAGTATATTAAGTACATGCGAGGACTACATGTGAAATGCGGACAGTGACAGCGTATGTAGAGTGCTGTGGCAAGTCTAGTGCAGTGAAACAAGCGAATATGGCAACAGACCATCATTTGTCTGGTCAATTAAGCTGGAGGACCATCAGTAGATAGAAAGCATAGCTACGTCAGGCAGACTTGGCCCGGTGGCTCAATGTCGATCCAGCAATGATCAATAGGTTATAGAGCAAGTTCCGAAGAGCGCAGAATTGCTCGAGAAGTTACAGTGGCAGTCGACTGTATGTGACATCGGTCAGGGATGATCGATATATCAGTTTGACAAAACGAAGAAACAAGTCTACAACATCAACTCAAGTGTATGTGGAGGCCGTTACTGCCACTGGACGTCCTCTATCAAAGAGGAAAATTCGTAAGCCACTTCACGAAAATAGATTGTATGTTAGAATCTACTAGTGTTTTTACCGCTAACCCGGTATTACCAGAGGAAGCGATTAAATTGGACAAGAGCACATGAGAATTGGACTTATGAGCAATGGCAGTCAGTTCTCTTTACTGATGACTCGAGATTTCCTCTGGACGGTGATTCTTGAAGCAGATTGGTCTGGCTAGAAACAGGAACCTCTTAGCATACATTCAATATTCTTAAAAGAGATAGATAGGGTGGTGCAAGTATGCTTGTAGAGGGCGAACTGATCTTGTGTTCTCCCGCGTGGCACAATGACAGTTCAGGGCTATAGATGGTGGTCTGGAACGTCACGTTATACCTTTCGCACGTGCTAGAGGTCAGGGATTCACTTTACAGGACGATAATGTTCGCATCCACAGAACAGAACTGCTCAAAAAGTACTTGGAGTAACAGCATATTCGACGAATAGCGTTGTCATCGAGGTCACCTGACCAGCACATGTGGAATGCTCTATGGCGACGCATTGCAAGCCTTGTACCCCCTCCACGAGTTTCCCAAGATCTTCAAAGTGCTCTTCGTCAACAATGTACCTTGATATGAAATGAGCTCGTACAAACACTTACTACCAGCATGACATGACGTTGTGAATCGTGTATTGCTATGCGCGGTGATCATATTCCTTATTAGTGTCAGCAATCCATTCTTTTGCGGCTTCAGTGTTTCTCAATTTCAGTGCCACGTACGTCCAGCATCATTTTTTCCCTCGAGTATACTTTTATTTGGTAGTGTTCCTTGTTGTATGGTGTAAAATATTAGCTTCTTTAATTTCAATAACAGTTTGTTCACCGGCAAGCATTTACTTTCCTTATGTACCTGAGTATATTTTTTTGCTCAATTTATGGAGGTATTTTCCAGTGCTTTCAGAGTGAAACCACAACGTTTGGCAGCAATGCAATTATTGCTCCAAAATGTTATTGTAATATTATTTACTTCAGTATCATAATAAACATATAAGTCTTTCATAAGTGGTTTTATTTCCCCATAAACTCATTCCTTCGGCCGTAAACAATTATAAAACATATGACTATCTAAGTTTTTGGTAGTATTTACCAGCTACTAGATATAGTTTTGGTAGTATTTACCAGCTACTATACTCGAACTTAAATAAACATCTTAGTGTAACTTCCATAAAATAAAACAGTAAAGAACGAGTTCTGATTGAACTTCTTCTCTGTTTGACTTTGGCACTGAGGAGTTATCACTCTTGGTAACAATCGAAAACCTTCATGAATTAATCGGTATAATCAACCTTATGTGAGTCACTATAAAACTAGCAGTTGCTATGTGAGATTATTACGGCTTATTCCCAGAACAAGATGTACATTTTTCTCTGTACTATGAATCATACAACAGAAAACTGTCATCATTGTACAATACTAAGTTTTTGGATAGTTTAGATATTAAGTTATCTAAGATTTTTTGCATATCTTACCACAGTATTCCTGCTCTTTGAAAGTAGTATGAGCCCCTTCTCATAGCTCAAGGTAGTATCATCTTTAGGACAGTGGCATGTGTATCTCTTTCCGAAGAGAATGCAAGCATACTCCACAAGGGCTCCAACAACGAAACTCATGGAGGCTATCAGCCATATCTCTATTGGTTTTACATGAAAAGATGTTCTTAGCTTTTGCCTACAAAAATATTAAAAAATGGCTTAATTAAATTTCTGAAACACAACTTTGTCGATTTTTGTTCAAATTAATATGTATCGTATATTACCTGAGAGAGTTGAACATGGTAACCAAAGTGAGAAGAGTTGTTGTTATAAGAGCAATTCTTCCAGGGACCATATCTGGGTTAATGATGAAACTGCCCCATGATACAACCACCAACAAACCACTCGGAAAATACGTCATTAAAAGATGGGATGAAAGATCTCGATACAAAGCTACAGTTAGTTCCAACTCCGAAGATTCTTCAGGATCTACAACAAACATGGATCACAAATTAGTTATCCAACATTGTTCATATTGCATGAATCTTGCTGATAAAATATAGGAGTAATTTTCAAAATGGGCTGCATCTAATGAATTCTTAACATGTTTCTTCAAAAATGCCAGAAAAGGCTTTGAAATACTTTCACCATTATTATAACTTTAACTGACTTCGTAGTAAGCAATTATCTTATTTAAATTGTTAGCTAAAAAATCCATCTACGAGATTAACTTTTCAAAGTCTGAAGTACAAACTTGAGAAATTTTGCAATATGTTCAAGTTTATATAAAAAAATTCATATCAAAAATTTCTGGACCTATAAAGCACATTCAAGTTGAATAAAGATACGAGTGTTACGATTGTATTCTCCGTGAATAATACAGTTGCACTCATTAATTGTTAATAAATGTATTATTATTGTTGATTTCGGTTGGCGTTTACTTTTGAGCACTACTCGTTTAAAATACTGAATATATGTATAAGGGTATATGTCTATAATGTATTCGTTTTGTGACAGTTCATATTGTAATTTCGTTTGTGTGTAATAGTTCTTAATAAGGCAAATATTTATTTAAATAAACATCATATAGTCATAAAATTGTACTATAATTGTGATAAGTTGTGCGCCATAATCATGCTGATGTCTACCATATTTGGAATAAACACCAAAGCAGAACAATATAGAATAGTGTATAATACGATAGCAATTGAATGTGACTGATGTAAACATACAGTACATATTAGGCATAAGCCTGGTATGTTTAATTTGTCAAAATTTTAGTCTTTCACGGCGATAAAGCAGCAATTCTAGGAAATAATTTGCATAATAAATTCTGTATTGTATTCTAGATGAATTACGTAAGTAATCTTAACCAGTTTTGTAATGTTTTTAAACAGAGTGTTCTCTAAAAACTTACCCTTTGGCTTGTTGTTCAAAATCTTAATAAAAACAAGTTGTGTTTATAACCAGATAACAGTTTAAACTATGTGAGTGGAAAGAACAATCAATTTTACAAAATGAGGGTCGTGTGATTAGAAACGAATATACAGGGTAGTTTTTATTTAGAAGAATTTAAGTATTAAAATTAAATTGATTAATTTACTTCAAAGTTCATATTATAGATGTAAATATTAGAGGGCGCGGTGATTTACGAGGTTGTCCAATGTAGAGATGGAAAAAAATGTATTCTGCGATTAACTGTCAGATAATTAATTGAAATTGTAGCAGAAGAAGCTACAATATAGCTGTAAATTGGTAACAAGCAGTTGCAAAAATGTGTGTTGCGTTTTAGATGTACGTCATAACGAGAACACAGGTAACAAGATTGACACCTCATATAATTATTCTCTAAACTCGAGCATAATAATTGAGCATTAGATGCCTTTTTCTAATAATTGAATCTCAGTATATATGTTTTCAGTAAATTGATGTAGTCATGCATTATTATGAATAAGTAATTTGTCTTCTTCATGTCACACAAGCACAGACAAAATATGAGGGGGCGTGAACTTGTTTTGCTTCAAATATTAGGCTTATGAATGTTATCGAAAATTATAGTTAACCTGATGGCGAACCTCCCCAACCATAACTGCATTAAACATTGTATTAGCAAGGTTAGATTAGGTATGCTTAGATTAGCTTAAGTATAATTGTATTGTTCTTAGTCTGATCTTGTTATTATGTCGTAATTTGTTGATTTCGTGAATAGGCTTAATAATATATTACTACTGAACGAATTGGAGCAAACGAGATATGCCTTTTAGTATTGCTAATGTAATTCTCCTTAATAAAAAAATGAAAAAAAAAACTATCCCTTTTGCAAGATGAATGTAAACTTAAGATATACAGTGATTCTAACTGCCTATTTGAATAAAGGTGGATATAATGAAATTCTTGCCGTATATATATATATATATATATATATATATATATATATATATATATATATATATATATATATAGATAGATAGATAGATAGATAGATAGATAGATAGATAGATAGATAGATAAAGCGAAATATGATTCTAAGTCATTGTATAGTCATTGTATTGACAAAAACCAACATTAAAGTAGAATTTTTCTTTCAGTCATGTGTTTATGGACTACATTAACAGCGTTAATAATTACATGGAGCATATAAAATATGAGAAACTATTAGTAAGATACAATCATAGGCTGCAATTTGGATGCTTCGAATTGAAAGTAACATCCACACTAAATAATTAATTGCTTCTTCTTATCAATCCTGAACAACTGAATAAACAAACACTTGGAATATGAGATAACCTGCATAGAATTTACCATATGCATTTTAAGTAGATTACGAACTACTTTCTTACAAAAGATAGAAAGGTAATTTACAATGTCTGTGAGTACGTATATATATGGCATCAACTACATAATAAATTTTCATCGGAATGTAATATATAGGCTTTTCTTTTATTATGTAGCCAAAATCCACTCGTGAAATCCTCTCACTTAAACACAAAAAAGTCCATATTGACATAGAACGAAAACCGCGTTGTTTCAAAGTTATACGATGCCAAAAACGATGAAAATGTTACTTTGAGGTTGCCTGGCTCGAAACACTGTAAGATATGTTAAAGGCGGTTAAAGATATTTCAGAGGAATTACAACACTCTCTATCTAAATATCCGTGTTTCAGCGTTAGGTCGTACGGGCGCAACGAATTTTATAGAGGGAGGTGGGGTACCTGGACCCTGATTTAAACACGTATAGGGAAAAAGAATATATGTTTTGAAACAAAATGTCTAATTATCGGTTTATTAAGCTGTTATGTCGTGTACATGAGTAATGTCTTTTGTAATGTTCACATTATCACTCATTTTAATATCTGCAATTAGGTAACTACACATAGCACATTTAACATCAAAGGAAAGTGGTTCATTACACTTGTAAATCAAGTTCAAACAGTTAATATTATTTAACAGCGGTGAACTAAGCAGAATAAGTGTCATATGAAAAAAATAAACAAAATTGCAGACATACAGGAATCCAAAATGCTGTCAAAACAAATGTCAGGTAAAAGAATTCGAAAAAATCTGTTTACCGACGAGCGGATGTACAGTAGGTTCACTGATAGCTCTCTTCTTCTATTGAATAGTAGATATAGTAGATATTGCGAGTAAATAGTGATGGAAGAAATGATAGAATGAAAAGTTGAAATAAACTGGAGATCTCGAGTAAATCCATTAACACGGTGTTGTCCATCACGATTTTACGGACTATAACGTATTAAAGGAATATACATATTTGTTCTGCGTAATACGGTGAACAAGAATCCAGATAATAATAATAATTATAGCAGATGGTCTATGAGTCATCCATCATCAGTTAATAAAATTGCAGATATCTATCTTATATATGGTCGTGCCTCTAGGAACCCACATGAAACACAACTACTATATTATGCGTATTTTGCAAATCATGCTCTTCTCTACTGTAGTACTTTTGCTGCTATCGGTACGGCATATGCATGCTACATATGATTCATTTGGGCGCCCTTCGACAGTCTTGACATATGATCGAGAAGAGAAAATTCTTCAGATTATTATTAAAGAAGATCTTTGTAACAGTAGAAGAAGTTTAGCAACGGTAGGTGTTTCACATAGAACAGTGTGGAAAGAGTTTCGCGAACAACAACTCTATCCCTTCAGCTTGCAACATGTGCAAGGAATAGAAGATAGAGACTATTCTTTGCGAAGACACATTTGCAAATAATATCTTAATCGGTGTGTAGAAAAATATCTATTTCCTTCATTAATCATATTTACTGATAAGTGGTTTACGGAGATTGAGTTGTCAACATCAATAAAGAACAACAATTGACAGAAGAAGACTCTAACGCATATTTACCTACATCAATTCTCGATTAACATCAATTCTCGATTAGTATCTGAGCAGACATGTTAGGGAACTTACATCTAGCGCCATGCATTTTATCAAACCGTGTCACAGGTACAACAAACCTGCAATTTCTTCAACGGAATCTTCCGCAATGATTGGAAATATTTCTCCATAAAGTCTCTCAACTTTGGTTTACACACGATGGTGCTGCACTACATTTTCTGCGAGACGTTCGGGTATTTCCTGATTTGTACTTCCAAAACGGATGAATAGGACAAGGAAAACCCCTACAGTGGACCCCTCGCACTCGTAACCTAAATTCTGTGAATTTTTATGGGTGGGACACCTCAAAAGTATACCGTACAAAACAAATAAACAAAATACATGAATTTGAACAAAGAAATCGTGACAGATTTGCAAAGATACTTGACACGCCTATGCTTTCCAATAGTGTACGTGAATCACTACCAACTCATGTAGAGTATTGCATTGAAGTGACAGATGACACATCGAGCATCTGGTATAATTGTTATCGTTATCTGGATTCTTGTTCAGCGTAGTAGTCTCAGACCAAACATTTACACTCTTTTAATACGTTATAGTATGTAAAATCGTGGTGGATAACATTGTGTTAATGGTTTTACTCGAGATCTCCAGTTTCCTTCAACTTTTCATTCTATCATTTATTTCATCATCATTTACTCGCAATATCTACCGTGTCTACTGTTGGGTAGAAAAAGTGAGATATCAGGGACTGTACCATGCTACATCCGCTCTTCGGTAAATAGTTTTTGTTCTGATGATCATTTTCACAAAAATTCTGATTTCGGTATCTCTGCAATTAATTTTCTATCATTTTTGTTTGTATGACTCTTATATTGCTTAGATCACCGTTATCAAATTATATTAACTATTAGAGCTTGTTTCACAAATGTTATCAACCACTTTTCTTTGATGTTAAACTGTGCTATGTATGGTTACATAACCGCGGATATTAGAATTACTGATAATGTTAAATTTACAAATAATAATAATTATGTACACGACATAACAGCTTAATAAACCAATAATTTGACATTTTCTAGCAAAACATATCTTCTTTTTCCTATGCGTGCTTAAATCAGAGTTTCCATACCCCAGCTCCCTCTATAAAATTCGTTGCGCGGGTACGATCTACATCTGGAACATGGGTATTTAGGTAAAGAGTGTACGAGTTCCTCTGATATTTCTTTAACCGCTTTTAACATGTCTTACAATTTTCGAGCTAGGCAGACTGAAAGTTACACTATCCTCGTTTTCGGCATCGTATAACTTTAAAATAACGCGGTTTTCACTCTATGTTCATATGGAATTTTTAATTGTTTGGTGACATGATTTCACCAGTGAATTTTGGGTGCATAATAAATGAAAACCCTGTATATTGTACAGGTTGCTCCAATCTTTGTTGCAGTAATACAGTAATTTTAATAAAAGTTAATTCTTCTTCCTAAACTAATATAATTTAGTCATATCAGATACAAGAAAATATTTTCCATAGTATCTATAAAACTAGAATCGTCATTGGAAGTGTCACGGCTGCAAGTTCCTGGATAATTACACATCATTTGAAACAATACATACTATTGCGCTAAGAAGGATTTTTAAAAATGTTAATATATATGACAGCCTCGAAAACACATGCCTTAATATATATACTGTTCTCTATTCAGTAACTAACTTAACTTTTTTCTTGTCTTTCTTTTAAATTTATAATCGATATTGGATTTTTTATATCTTAGTGACGAAAGTCAATAATGTACAGTATGCATACAAACGTGTAGTCGCCTAGTATTTATTTATTTAGTTATGTTTACGTTTGACGATCAGCCTATATTTGATATAAGTTTACAAGTTGGGCATATTGCATATTTAAATTTTTTACATTAATTCCCTTCCAGTGATTAAAAGATTCAAATTCAGATTTCATTCTAGATAATCCGTAGAGGTCAAGGTTGCTCAATGGTAGAGCGCATTTGGCACATTTGGTTGCTCTGGTGCATTTGGTCATTGGTTCGTTTCGCCAAGTGAACTTTGTGGTAAACAAACACCATGTACGTGAGTTTTGTCGGTGTAATCCAGTTTCTTCCCACTTTCTTCATTCCATTTCTTTCATTTCTCACCATCGCCGTCTCATTTAGCCTAGTTGTTATAAGCATAAAAACGTAAAACTTAAAAAATTCATTTCATTTTAGATAGCCCTTTTAAAGTAAAGATAGTGTTCATTTCCCATGTATTTAAACAAAGCGTACACACTGTATGTATCTTTTCTCATATGAAGTGATGATTGTACTTAATTCATTTTGCTTTGCACGTCTCACATTTAACCTTATTTCGATTGCTGTAGTCACAGTGTGTTAATGCTTAGTGTTTTACTGGGTGAATAACAATGCAATATTGACCGTCTGTCTTTATTATGATTGAAAACAATGACAATTAGCTTAAGCCGGTGGGTTTCTGTCGAGTTCTTGTCAAATATCAGGGAGATATATTGTATTTACATTCAGCTTTAAAACATTTGCGACATCATAGTTTTATTAAGAAGGCATATAATATTTGATATATAAAGTAAATTTTCCATTGCAGGGTTAGAAATGACACTGTTAAAGATTATGTCCACATTAGAGGATCGTGGAAGTTAAAACACCACTTTCGCTACCGTTCCTAATATTTATATTTGAAAGTTACCTGTGTCGTATTCATCTTCTTCATCAGTCTTAAACCTACACAAAAAACTGGGAAGTTTTAATTCTGTTGATCCCCAGCCGCCAGCGTTTGTTCTCAAGGCATCCTCGTGCCATTTAAGCTGGAGGTACATCGAAGGTACGTCTGAAATAATTAACAAATTTTAACATATTAAGCACTTAACGAGAAACTGTGTAATCCGGTGAAAATAATGCAGGATAAATTAGAGTAAAACTTACGTATAGGAATATGTATCTAGCCATTCTCGTAAGTAATAATAAAATAGGATTTAGATAATATATTTTGCTTAGTAATTCGAATTATACAAGTATTTTTGCTATGAGTGTATTTAAACTTTTGGTTCCTAACTTCAGAACGGGGTTACATTCTGAGCACGCTGACTGATTCAAAAAAATGATCCTATTAAATTGTTACCTAGTACTTTATTAGATCATGTCAAACCAAATACGATGATTTTTACCCATAAATGAATAAATTATTTTATTTGTTGTTAGTAAAAATAAATACAATACATGATATTTTATTTGTCGCAATAAAAATGAAATTTTGGCAGATATTCATCCTTTATAATTTAATAATAGTATTAAATCTTCACACTTATATTTCTATAACTTTACCGTTTATTTAATTGTGCTAAAGATTTCCAAAGTACAATACTAACAAAATCAATAAATATAATAGATTTGCAAAGCACTGAGAAAAGTATAACCATTAAGACAAAATGCAAACTACAAGGTTATTACTTTATTTCCTATCGTAAACTTAAACATGCAAATATTACACTCATGTTTAAAAGGATATTAGTGGTTTCACAGCCAAGTTGATCACTGGTTTAAGTAGATAAATGGACTGGTCATTCAACTTCAGATCAGAAGGCGTAATCAATCAAGTTTTGATTTGTTTATAAAAGACTGAAATATTTCTTTTCAACCTTCCTCAAAGCTAATGTGTTTGCAGAGCTTGGAGAGTCTAGTATACAAGAAGTAAAACAAAAATTTGAGGAAAAAATTTAGACTCAATAGTTCTTTAGATAAATTGGTGCGCTGGGTAATTGAGAATTGTGAGACGACAGATTAATGATTGTAACTGTAACCCCATTGACGACTTGCGTTCCTGTGTGGAGCACAGTATTATTTTTATCTTTCTTTACTATTTATGTATTTGTATTCTGTAGAGTCCGGTACTCTAGGGACTTTAAAGATTACTTTTTAAATATACACTTCATCAATTATAAGCCAATCAATCAGTGTTTCATTTGCGTTCCCCACTATTTCCTTTCTAGTTTATTTGCCAATTACAGGCAGATCTGATATCAAGGAAAACTATATTATTCCTTAAATTAAGATTATACTTTATGATTCTTTCTTGTTTTCTAGTTAAAGGAGATTCAGGATACTAAGATACTAAAGGCATTTGTAGACGTTTTATTAATGAAATGTGGGAAACAAATTTATAGTTGGCCAGATTGTATTTAGTTTTATCTATGCTTAGCTGGCACACTATTACTTGTAATACTAAATGTAATCATATCCATATATTTTATACTAACAAATACTTAGTTATTTTAATTTTATTCGAAAGAGAAATTATAGACTAAAATATTACAATGCATTTAGGTTGAGTTATGTAAAGTGCTGGACAGACCTTAACCTTCATTGCATACATTAGTTATCAGTTCAACCAACCTCAAGGTGTTAATTTCTGACGGGTAGTTACTAAGTCTTTTTCGCATATTTTTAAGTTAACGTTTAAAATTAATTCTACATACACTTAGCTAGTCCTGATCGTAATTTTCCTTTACAAGTTATGAGAGAAATTTAGTAACATCAACATTTCATTAGCAAACATAACTGAACTTTAGTGCTATCTAAAATAACATATTTTGCTTCTGAACACCTTTTCTATACAAGTAACATAATCAATCACTTCTATTAAGTTTCTTAAATATTTTAAAGGAAATACAAATTTATATTATATTATATGCTCTTTTTCTGCTTTTGCGTGTGAAATTGCATTATCACCACAAAGCCCCTATCAGAATATACAATTTCACAATTAGGTATCGAAATATGTCACTTTCATCATATACAAGTTTTACTGTTTAGAATCAGTAGTAATACATACCAGAAAGCTCTGACTCATTTCAACACATTGAACTGTGTTCTCTCACACACATTAATAATGTCTGAATTAAGATTACACACAATATTTTTTTATTGTATGAATACTGAATGATTTATGTTTTTTTTCTGGATTGTTTACAAGAGCATTAGAAGGACCGAAAGAAGTCTATCAATAAGGCTCATTTACCGCTAAATGGAACAGATTTACTAATTATTTGTGTGCTGTGATTGAAGAGAGGGAAATAACTAACTGGACATACAGAATCTGTTTTGAGAAATTAAAAATGAATTTATGCCATTTAAGACTTGAGGATGAACCTCGCTCTGGACCAGCTTTCCTGATGAATAATGATGACGATTTTCATATTTTTTTGAATGGAACAAATATTTTTGCAATAAGAAATTATAGAGAGCATTTTATTTTGTCAATGAACAGTTTCTTGTCATATAAATTATGTTTTGTTGCAAATTACTCCAAATAAATGCCATATCAACATTTCGAGAAGAATCGAATAGACAATGCGTTACGTTTTATTCTTTTGCTAAGAGTATAAAAGAAACTTACTAGACTGAATACTAATGAATAAATGAAAAGTGGATCACCTACGAAATGTCATTAAGGATCAGTTCGAACGAGGAAGGGCAGTCTATACAGAAGCAATACTTGTCTTGAAAGAAGATATTGTTGTGATTATGGTGGAATATAAATGCAGCTTTGCTTATTAAGCTATTAGTTATTTTATATGAAAATTGCAAGATACAAATTTATGGTGCTGATCTTAAGAAATTTTAAGATATGGAGATCGTACAAAAACAATTGTTACATTTGTCCATTTATCTTCTTCCCTTCTACTTTAAATACGAGAAATGTTTTAAAAATATGCATAGTTATGTTTAAGAATATGTTTAAAAACCGACTTTTATGTCTCGATACTTAAGTTTTCTTTAGATATTTACGTCTTACCATAATAACAGAAATACCACACTTTTTCGCACACATCTTCGACAAACGTTTCCTATTATTTTGAATGACGTGTAGAAGGAACATTACGATATTTTCTATCTCTAACCTTAAATTATTCCGAAATATTTACTTCTTGTTGTACTAATTTCAACCTTTCATATATCCCATACGGTGCCTAAATTTGCAAATTGTGACGGAATTAGCTTGGCTTAGGCGTCAGTTAGGATTTCTTCTCGTATTGGAGCGCGTACTTGAGCATTATTTTCACTATAATGTAAGAATCTTTAGGAAGTCCAATGCAAAATAAAATATTTTATAATTATATATGGACTTATTTCTGATACTCCGAGAGCTCAAAAACTGATCTTTACACACTTTCGGAATATTAAATACTTCATGAAAAGATACTGTTTTACCTAGGTAAGACACTTAATAATATTTTTTTCTGTTAAGAACTATCAACTGCTATCATCAAAATGGACATTTATTTCATAACAATAATAAACGCCAGAGTAATCGTAATGTAATAAAAATATATTAGAAAACTTGTTACTTCAATGAAACTCAACTTACTTGTAAAAATTATCCATGTACATGTTTGGATGTCCATAGGATACAAATCGAATTCCATTTCACAGATTAAATCAATGGACGCACTACAGTAAAATTAAAAATAGTAGGTATTTTATGTGAAGTAAAGATATGTATTTTTATGTTAATTCAAAATAAAATTTCTTCAACATTCAATTTAATCTTGTTTTTGCTTATCAAAGTAATTTTCTCAAAATACTTATGACACATACTATAATCCTCACTTATAACTCTTATTCTAGAAACATATATTAATATTTTCGTTGTCAGAATTAGATTAATTGAGGATGTACTTTTTTGTCGAAAACGCGGTGAACGTAAATGAATAATTCTCCATGAAAATGTTTTAATTTTTAAATATCGTGTAACATTAGAAATAAAAATAAACAAATAATTTAAAGTGCACCTGGGAGCACTGACTTGACGCAGAAGGATATGAGCAAGTACCAGATTAATAGAAATAAAAGAAGATATTAAATTTGATATTTGAACGATTATCAAATTTTGAAACAAACCATCTTTTTATTGTCGCTATATTAAATAGTGAGTATCCTCTCAGAAGTTAATATTCGCGAGTATTTCTTTCAAACAAATTGACTGCGAGAATCGTTTTTCCTAATGTCACGTTGTGTACGAATAAGTAATAACCACTATACAGTATTTCACATAATCATTACCCTAAAATCTACTTTGAAAAGAAAATAAGGAATAGCTAAATATTTCTTCAAGTAGTTTCCCATTATGGTGAATAGGTGCGGCTGATGGTATTCAGGGGAGAGAATAGCAGATGCGATACTTGTTAAGTAGATATACCCATTCTGACCTGGTAGCGTGTAAAGTCCACTTTATATTTGTTATAGAATTTCAGTAGTTATCCTTGTCTTGTTAAATGCCATTATATAGGCATTACAAACCATTTGCTATCATACACGTCTATTCATTTTAATCTAGTACGAAAATGAAACTTTGAACAACAGATGTAACAATAGTATGGAATATCTTATACTCCATCAGCTTGACAACGTTTTATATCCAAGTTCTTATTTTTCTTTGTCTCTGCTCCATGTTTATCTGAAGTGGAAGTACTCGTATTTAATTCCTTTTTCCTTCTATTCTCTCTATCTTAGGTTATGATTCTTCACTTATTCTTTGTACCTGTTATTACCGTAGTTTTGCAATTTTCTTTCGAATTTAGTAGCCATATGTTTGTTCTACATCTTTCAGCATATCAGACTCTATTATTGAAACTTTAAATAACCTTATATCATTGTTCTTAATTCTATCATTCTCCGATATATATTCTCCTTAATTTTGCCTTTCTTCTCAGCATATATATTACCAAATATTACACATAGTGACTAAGATCTGATTCCTAATATAGACCAACTTTTGCTAAGAAATTATCTGTCATGGAAGAAATACTCTCCACTTGAATCTATGTTCCCTTTCACATGTCCTTACCATCCGTGTATATTGTTCCTAAGATAGCTCATTCTCTATAATCCATTGACAGAGTTTTTATTATATGCTCTTCCATACGCGCTTTTCAATTCTATTAAAACTAGATGAATCTACGGTTGCGTTTGCCCATATCGGTTTTTTTAACTGTCTTAGTGCTCAGACTACCAGAGTTGTTCCTGTTCTCAACATGAAATAAAACGTTCATGGTAGCACGGTGGCTGAGTGGAAATTCCTCGGGTCCTTGATGCGATCCCCGCCCAATTGACTTTATGGTGAACAACATAGTATCCATGGATTTCTCGGGTACTCTCGTTTCATCCCTCATTATCATTCCATCATTTCTTCAACTGGATAATATTTATTGTCTTGATATTATTCTTTATCAGCATATTATCCTGCATCTGGAAATGTCAAAGCGAAAACGTTACATGAATTGAAATTGAAATATTTAACTGTAATTTTTTCTTCTTCGATGTCTGTTTTCCAAATTAGCTGAGGTCTGCTTTTGTTATATCTATCCTCCACCTGTTTCTATATTGTGTCATATCCGCTCTCACACCACACTGCACCATATCGTCCTTCACACAATCTCCACAGTTCTTCTTTGATCGAAATCGGTTCCTTGTGCCCATTCGATCAGCTATGTATTTGAAAGATCTTCTTACAATTCCAAACAATCTCAGTTTACTTTCTTGCAGTTTCTCTACTATTTGTGTCAGTTTTACTGTTCGAAGGATAACTGCATTCTTAATCCATCTGCGTCACTTCACACATCGGTGAATAACTTTACTAGAGAAACATGGTGATGCAAAACAGAATGCAACATAACATAACTGTGTAATCCGAGTCCGAGTTGGACATAATTTCATACATATACTAATTTGAGTTCGGTGAAAAATGTGGGAATGGCCATCCGATTCGGTTTTATGTACCTTACGAGATATACAGGCTGATGAGATACAGAGTACAGCATAAGACAACTATGTAGAAAACAAGTGGTAAAGATCTACGCTATGCCCTAATAGATGTCACTATAACACTGAGAGACAGTTGAAAATATTGAATGCAAGTTAGAATAATACATACCCTATAGATGGTAGTATGGATTGCAGACAAAGTTAGATTGACAAACAGCCATTTAACAGTACATCCAGGTAAGATATGCTGCTGCCTCACAGTACATTTCCGAACCACTGTTCAGTTCTTTTGTTACATATCCATCCTTCCGCCACGCACACAGTAATATGTCTTGCAGTACAAGGAAAGAGAATTGATGGTAGATCAAGAATGTAACTTCTTTAATAATACTCTAATGAGCATCATGTGATCTAAGTGCGCCTCTCCAACGGTCATTTCGAAAGTACTTGGATTAGTCTGACGTGTGCATGTGATGTTCCTAGATAAGAGAGAGAGGCTTGCTATATTTGAAACGGGTATGTCGAATGACCATCTAATGTGCACAGCAAACGACATTGACAAGCAGGGCAGGGCCTGCAACACATAAACGTAAGTGCTTCTTTCCAGGATCTCAATATCTACCACTGTGTCCTCTTTCATTTTCATGTGGAATCCTCCTTAGTAGACGGGACATCTTCATGTGACACCATTGCTTTACTTATCGCTATGAAATTTCGTATATTCATTTTCGCACTTACGTTTGGGCTTTCATCGTCTATACAGGTGTATTACAGAATGCTTCTAAGTTATCTTACTTTTTCATCACCCTATATATCTAGTAAAGTAAGTAAAAGCGAATCGAATGAATATTCCCACGTTATTCACCGACCTCAGATTAGTTTCCGTACGTAATTTCGTCCAACTCGAACTCGGGTAACATAGTTTTCTTGTAACCGCCAAGTGTATCGGGTCAATGTTCGGGTACCATTAGTCTGTAATCGTCTGATCGACCACTGTCCTGCGTGGTCCTGCCAATAAGTATTCTCCTGAGACCTGGACTTACCTGCGAAAAACGTTGAAGGACCTCTGCAAGAAGGAATTACAAAATTGTTCCCAAATTGCTCGTCGGTCTCAATGATGAGATGAACGTTAGGCACCGAGAGTTTCGGACGTCTCGTCTCAATAAATCTCACGGACGGTCAGACAGTCATCCAGGTCATAACGCACACAAATATCACACACACACACAACGAAAGCATATTGGGTTAAAAGACACTATGCTTATTTATTAGAATACTATAAAAAAAAGAAGAATGAAGAGAAATGATCACAACACTTAACACTGGATACATATAATTATTTCCATTATCAAAATCGCACTTTACTTTTTACTATACTGTAGCCCTTGATCACTGATTTATATATATAAGATTGTAATTGTGATTTCACTATAAATGCTTATTCATATACCACTAAAGAACTTCGGGATTAGCACTGACAAAAGTGTCGCCGAGATAATCCCACGTAGTAATCTAGTTGCTGCTCCAAACATTCCTGAAGAGTCGACATGAGTCTTCAGCGAAATAACACAGTCTCCGAAGTAGAATGCTGATTTCGGAGGTAGCATTTATAATTTTATCGCAGTAGGTCTTTGAACCTGGGACTTATTGATTCGGGCAAGCCGTAAGAAAGCTTCCTTCAACGGATAATAGCTAATGCCCCTTAGCACGATATATATAATGCTTGACGCGACGTGCGTGGTTGCTGCCTCGAAATCTGGAGTCACACTCCCCGAACCAAAAGATTCGAGATACCAGCTGTTTTGGTGCATTCGTCAATGTTGGCAGTTCATTGTCAAAAACACTCAGGTTAAATCATCTGTAGACACATGTAAATAGAATACGGAAAATAATTTATGTTAATTTTAGTCCACTGGTTAGGTACGAAACATTGCGATAACTCGGGGTGTGAAAGAACAGATAACGAACTGGGAAAGCAATGTGGCTGGTGCCATTCAGTCATTTCAACACCTGGTCTACTCTGATCTGCGCAAATCTCCTGCAATATTTCCATAAACGATTTAAGAAAGCACTTAATTCAGTTCCAAATAACTGTGGAATATATATACTCTGCATATTAATAAGTCAGGGAGAAACACTGAAAAGTTTCGTCGCTCACTGAAACATTCTCACCACAAAACAATGTTATATATATACATGAAAAAAATAAAATACTTCTTTGTAAAGTTGGGTGTGAACTAATTGATTCCCACCAAGAGTAGAACTTATTTGCGTTGTAGAATAAAGTTTAAATCGAAAACATGATCACTGTATCTACGAAATATACAGAGCGCCCACAAAAAACTTCTATAATGGCGGTTGTTGCCTTATGTATCATTCTGTTTTGCATCACCCTGAATATCTAGTAAGCTACGGAAAAGCAAATCGGATGAATGTTCTCATGTTATTCACCCACCTGAAATTAGTATATGTACGAAATTTCTTTTCACTCATATTCGTGAGTTTGGAACCATTCCTTTGTCAGTATATCTTCGTAAATTATCATTTAATTTGTACTGACATTCCTCTGTCACACATTCCTCTTTTTTTCTGCAATATTGATTCAAGTTATTTGAATTATCTCGTCATCAACACCTCTTCTTCGTTCAGTTGTATTCTTGAGTACTCGATTACATATTTCTGTAAAGGTTAATGTAAATGACATTGTATTTATTAATTCCAAGACTTTGGCTCCCAAGTGTCTAATTTATCTTGATCTCACTCAGCAGCAGGTTATCCGCTGATAGCACATTCCAAGGCTTTAACTCTTGGATGTCATATGCAATTCACCCATCACAGTTGGGAAACGAGTTGGCTACGATTCGATTCCTTATGAAGTCCAACCTTAACTCTCATCTGTTCTCTTGTTAGGCGCTCGTTTTTCACTTTTTTCTATATCCACCACCTATTTCGTTATCGATGAGGTATTTTCCTTCAGTTTCTCCCATAACATTCTTCCTGTTTCCCTCAGTGTTACTATTACTCCGATCCACACCTCTTCTAAGAGCAACTCTTCTTCCATATTTGAAGCACTTGACATATGGTAATTTAATTTTGAATTTTCCATTTTTTTCAATTCAGTTTCAATCACTTCGTGCAAAGAGAAACGTTATACCATCTTCCCCAAATTCCTCCTACTTTTATTGAAGAAGATATCAGCTGCTACGAAACAGTGTATCTCCGTTAGACTCTGACCTGATATTACTTTGGAATTCTTTGCATCATGAAGGTTTCGTCTCTTATATTACATCAAATCGAATATGAGAAATTGCAGTGTCACATTTATATGTAAGAAGGTATTATTTTTTGTATAAGCTATTCAGGATATCCACGTCGTATGTTTTGCCAATGTACAATATAAATATACATTACCGCTAGGAAATTAATTACTCGTTGATATAATTGAAATGTTCAGCTTCACTAAATGAAATGTAAACAAATAAATATACTTAATTATGAAAATGTAAACTAGTAATATTCAAAAATAAGAAGAAAATACTTATGAAGACGCTACAAATACTAAGATTCCTCGATGTTGGTAATAGGATAGTTTTCACACTACACTCCGAGATTTACAGTAAGCTGTATGTGTTTCATACTTACATACCAAAGTTTTGTATTCTATGTTAAAACATTTGGACCATAATTTCGTATTATACTTTTATATTCGGAAGAATGTCTGTTTTCTAACTTTTAATCCGCAATTTAGTAGTTATTAATACAAACAGGAAAAAAGGTTAAAATGTAAGTAAATGTTAAAATATGGTGTAAATTATGTCTATTTATTCAACGCCTTTAATTATCACAAATAGAACAGAAAGATGAGTAATTTTATTCTTAATTGTCATTTATAATGTAATATGTTTTTTTCTTATTAAAATTTACTCAATTTTAAGTTGGTATATATCCTCTTTAATGAAAGTAAACGATACAGTCTCATCGCACTAGTTTCAATCATTAATATTGATTGTTGGAGTAATAATAGAGATATTCCTGTTGGAGTAATAATAGATATAATTTCCGATAGGCTTATTGGCTGTGGTTTGTTATTATTAAAGTATTGATGCTATATTCAGAACGATAAATAGTGATGCTT
This sequence comes from Thermobia domestica, assembly GCF_964235325.1. NCBI lineage: Eukaryota > Metazoa > Arthropoda > Insecta > Zygentoma > Lepismatidae > Thermobia > Thermobia domestica. The sequence continues at coordinate 51,925,050 of NC_137456.1, forward strand.
ACATTAAGTTCAAGAAAAATGTTCTTTCTTCATGAATTTAAAAAACTTAATTATTTTTCAGTTATTCACTAAAAATATCGAACCTCAATCTTTACATTCTTAAGATTATGAAATTTCAAAGTACTTCATGTGGTATATAGTGCAAAACTGCTACTTGTCGAAGATATATTATCAAGTATGTTTGCACTTGATACTCTTAGTCCTGTCGAAAGTTGAAGATCGTAAACATGTAATTCTGAACCAAAAGCGTGTACATGTATTGCTTATTTTACTATCGCTTTCTTCTTGAATCAAATTTCAAATTATTGTATTTCTTTGTTTTAATTTTTTCATAATTTATGCATATGCTATTTATGTAGCTTTATACTGAATTCCTGTATACCAAATCTAACATTAATGATTTAGTTGTTTAGTCATTAATGATACTTGAAACATTCATAAAATGATCCAGCACAATAAAATGATTGTATGTATTGGGGGTCATAACGTTAATATAGAGGAACAGTTCAATTGTAATCACTTTAGGTATATTATTTACTAATGTCAACGTACTATCCTAATGGAAATTGTTAAAACAAATATCCTGTTAGGGGCGAAGAATGAAATTATGTATGTAAATAATAAATATTGAACATGAATATAAGTTAGTACAAGATTTTAGATACTAACAAAAAGTATTCAAATTAAATTATTTTTTAAAAATTATTACCATGTGCTTAACACTGGTTCTTTAAGGGTTTCTAAGTTATACCATACAACTAATCATTCGTCATCTTAGTTCAACCATTCAATTATTACAATTGGAGAGGTTATGTGAGAGAAACATCCTCGGTCCAAGGACTTACATTAGTAGCACTACAACCACAACCTATATGTGTACTTTATTCAACAACTCATAAATACTAAAACATCCTTATTTCTATAACCAAGACCCCATGTTCACCCACATTCAAAGTGCGTGTTCTATACATGACATGGCCTCATTTGAACATTTAGCAACTATCACCATATGCTAAACAGAATTCATGAGTTATTTTTTACGAATTTACCCAACGAAAATTACCCACAAAATCTATACTTCCAGTGTATAAATGAATATTATATTTTACTGGAGGTAAGAATAACGTGGTTTATACTGTTTGCAGATGGCATAGCACTTATTGATTAAGCTAAAAAGCAATAAGATATTACAAAATTTGTCAAAGGTGTGTTAAAATTATGGGGTAAAGGTAAATGTTGAGAACATACAATCATGTTCATTCCAACGAAACGGTGGGTGTAAAATGTTGAAATAGGAAGAAAAAAGGTAGAAGAGGTAACTACTTTTCATCCCTGGAAACTATTACTAGTACTGGAATGGTCTGCAATCTTGAATTAAAAGTTAGGAGAGAAGTAGTTGGAAAACCATTTAACCTCATAGGACCCGAAGTCGAATTTTGGTAGCTGGAGCTACCGTTAGTTATGAATTCATTTCTCGAAACTGATACTAAGAAATATTTCCAGGTCCCAATGGCATCTCACCTCGATGTCACTTATTTCTAGCAACCACCTAATAAACAATCGTAATACTTTACTTTCAAAAGAAATTTAAAATAAACAATCTATAATTAACAAATTACCTGTACTTACACAAGCACATTTTCCAGGCTAGTGCTCTGCCATCTCGATAACGTGCTGCCACCTATAAACAGTTTGCTGAAATTTTTCAAGTTGCCTACTATTGGTGCAAGGTTAAGTGAGATGTCATTTGGACCTGAGAAGGTTTCTTTGCATCAGTTTTGAACAATGAATTCATAGCCAGCGATAGCTTCAGCTACCAAAATTCGCCCCTAGGTTTCCAAAGGTTAAAATAAAGAAGCGTCCATTTTGTTGGTATTGGAATAAGGAGAGGAGAAATAACATTCATAAAATTTTTATATAACATATTGTATACTATATTCAGTAGTAGTATAAATATTAAGCAAAAAGTAATTAAATACGAGGTGAGGGAGGAGAAGGACAATTTCACATGTAAATGAAACGAGGAAGAGACACTGAAACATTAATGAAAATAAAGTTTATCACAGTTTTCCGTGCTAAAGGTTGCGATGGAAGGAACGAGAAGGAGAGGAACAAGACTACATTTGATGAATTGTACAAAAGAAGTAAAAATCGTGCGTGATTACATAAAATCGTGCGTGATGCATGGAAAGTTCCTAGTCGCAGGAAGTATAATGCCAATAATTGAACAACTTTATTGTTATAATGATAATGGTACAGAGAAGTTAAATATTTTCAGATGCAACCATATATAGTGCTTACCTTACAAAAAGAACAAGTCTATTTATATAAGCGTTGCCCGTCGGATCTAATCCACCAGCTATTTTCAAAGTCCTAGATTGATCAGTGCCAGTGGTAATTACCAAGGATTTTAAGGGTCTGATATTTATTGAGGGCAGCCATATTTGATTTATTATTTTCTCCGTCGCATACACTATTTTCCCAGGAGCAACTTCCAAGCGTTGGTCACTCCAATAAAAACCAATAACCACGTCTAGTGTGATTTCCTTCAAAGAAAAAAACGTCGTTTATTAAATAATCAAGTATATAAATGAGTGAAACTTATACCAGTATAAGTGCATGCAGTTTGTTCCAATGGATATGTTTGCAGTCGGCATATGAGGTAAGTTTCTTAAAGAAAGTGTAATTATTAACAATTACATTGACAATCAAAATATTATGAATACCTACCAAATTTCTGACATGTTCAACTTTCGCTCGCAGTAGTAATAATACTATCGAACATGGAAGAACTGAAGCTTTAGTAGTTGACTAGAGATATGGCCCACCAGAGCTGCACACAGAAGTTACATATACTCTGCAAATTCCGTGGGAGTGCACGAACTCGGATCTGTTGTTTAATAGAATTTCCCAGGTTATTCATTTCGCTTAAAATTGGAGTAAATGCTGTAGCAACTAAATTTACGAATGACTGTGTTCCCCCGAATCAGTGCATCACAACATTGTTATTGTGGCAATGCCTATTGTCCTATTGAAAAAAGTGCTGTTGCTAGCTGGAATTATAGCTTACAATGAGGAACTGATAAACAAAATTATTTGCTGATACCTGGCATCTGGCGCGGTGCTCTCCACAGACACTACTGAGTATGTGAATAACTAGGCGGAAGTTTACTAATCATATTTTAGTCACCACTAGACATTCCACACTAGAGAGTCACCACGAGTCTCTGACAGCTGCTCCTTTAGAGGACGGAATACGCTGACACGTCTATCGATATGAAAAAATAAATACCGTAATTCATGGATCCACGCAACTTCGTGCGTTTACTCACGAGGAAGGTAAATAAACCGTGAGAGTTGAATTTTGATGAAAATTTGTGACAAGATTCAGTTCGAGTTGCTAAGTAACGTAGTAATAGTCACTCGATGCGCAAATGCTTCGTTGAGCTGCTACACCGACGCCATCTTGAAATCCTGTAGGCAATGTCCAATAATACCCTTTTAGCACAAAAATGAAAAAGCTTTTGATATATCTGACTTCAGTATTGTAAACTAAGGTAGATCATCTATATGCGAGAGTACGTCCAGTGCATGACCACCATCTTAAAAGACGCCATATTGAATCGCCGTCAAATACGATAAATGGCAAGGGGGTCATGTGGGGTATCAAATAGCACTGGAATTTACTCCTGAATTCATTTCCAAAACCAAAATTTAGATATCTGTTTTCACTTCAGAGTTAAGAGCCCTCTTACCCACAGGAACATATAAAACTATGCGAGTTAAACTTGTGTCATGAAACACGGTCGTGCGAGCACTTGCATGATTTTAACTAATGCAGTAGTTAATGCAGTACAATAGCCACTATACCAATCAGATCTTGAGACTAGTAAGAGAAATCGTTAATTAAATTGAAATTTCTGTAGTGAAAAATGGAATATCAACATGCTACAAGTTATACCTATTTCAAAGTGTGATGGAATAGACTGTTGGTCGATGAAACACATGCCTAATAGTACTGGCAAGCAGAGAATACCAAAGGGATTGTTCGGATATATATTAGAAAAATTATATAAACTGGTACATACTAGTTGAACGACCAAAATGGTTCGGATTCCACTATAATCAGTAGGTCCACGTCTCCTTTAGCGTAGGTGACGTGTGGGACGTTGAATTGTATCAAACCAAAAATCTCTTTTAGGCAATTTTACGTGGTCCATTATAGTGTGTTAAGTTTTATTCTCCAATCTAGAAACCTTACGCAAAGACCATCATTGTTGCAGAATATTGCGTTCCTTTCCAATACTCATATTTGACGACCTATAATTTACCGTGTATATCACGAAGTTAAAATACTTTAATGTATTTATTGACAGTTTCTCTAAATACAATCGATTTATTGTTGCCACATTGAACAATGAAGGAGATTTAAATTATCAGTTCACAGCCAATTCTTAGAAGATACACCTGGAAACTTAGAATTCACTTTTCTTGTGTTTGTTCTGCTATTAGTGATAAGAGAATGCATGCACAACTGCTAAGAATATGTGGCAGTAAAGATTATTACAAGATTCAATTCCAAGTTGCAACCCATAAAACAAGCCTCTTTCTTCCTTTTCACTTCAATATAAAATAATTAAATATCTGCATCTTTCCACCTTTAACGATAAAACACTTGCTTATAATAAGGGCAAGACTAGTTTTCATATCAAAACTGTGATAAATAACTGATTGTAGCAGGTGTTCACTTGTTCGGTGTACAAGTTATATGGCAGAATTTTCATAAAGAAAATGCATTCTGTTGTGTATCATCAATTTTGTCCGCCAGTCCTAAAGAACATGCTTGCATATGAATGGCAGAAATGTGAGTACGTAACAGGAGCAATAGTTGGTTCATTTACAAATGTTCTGAAGACTAGTAGAAAATAGTGTCTGTGGTCATGAAGATTGTGACGAAAGTGCATTTGTTAAGCGTTTGCACTGCTCCATGATGCTGTGTGCTAATCACTACGTTTTGGATCTCCATCATCAGAATTGAAGAGCAAAAGTTTAGTAGGTTAATATTTGCTTATGTGCAATAGTTTATATTATTTTTCTAATATTTTTTCTATTAATTTTCTAATAACTTCAAGATAGATTCTTTAAAACCATATGTGCCGTTCCACCTAACTTATATTACAGCATTTAAATGTTATGCATAATCGCCACACACACAGACTCATATATATAGCGATTTTGAAATAGGTATAATTTGTTACAGTGCTGCTATTCCATTTTCACTACAGGCATTTCAATTTAATTAACGATATATCTCACTAGTCTCAAGATCTGATTGGTATAGTGGCTATTCTAGATCAAATAACTACTATTGCATTAGTTAAAATCATGCAAGTGTTTGCACGACCGCATTTCCTATCACAAATTTTACTTGCTCAGTTTTTTTATGTTCCTGTGAGCGAGAGAGCTCTTAACTCTGAAGTGAAAACAGATATCTAAACGTTGGTTACGGAAATGAATTCAGGAGTAAATTTCAGTGCTATTTGATACCCCACATGACCCCCTTGCCATTTGTCATATTTGACGACGATTCAATATGGCGCCTTTCAAGATGGCGGTCATGCACTGGAAGTACTCTCACATATAGATGATCTACCTTAGTTTGCAACACTGAAGTCAGATATATCAAAAGCTTTTTCATTTTTGTGCTAAAAGGGTATTATTGGACATTGCCTACAGGATTTCAAGATGGCGTCGGTGTAGCAGCTCAACGAAGCATTTGCGCATCGAGTGACTATTACTACGTTACTTAGCAACTCGAACAGAATCTTGTCACAAATTTTCATCAAAATTCAACTCTCACGGTTTATGGACCTTCCTCGTCAGTGAAACAATATAATAGGTACATACGTATTCCAATATAGTTGATGATGCTGTGGAGTTATTATTGGTACAGAGTGCAGGACGTCGTTCGCGGAGTGTACGGCAAATAGTGTAACCTGACGCACACTTTTTTCGTCCACTGGTAAAGTATGTTAAAGTTGCGGATATTGTATTAGAATTTGAGCTACTGCTTGTAACAATTTCGGGAGTAAATTTCTTACAATTTTTTTTAGTGAGTTGTGACCGTCCCATACCTTGGGGTTTCGTGTTGGTTTCATCGTCCTTTTCCGAGCTTCCGGACACTAACCAAGGGCCCTCGGGAATACTCAGAGTGCCTGCTGTCCAAACTGCTCCTCTTAGCAACCTCACAAACGGAATGTAGTTGTAGTAGTACTCTAATACGCCGCTGGTCTTGCCTACTATCAAACATTACATCGACTGATCAAATTAAACTCTATCAACGTCTATTGAGCGGTTGCAATATCCTCTATGCCTCATAAATGAATGTAATGAATTTATTCAAAGAGTTGTCGGTGTCATAATATTTTCGCAAGTGAGATCATATTCTTCAACAATAATATTCATAGGTTTATATATATATATATATATATATATATATATATATATATATATATATATATATATATATATATATATACCATATGCATTTCATGTTAGTAATCATTTATAGTTTTATGTAAATTTAAGCAAAACGCAACCTACATAGTTATTCTTAAGATCCTTTCATACTGTAATACTAGGTTCATTTATTTATTTCCATTGTTTCGCATGTAGAGATTAAGTGTATAAGAAACCTTATCTATCAACTAAACTTGATACAAAAATCTACGTCATACTCTACAATAAAAGGAAACAGAAGGTAGAAAATATTTTAAAGAATAAAATTCTTACTTACACACAAATAACACGCACACAACACAACATTATAGTGGTACAATATGCTATATACAGTGCAATATAACCATATGTACTACAGTATGTAACTAAAGTTTAATATCGTTATATGCAACTTCTAGTGGATATTCTGTTAACGTGAACATTAAACCCTGCTTCGATAGTAATAAATTTACACTGCTCATTTGAAAGATACTACAGAATTTCACTAACTTTTTCTGGTTGGCAAATCATTCCGACAATATTAAATTGTGTACAGATCAAGGAATAAGTAGATTTTTGGAGAGGAATTTCAAGCTGACCGTTATAAAATGATTATGTATCTGCCATGAAAATCAACTGAGAAAGATAACGTGTATTAGAAGGTAAGATGGATATGTTAAAGTAGGTGATTTATACATTACTACCAACGAGTGCACGACACGAAATTGTGCATTTTTAGTCCCCGTAAATTTTAAAAGAATGCCTCTATATGGTCAAAGAATGTTGCACTAAAAATGAAACGTATGCAAGTATTTTGCAACTTCCGAAACAGTTTTGCATATTAGCGTCAGTCAAGTGAGTGTACCAGTATTCAAGATGTGTTACTTCCACATTTCTGAAATTTATTAGTAAATCGTTTTTAAAATTGCTGAGGGAGTGAGGATTCCAAAAGCCTTTCTTTCTACGATATATTAATTTAATCAGGCCAAGTTTAATATGTGTTTAAAATTACACATTTCTTTTTCATAGAGGAAGTGAATGGAATATCTACGACATCTAAAGTTATATTGGAAACACTTCAAACATTTATGACCTTAGACATATGATTCAAAGCAATTAAAATTGAATCTAATTGGACTGGGTTAATACTTGAACAGTTATCTGCTGAAGATTTGGCCAAATTGATGAAGTTTCGTTCGTCTTTTTAAAACATGTATCTATTTACCTTGGTAGAAACTGTAGATACAATTGAATACAGTCTGCATATATGTGATACAGTATTTTAGTGATTGTGGTAAGCTATTAAAATAACGATAGGAAAGAAGAGACCCTAAAACAGTATATTGGGGAGCCTTTCAAGGTAAGTTTCGCTGACCGGAAACTAAATTGACAACTACTACATACTGTGTTTGGTCTTATAAATAATTTTGAATACACTTAGTATCTGAATAAGAAAAGTTAATATTTTTGTTCTAGTTTCTGCAGCAAAATATAATGGATTACTAACTCTAATGTTTTGTTTAATCCAGTAAGATTAGTACGGTTAACTATTTCTTTTCAAAAACAAAGCGTATATTATCACTAACACTGACAAGGACTGTAGAAATGCAGCGACGTTTACGAAACACAGATTGAAAAGTTTCTTGAGAAGGATATATCCACGAAAATGGCCACCTGTTAGGTCACTTAAAATATATTCTAGATCTTTAGATAGAACAAAGAATATTGAAATAAGAATTAAGCGTTATAAAGAGTCACAAGCTTCAACGTTCTTAGTGGTAAGGAAATAATCAAATAAATTAGTAACTGGAGAGAGGACGAAAGATATTGAGGTATTTTCTTGATCAAAGATGTGCGAACTTTATCTTCACCTAAAGCAGCAAATTTTTTCTTGGTCATAGATTTTGTCAAATAGTGTGAAGTAACCCTAATGAAAGAAAAAATAATTTTCTTAAAAAATAGGGTTTTGTTTAGTATTACCAGATTGAGTATCTACTAATCAGCTAGATGTATAAATTACACGAAATAATTATTGAGTTAATTGGCAGCAAAGGGCGCCCGTACATCAGAATTTCCTCGCTTGATGCTCCTAATGCAAATTAACTACAAATTTCCTCAAAGAAGATAGGACTCTTATTTTTATTAGGGTGTAGGAAAACTTTAATTTACGCACGGCTTGAATACATCTATTTCTAAGGATTATATATTCTTTAAATTATCGTTTGAATTGGGTAGGATAATTGACCCAGTATCTTAAATTTATTATTTGCTCTTAAATTTATTACTTCCTCTGTGATCCACTGCGGCGAAGGAGAACAAAAAACATATTTTTCTCTTAACGGGGTATGGATGTTTAAGAAATTCAAATTTTACTCATTTAAAATAGATAATTGTTCATCCACGAAAGGTGAGGTTTGTTAGATGCCAAGGTCGTAACGCAGAATCAGGGAAGATTGCTTCATTTTTAATGTTGGGTAGATGTCAGTGTAAAACCATTTCTAAATTGAATTTTTGAGTCTTAATAGAATAGCAATCTATGATAACAACATGTTGCAAACTGATAGGTATTGAACATTGACCTAAATGAAGAATTCTATCAATGTTAGAAATTAAGATTAATTATAGAAATGAATGAGACGTAGTAATATGAATCGTAGCTTCGAGCGAACAGAAAAAGGATTAAAGATTAAATAACTTCAGTATTTCACACTTAGACGACAATGAATCAAAGTTCATGTCTCTAAGTATGAGATTATGCATATACTCTAAGTGGTAAAGTATGAAATAGTTTCTTTAAAATGTTTCCGTGATGCTTCTGTTGGAAGGTACACCACTATCCAAAAGTAATTTTTGGTTACAAAAAATATCTCAAGGATAACATACTAAGATTCGAGGCAATAATAACTAGTTGACTGAAAATGTCTTTTACAAACAATATCATTGCGCAGGAAGATTGCAATTCTACAACCACGATCATTTCGAATAATTTTGATATTACTTAACAATACTAGATCATTTGAAGGAAATGGCTTCAACCAAGTTTGGGATACTAATGTCACTCACACACTCTCAGCGGAGTGAAAAAGAGCTTCGAAATCAGTATATGGCTGACAACGCTCTGTACATTAATGTGTACAACATTAAACTTTAGTCGATTCGGGTGGTAAAATTCTGTTTGGTATTTACACAGAGTTCTCGTGAGATACTTCGAAATCGACCAGCTGTAAAGTATCATTATACTCAAAACAAAAGGTTATATTTACTTCTGGTAAAAGGAAATAATGAAAGTGTATGGCTATTGCTTACCGTAAGACAGTGTTATTTTGCATATCAGGGGTAACTTTCCACAATCCTCTGTCGGTAAAAGCATGAACTGTAAAGAGAGAGATTCAACTGCCACCGCAATAAAGAACATTTAACTGTATTTTGAATACAATGTTGTCGGGTAACAACAGTTCTAATTACCCGAAGTGTGGTTGTTGTAGAGGCATGGAAAGCAGTCACTGTAAAGGCCGATCACCTGTTAGGTTTTCTGTCAAAGTTGAGTCAGTTTCGTAGAACACTACTAGTTTAAAATATGGAACATTGAAGCAACAGTTGAAATTAAAATCTGAAAACGTTTTAAAGTCATAAGAAAATAAAACTGGGAGAAGGCAGTTTCAGCTTATAATCGGGAGGAAAAAAGTGCTGCTGATACATTTTAGTTTTAGGCAAATTTCCTATTTAGGTAGATGCTGGAATAGATTTCTTGATGGAAAATAAATTATAAACAGTAGTAGATCCATAAAATAGTTTGATTTTAGTTTCAATCAGAAAAGCTTATTTTTTTAGAAATCACTTGCCTTTTTGAAGAAGATGTTTGAAACTGATACGTTTAGGAATGACTAACATTATTTAAAAAAAATAAATCATGCAATTTGGGTTGGATTCAGATTGAATGCCCCAAACCTCGTAAATATTCCACCAATTACGTTTTGAAATGACATTCTTGGACATAAAGAACAATCAAAGCAAATCAGTTCACGAGGATTTTTTTCTGTTCACGATGAACTAAAATTCTAATAACAATGGCTTTTAGAAGAATCATATATTCCTTTCAATAGTCGGATACTATTAATTCAAAATGAGTAAGGGTAACTTTAACGTAACGAAACATTAGCACTATTCTTGCATTTCCAATATTGAAATCTTTTCTCATGGCCATAGATAGTATAACTAAGAAGTTTAGCTTAAAATAGTTGTTTTTCTGTATTCTAAATTAAAAATATACAAACATATTTGTTGAATATAATGTATTACGATTATGCACCTACGCTAAAGAAAACGGTGATGATGAAAGATATGGACAGTGTAATATAAATGCAATGAGTGGATAGAGGAGAACTGTAAGAAAACTCATACTCACGGCGTTTGTTTAACAAATCGTTGAAGGGCCTCACCCAAAAGGGATAAAATGAGAGAAATAATTATTTATATAGATAAATAATCTTGAAGATTCCTCTCATTTTGTTTTTATGTTTGTTTTCAATACTGATTACTGGGATATATTCGGAAGAAAAAACAAAAAAGTATATACTTCTTTCACGAAAACAAATGTCATTTTAAGAGCCCAGCTTTAAAGAAAGCGAAAAATAAAATCCGCTTTATGCGCATCAAATTTTCATTAGATTTTGTTTATTTTCTTCTAGGTTTTAGTACGGATATTGAAAGTGATGTGTTTTACTTCATTTCATGAAATGTATACTTGTTTTTGAAACATAGGTCAGTTTCCCCTCTTTCTCCTATGAAAAAGGCAGGTAGGATAAATGACGTGTTATGCGCAAAAGCAGCATAATGGTTTAAAATATTATTTCTATTACTTGCTCTTTCTGAAGGGCTCACTCCCCAAAAGGCCTAAGTAAAAAAATTATATTTTTTCCGAAAAAGACTCATTCTATTTCTGTTTCATTCTATTTCATTCTATTTCTGTGAAACAAAAGTAATCTTCATAAAAGAAAATTTTAATTACATAGTTTCGAAAGATAAAGGTGAAATTATCATATTGTAAGAGTTTAATAAGTGTTTGCAGGAGTGAGTCAGAAAATAACTTTAGAGAATACTAGTTACTCTTACATTTTTCTTTCGCCTACAACTAGTTTGATTTAGAGCGTTTTGGCATGAAGTCCTGTTCAATATACGTAAATAACGAAATTGAACTTAATGTAGCCAATATTTTAAAATTGACAAAAATTGACTTTGGAATCCAACCTTTCATTGGTTCTTCAAAAAGTACTCATTAGGTTTGGCTTCCAAGAAGATAACTGAGCAAAAGTATGTTTCAAAGAAACTTGAATTGGCATGAAACAATGGGAATATCACGCATGTCAGATGGTAAATCATTGTTTTGTCTTTGTAATTACGATATTTCTCCTACTTCTACACCTTATTTAATCGTTCTAGATTACGAAACATAAATAAATGATCAAACTACCATAATTATATGTGATGTGTCCGTTTTGTGAACTTGCAACAAAGTTGCAATATACATACTGCAATATCATCGTTCAATGTCAGCGCCAGACTGTGACAAAATGCAGGAAAAGTGCCAGATCTAAAGGGAATTAATTAGAATTTAAGGTATTTTTCGGACTTTTGGAATACGGTGAATTATCTTGTAATCCGTAGAGAACAAATCGCACTGAGATACTATAACAGAGTATATAGTAACCTCTGTCAAGGAAGTTACATAAATATTTGGTTATATGTGTATCCTATATCCTATTATGCGCAAACGTGTTACATTTTTTATATAAATTCTATATTAAAATGTTTCTGAAACCAAATTCAAGATAAATAAAATTGTCTTTTCCTTGAAATGAAATAGCGATTACCATATTGGAATTTGCTCCAGAGTAAAAAAAAGTTCCAAATACCATATCAGACATTTATTCACCTAGCATACAACGATGTTTGAAGTCCTTATGTATTATCTATCTAAAGAATGTTGAAGTTGTGTTAAGATGTTTTGTGTCGGCTCACTCACAATGAATTTTAATGATATATTTGAAAGAAAACATATAGGTACTAAACTTATGGAGTTATTTACAAATAATATATACATATACGTATTACTTTATGAAACAATTGAGGCAGTAATTGTACCTGTTTCATTTCTTCTATTATGGGATCCCTTAGAATTTGCATATCCATTTTTAATAATGCCGGGTACACTGAAAATAAACACAAGAAAAATTATTATTGTATGTCCACTCTTTCCATGTTTATGACTTATACAAAATGACTCTCTAATACAGAAAAATAGCATATGTTCGCGCAACATACCTTATATTGGGTATTGTTTAGGCAATTATAATTATTTACCAAGATAAGCATAGTACGAACTGCTAAACAGTCTCTAACATTATTCTCTATGCAATGCAAGTATTGTGTTGTATAACAAAAGAACACCGCATCTTCCAGTCACTGTTAGATGCTTGACCAAAATTTTAAGGTACGGTTCAGTGCCTTCATCACCTAAATAGTTGACTTGATTGTCTCATTTCGACTTAGAAAGAATTGGCAAATAATATCCAAATGAAACCACGAGAGAAACTACTACATGCGAAGGAAAATGCAGTTAAAATCATTTAGCCCTAGAACACGTCTAAAAATTTGCCCTGACCTGCTAGAATTATGCCAACAGATCCATTTTCACAATAAACAACAGTTATATACGGAACACCTTCAAGATATTTGTACTTCTAGACACTCCTGGCATTCAGACTCAATTTTTGGTGACCATTAGAAACCAAAAGTACATTTTGTTCCTCTATTCGACAGCAGGTAACTTGTCGCCAATGTTATTTTGTATGACTTATCTGAAATTGTATTTTCTCTTCCCTAATTGTCTCATGATATCGACTCTTGTCTTTACCACTTATAAAATTGTTAATATTACTTGGAGGCGAGTATTATCGTCAAGTTGACACTCAATTAAATAACCTCTCTCAGTAAGTGCATACATCTTTTTCATTATGAATACGGATACCATAATTTGAAAGAACTTAAAGTTTGACACATATACAAAGTCAAGCCCAGTAAAATATTAGTACAAAACAAAAAATAATTAGAATCAAAACGTGTTTCACTGACAAATGTATAAAAAATAAGATATATATAAGCAGCATTTAATAGAATGTATAAAATGTATTTGATCCTTTGGATGTCTCAATTCAGAATACATTACAAAGTAAATTTTTAAACTAGGTATGTGCCATGTTCTCTTATCGCCCACATTCTTTCGGGAATGCTATAATCCAGTGAATATAAAGCATTTGTGATTTCTGGTCAATTAATTGTGAAAAATGGCATTATGAAGTTCCTCCTAAAATTAACTTAACAACAATATTGGAATTCTGCACGGAATAAAACAAACATTACTCTTGTGGTGTCATGCTCTATCTATAACCGTGAATATATTAAGTCTGCCAGTCCATTTCTTACAAACATACTCTATGATATTACTTATTACGGCCCTTTCTTTCAAATTGGTAGATCCGCTCTTTCTAATGGATAGTTCTCGTCCAAGTCTATCGTTCTAGAGGAAAGGAGCAGCCTATGGTGAACGATGAAGTTCCAATCACCTCAAATGCGCAACAGAAATTTCATGGCCGTTAGTATGGTCATTTATACAAACTGTACAACATCTTTGGCAACGACCTTTCTCATATACTGTCGTCTTAAGTTACCAACTTTTCGCCACTCGTGATTAAGTGCTTCAGAAATGATGAGAGTTCGTTATGGTTATCTAGTGATTTAGAAGGAAGAAATTCGATCAAACTAACTTATTTCGAGTAAGATCGTGTTACATCCAAACGTAGACCATATTTTTGTAGCTAATATCCTCCAACTTGTTTACAACTGTATGGTGATGAATATTAACTTCAAGATTAGGGGTTGCTTAACTCCTTATATGGCGGTCTTGCTTGACTTTTGTCAAATAATCATCCAGTCTTTCCCCGAAATTAGTTGTTTGGTCTGAGGAATATGTCGTCTTTATGTTCACCTCAGCCACAGGTAGGGGGGCAACTTGGAAATTTCAAAATATTCTCTTCTTTGGGAAATCTGTTTTATGCTTTCATAAGGCCTCTTCTTGATAAGTGCATCTAGATATTCTATCGTTGGTTTTCCTCTTCCTGGTTTCGTTCTGCCTTTCCCTTTATCAACACCGTGATCCAATTGGAGAGTCAAATAAGATGGCCTACTTTGCTGTTTCTATTTTTTTCTAATTATCAAGATGATCGGTCCTCCCTCATTTGCTTATTTTAGTACATCATCGTACGAGGAATATATAGGATTTCAAAATAACCAGGACTGAATCATGTTGGTTCTTGCTTTCGGCAATATCTTGGCTACAAACAGCTGATAATTCCTCATAACCTGAGTAGCGTTTTTGTGTTTATTGAAATAAAATTGTCAAATGTAGAATAGTTTTACACGAATTTCACTCATTTAATAACTTACGTCAGATTATATTTTTATTAGTTTGTGCGGAATTACTAGATTCAAGTGAGGCCATACCTGAACAGTTGTAAATTATACATCTTCTGATCTACGGCACTACCACCATTTCATTCACAAAATAGCCATTATTTCTAGAGCAGCAGAAATCTATATTACAATAATATATTAAAGCACACAGAAACATCTGTCGTAAACTATTGCAACTTGTGTTACTCTTACAAATTGTATTACTATTAGAAGAACAAATACGACATTTTTGCTGCTCTAGAAGTAAGACATTCACAGATAATGGTCAAATATGACCACCTTTTATATAAATACACAATTTTATTTTTAACATTGTTTGGTGAGACAATGTATACATCGAAATTTTATTGTATCAGTTATCGGGTTTTATACAATGAATATATTAAAACTCGAAAATCTGTTTTAATTCTAGAACATTTTTGCATCCTTATATGTCCATCATTCGTGTTATTATTATTATTATTATTATTATTATTATTATTATTATTATTATTATTATTATTATTATTATTATTATTATTATTATTAAGTATTCTGCCTTTCGGCAGGTCTTGCGACTAAAGAGTTTTTTTTTTCTTTTAAATTTGAGACTTGGGCCTGGAAATGTTACTTCCACGTTTTTCGATCATCTGTTTTCCCTTTTAACTCCCAATATTTTCATCTGTTTCTCAAATCATCGATCGGTTGTGTTTTTTTTCTTCCTAGCCCTCGCTTCCTTTCCATCTTTACTTCTGTGCCATATGAAAAAGACAATTTGCTCATTCGTGTTACGACGATGAAAAGGGGTGAAGTAATTTTCCCTTATTTTTGATATATCAAGTGTGTAATGTTTAACCAGTATCCAGGCTCCCTAATGTATCGGTTTGAGAGTATTTTCCTTCATCAAGTTACTGTTGAAAATTTGATATTTTTGAGACATCTCTTAGGACACTGACCTCTACACTTCAGAAGATACCAGAAACTAATGTAAGGTGGTGTTTCCAGCCATTGGTTGGTCCGGGTATCAATTCATCGATTGAGAAAGAAACAGCTTTTGATAAAAAATAACAGAAACTGCTCCAATTGTCTTGTTCTCACTTTATTCAATAAAAGTAGTCTTACTACTTATTTGTTAAACAGTGGAAGTAGACACTCACTCTGATATAATAAGTTGTAGGTGATGAGATGTAAGTTTCAATGGAATGTGGGTGCTGAGTGTTCTTCATAATCCAAATATATTCTTACCTGTATTATTTTCGATATAAAATGGGGGTAACTGCTTGTCGTAGCCATCCGTTATATTGAGTAGTAAATTTGGATTGGTTTCCTTTTGTAGAGAGCTACAAACAATAACAGCCCTAAAAAAACGATAATACAATGACGAAATCAGAAATACTTAATTAAACAGTTAAATATTTAACAAAAAACATTTTAAGATATTCATTTTAATTTATATAGTGATAGTGGTATTTTCTTAGGCGCATACATTTATAAAATAACCACTACAAATGGCGCTGCAATCACGTTGTCCTTTCGACTCTACTTATGTATGGCAAAAGCGCGCTTGCATAGCATTCTGTATTGTAAATGACGTTTGTTAGGAGGCAGAAATATCAATTTCTTGTGCTACGTACCAATGTATACGGAAATTTAAAATGTAAAATGATACACTGTTTCAGGATTAAGTTACGCACATCTTTAGATATCGGAAAATTATTTATCTACAAAAGGCTTCAAATGTGTAAAACGAGGATTATTGTCCTCGCCACTTGCTGATTTCTTTAACTTTGCTCAATCTAAATAATGTTTGCATTATTTAAATAATGAATGAAGGGATGTTTATAAATCTCAAGAAATATTCAAACCAATTGAATTTCCTACTGAAGATTAGTGACAATCTTGAACGTACACAGGAAGTGGATCCTTAAGGTTTGATCCAACGAAATCTGGGTCAAATTAGAATTAGAATAATTTTCTGAAAATTTATTATAATTTAATGGATAATTTTACAAGCATTAATGTAATTTATCCTTATATTGAATTTGGAAACTGAAAAGCTTTGGACCTCTCGAGATATTAATGTGTACATCGCAGGGGATTGTAACCACATCAAGCTGACATGAGGTATAAGAAAAGCAATAAGTTCAATATATGGTTGGAGAAACAAACAAATATCACTAAGACGAGTATTATTGCTTAATATATTAATTCGTATATATTAATTCGTATATATTAATTAAAACATTTAGTGCATTAATACGCGCACAACGTCAGAAATTTATTGAAACCATAATATGATGTATAATTGTTCTACAATTTAATGTTTGCTATCATTTTCTATTTTATTCCTGTTGATCTAAATAAAATGAAGAAGTATTATAAACTTTTAGTAAACTGTAATATTTTAAAAAAAATATGCCAATGCATTACTCTTACTACATAAAATGATATGAAACAAAATATGCATACATTTTTAATTAAGTGATTTACTGGACTTTTACTTTTTATCAAACACAAGTCTATTTGAGACGGGATTATTTGCTACAGTGGAATACAACCCAATTTTACGGTTTGTACTAGAAGCTAGCACTGTACAATGAAAAAGTCGTGTCGGAACACAGAACTCGCTCGTGGCTGCATAGGTAGCAGATTAGTTTTAGACGCAGGAGACCTGGGTTCAACCCATGGTAGCTAGTCTGGTTCAGATCTCATATTAAGCTGTAGATTCCGGTTTCATATGCCATTGCTACATTCACCGTCGCTAAACTCAAATCCAATCGTAACCAAATGACTTGGCCACTTGACGCCACAGTTGATATATTCAAGTGCTTTATTGCATAGTCGAATCTTGTTAAAGCTGTCAGTGTATTAAGTGTTGATTTTATTCATGTAACCTGTCACTCTCAGTCAAAAGTCCATTTATAGATTGTTTTGGTGTATGCCAGCAATGATGATCCCCACAGTAATTTATTTCAAGTGAAAATATAACCCTGAAACCTAATATATAGTTACAAATCACTTATGTATTTTAAGTATTCCATGTTAAGGAATAATCGTAATCAATGATGGTTTCAGGGGTAACCCTGAGAAAAAAATTGCTCCCCGTGGAAGTAAATCCCCAGAGTGTTTCTCAGTTCAGGCTCAACCAGGCTCACCAGAAGTTTCGCAATACTAGTTTAATCCACTCTTTACGGTATTTTAGTTCTTCTACTGTTCAAATCTTCCGAAATCATCACTGGCTTTGTAAAGAAAGGAAGAAAAATATTTCACAATTCTTTTTTGATCAAGTATTAAAACACTAAGATTCCAATCAATGTTTTGAGAAACATTAACAATCTTATTTCTAGTACTTTGTATGACCATGAACTAATAGCTATGCACATTTCTTAATCAAACTTATTGTTATTCATTTTAATTCTCAAACCTGGCATTAATCCCTAAAATCAATAAAACTGCATATGTGCTCACATCATGAACTACTATCCCAAATAAACTTTCTAACAAAAACCTAGATGGTGCAATAGTGATTTGATTAGGTTAACTTACACCAAGATATTTTTATTAGTATTCTAAATAATAGAATTATAAGTTAAAATGTTATCATATTTAGTATTATTTACGCTTATTTTAACGATGTAATTCATTTTATGAAAGAATAATTAGTATTTAGGAGCGAAAACCATGTGAATTTGTAAAATTTTTCTGAGATCTGTACTTTATAATACAAACCATTATTATTAATTAAAATTGATATCACTCCTCAAGTTATTTGCATATTACAATATCCATTACAATTAAAACACACATTGAATTATGATCTTTTCATGCTAATTTCTTTGATTAATAAAAGATGGGTATTTTATTTAATAAACTTAATAAAATTTGTGTCGAATCAACTTATTAACATATTTCGCTTAGGCACAATTAAATATATTATTTTTTTTCCTTTTAATCAAGAATAACCACGAATCTGTAATTACATCTCAAGATCTTATATTAATATGCAGGTAACAACTTGTATCGTTATAAGGTGTGCGTAGGTCTAAAATATTTGTTATGTGTTTTTATATCAGTTGTAGTCTTTTTCATGTGCATACTTTTTCATACTACACTTTCATATAACTACCCGAGGAAATTATAAATACAATAAAATACTGTATTATTTCACAGTCCCAAAATATTTTCTGTTATTCATTAGTAATAATGTGTTCATAAGAAAGGTATACATTTTAATTGAGTTCTAGTGTGAGATATTGCTTTAATTTTTCAATTCATACCATCAGTTACACATTGAAACAAATAACGGGGCACACATTTTTGCAATACAAGTGGAAAACAAAGGACTGTTCAATTGGTAACGCGCTAGTAGCTAGAATCATATAGGTAGTAGTGGCGATTGTAACTTTAGTAGTTATGTCATAACTCTATATGTAGAAGGCAGAATGAATTATTGTATGTGGTTTTCAAATAATACTCTTGTGTTGTGGTATCTCTAATAAGAATAAGATGTTGCAGAACTTGGGAGAAATGCTTCGGAAGAAATATATACTTTGGAATAAACAGTTAGAGCGACGAAATTAAACCATGTTGGAATTAAATGTCAGTATTAAAAATACAGAGGAAATAAGCATGAACGTGAAATATGTCAATAGGTTTCAATCTATGAGTGATATTATCAGTGAGGATATGGCACATGCAATAATAGCAATTATGATAGAAACAAATGTGAGAACAATAGTTTATTTTGTGAAGTACTTTCAAGAAATAGATTTAAGATTGATATTCATAGAAGATTTTGTATAGAGTATTATACTCATCGGGACACAAACACTCACGTCACTCAGAAAAGAGAAGCCTACAGGCTTTTGCAAAGCGGGATAGGTTAAAAATGTGAAAAAAACTACAAACTAACTAACTAAACTAACTCTATTGCCTATGGAACCCGGAGGTTCAATGCCGCGTTCACAAAAGCTCTCCACTGACTTCTATCCTTAGCTAACTGCATCCAGTTTCTACTCTATATTCCAATCTCAGCGAGATCCATCTTAATATTGTCCTCCCATCTGCGCCTAGGTCTTCCTAATGGTCGTTTTCCGATTGGTCTTCCAGTCAAGACTTTGAAAGCGTCTCTACTTTCTTCCATTCTAGCTACACGACCCACCCAACTAAGCCTCCTAGACTTGACGACCCTAACGATGTTGGGTATACCATATATATTATGTAGTTCCTCGTTATGAAGTTTCCGCCATTCCCCATTCTCGTTCCTCTTGGGTCCTAATATTCTTTTCAGGATCTTGTTCTCAAATACTTTCAGTCTATGTTCTTCCCTCAGAGTAAGTGACCATGTTTCGCAGCCATACAGAACAACAGGCATGATTATCGTTTTGTATATTTTAAGTTTCAAATTCCTCGACAGAATTCGCGACGGCAAGAAATTTTGAACCGAATAGTAACACGAATTCCCTGCTTTTAGTCGACATTTAATTTCTCCGTGAATATGATTTTCCTCTGTTAATATAGATCCTAGATATTTGAAAGTATCCACTTTATCAAAAGTATTATTTTTATATTTTAACGCATCCATAATTCGCTGTATTCCGGTTTCGACGCACTTCCATGTATTTAGTTTTCTCTGCATTTACTTTTAAACCCATGTCCCTGCAAGCCTTTAATAAGATCTCTGCATTTCTTTCTATTGCTTTCCTATCATCTCCTATTAAATTTACATCATCAGCATATGCCATAACCTGGTGAATATCGTTCAACTGTAGGCCCTGGTTGCTATCTTTGATTTTCCTTATAGCGTATTCCAGAACGAAGTTAAATACTAATGGCGACAACGCATCTCCTTGTTTCAGGCCATTTTCGACGTGAAAGCTAGTGGACAAAACTTTCCTACCCGGACTTTACTTTGGGATTCATTTAAACATATCTTAATTAATCTAATTAGCTTTCTCGGTATTACAAGTTCTGCTAGAGCGTTGTATAATGTTTCTCTCCTAACCGAGTCGTACCCCTTTCTAAAATCAATAAATAGTTGATGTACCGGGGTATTGTATTCCCACTTTTTTCCGAGTATTTGGCGAATGGTAAATATTTGGTCGATAGTTGATCGATTTCGTCTAAATCCGCACTGATTATCTCCAATAATTTCATCTGCGTATGGGGTCAGTCTTGCTAACAGAATATTTGAAAGGATTTTATAGGATGTTGACAGAAGATAAATGCCTCCGTAATTATTACAGTAAGTTTTGTCGCCTTTCTTGTGGGTTGGAACAATGATTGATTCTTTCCATTCTTGTGGCAATTCTTCCTTCTTCCAGAGAAGTAGAATGTGTTTGTGTACCTTGTTCCACAATTTTTCGCCTCCAGCTAAAATTAACTCACCGGAATTCCGGAACTTCATCTACACCCGGAGATTTGTGTTTCTTTAATTTCTTTATAGCGGTTTCTACTTCTATTCGGTTGGGTTCTGGAATATACGGTTCTGCGGTGTGTATCTCCTTTTCCTCCACGCACACTAGTTTTTGGTTGTGTGTTAAGCAAATCGTCAAGGAAATCTTTCCATTTATTTAAGATGCTATCCGTGTCAGTGAGAACTGTACCGTCAGATTTCTTTAATATATAAGCACGAGGTTGACAGAATTTCTTAAATTCGTTGAATCCCTTATACGTGTCCCGTATGTTTATATTTTTACTATCTTCTTCAAGTTCCTTAATTTTAGCTTTCAGAAAATCACGTTTCTTTGTCCTAAAAGTTTTGGAAGTTTCCCGCCTGATATCTGTGAAATTTTGTGTAGCCATTTCATACGGATTTTATAGCCAGCGTAATTTTGCCTGTTTTCTCTTCTCTGCTAGTCTTATGCATTCCTGGCCGAACCATGGTTTGTTCCTACATATTTCCGCGTGTCCCAATTTTTCTTTTGCTGAAATTTTAATGCTATCTCTAATTTCAATCCAGGTATCCTCAACACTAGTGCACTTTGAATCTTCTAAAGCCGAGAATCTATTCGAAACTTCATTCTGGTATTCCTCTCTTACCTGGCTCTCTTCTAATTTCTTTAAATTGAATCTCTCAGTTTTCGGACAATGAATATTACCTTTATTCAACGATAACCTCTCTCGTATTATCGCTGCTACCAGGCAGTGGTCAGTGTCACAAACAGCCCCTCTAATCGACCGGATATCAATTATGCTAGATTGCCTTCTTCTATCTACTAAAACGTGATCAATTTGATTATGTGTTTTCCCGTCTGGTGATGCCCAAGTGTATTTATGAACGTCGCGATGTGGGAATTTTGTACTCTTCTTGATTAGGTTTTTGGATGTTGCAAAGCTCACGAGTCTAACACCGTTGTCATTACTTTCCTTATGCAGACTTTCGTTCCCTATAATCGGTTTGAAAATATCCTCTCGTCCTACCTTCGCATTGAAATCCCCTAATATAATTTTTATATGGTATCGCGGGAGTTGGTCAAATATCCGTTCCACTTCTTCGTAAAAACTGTTTTTTATATCGTCATCCTTATCTTCAGTTGGGGCATGTACATTTAAAACAATAATATCACACCATCGTTCCTTAAGAGTAATAAAAGAAAGTCTGTCAGTAACAAATTCAACCCGTTTAATTGCTGGTAATACACGTTTATGAACGAAAAACCCTGTTCCTAACTGGTGATTTTTATTTCCTTCCCCGTAAAAGAACTTAAAATTCCCGGAATTCTCCGATCCATTTCCTTCCCACCTAACTTCCTGAACCCCTACTACGTCCATCCTGTATTTCTCTAACTCCTTCGTTACGGATTTCAACGCGCCTGCCCTATAAAGACTCCTAATATTCCATGTTCCAAATCTCATGTCCATTTTCTTTTGCTGAGGTCGTGCCAAGTTATCAGTCCTTATCCGAGGCTTTTGTGAATATTTCTGAACAAGTGCTTTTTTTTACAGGATGAGGTTGTTAGCCCTACCCAAACCCCTAAGCTGGAGGACCACTTCTAGTCGGCAGTCCGCGACTGCTTATTCAGTATATTCGCAGCTAACCTCTATATCTAGAGGCCTTCTCCTCGATCCCAGGAAAGGTACATCTGATACAAAATGGATTTAAAACTTTAGAAATAATAAGATAGTTGAAAGATTTTGATAAATTTAAAGTGGGATGATATAATGATTATGTCCTATACTGAAAAAATACTAGAATGTACGGTGGAAAGTAAAAGATCAGACGCAATACTGGTTACAAGTTAAGAGCAATGTTAAAAAGAAATTTTCCTAAAGGAAAAACAATATCGTTGTGTGCCTATGCTACTGAGCCTTACCTGGGCTCAGAGGCACAGCGCACACTAAACGCTCTTTCCAGATGAGGTTTCCATACCTACAAATCTAGAACGTATCCTCATGTTTATTTTACGAGGGGGATTATTAGAGTAAATGAAAGGTACACAAATTTCGTGTACGAAATTGTGAGCAAAAGGAAACATTCATTAATAGCAAAGGTAGTGTTTGAGGCTCAATGCGAGAACCTTTGTTTTCTAAAATTAATCAAATTTGGAATTTAGTTTCTAGAAAAATGTTTATTAGTGTCGGACTGAAAACATCACTTAGCCTAAAACAGACATTCATACGGGAGAGCAGAGTTATAGGCATGTGTAAAGAAACTGCTATAGATTCACATTTATGTCAATGAATGCTTACTACTTACGGACTTAAAGTTTTCCATTCCAGAGCATCGTAATCGGCACCAACTCTCACACAAACACTTCACTACTACACAGTTTGTAGTTGTTCGGTGGCACTTATTTAGTCCATAAAGGCGAATGAAAAGTCCTCTAATTCATTGGACATCAAAATTTCTAGAAGTTCAATCCTGTGCGGTGACCAATAAGGAGTCGGAGTCCCAGCATCATAGGCGGCTAGCAATCGTCTTTTCTCTTCTCTTCTGTGAGGGCGAAGTTTTTCGGCGGCTACTCTTTTTTTGTTAGGATGTCGAGGATATTTTCTAAATTCTCTGAAGGATCCAAAGAAAAAATGTAAAACAGTCTTTTTATGTATTGGATATCTTCTTCCTCATATTAAATTTGTCTTTCGATGATTAAGTTAAACAAATAGGATGAGCTCGCACAGAGAGATCTTGCGCGACAGAGTTTTGGAGGCAAGTGTCAGTAAAGTAGTAAAGTAGTAAGTAGTAAGTAGTAAGTAAAGTAGTAAGTAGTAAAGGCAAGGAGAAGTCAACATGTTACAAATCGTTGGTTATATTTCTAGCTTCGAATGGCGTTCTTCTAGCGATGAAGAGTCCATATCTCAGCAAATTGATTTCCTGGCGATGGGAACGGTCTTTTCAGTGCATTCATATCTTAGGTTTGCAGTTTCGTTGATTTTTTTCAATCGTATGGTCTGTCTGCATGTCTGTTTCCCGGCTAATGTTGAAGGCCGATTTAATGAAGTAAGAAAAGTAATCGTTTCTGTGCACTGAAATTTAATTTGGAATAGTCGTGTTTTTCTCCGATTATTTCCTGTTTACTAGTTCTTATTTATTTTTGCTTTCTTTCTGTAAATTACAAATTAGATGAGTTTTACGATATTATGTAAAAACACTTTGGTTAACGGAATCTTCGCCGTTTCTTGACGCGAGACCTGACAAAATAACTTCAATGTTCCACTATTCTGAAGTTTCTGATTCACCAGCTTGTGCATGTTCGTAATATAAATCTCATGGAGAATAGTAGGAGAAAATAAAAAGAAATGCAGAGATTTTATTAAGCACTTGCAAGGACATGGATTTTAAAGTAACAGCGTACAAAGCTAAATACATTGAATTTCAGTAGGATCGTACTACTGCTAATTATGGTTTAGTGAACATATCAAATAATATTTTCTACAAAGTAGATACTTTCAAATTTCCAAGATCAATATCACTAGACCTGAACTATATACTAAAACGGAATTAATGTCGACTCAAAAAATAAATTTGTGATATTTTCAATACAAGATCTTTTGTTGCCATGATTTCTGTCAAGGAGTGTGAATATTAACTTATATAAAACGAAAATCCTTCTTGTTGTACTGTATGGTTGTGAAACATGGCCGCTTACTCTGAGGGAAGAACGCAAACTGAAAGTATTTGAAAATAACATCCTGAGACGAAAATTCAGACCCAATATGAACCGGAATGGGGAACGACGGACATTTCTTAACTAGTAATTGCATAATTTGTACCGTTTAGCAAACTTTGTTGGACATATCAAGTCTGGAAGGCTCAAGTGGGCGGTTCATGAACCATGAATGGAAGAAGGTAGGGTTACTTTCAATGTTTTACCTGGAATCTCATTCGGAAAATGACCTTTAGGAAAGCATATAGACAGATGAGAGAATAATATTAGGATGGACCTAGCAGAAATATAAATACAAAGTATAAATTGGATCCAGTTGTGTAAGGACAGAAGTCAATGACCAATATTAATCAGCTTTCGGACGGGATTGCACCTCTAGATTCTATAGTTCCTAAAGTTTGTTATTTTGTTTGTATAGTTATTCTTAAGTCCGCAACAATTTGAGAAATATTAGATTGAAGAACGCCATTGAAGTGGGCCTGAGAAATAAATCTGAAAGTAACTCATAACTATAATATGAAGGTCAGATGCTGCCATAATGAAATAGCAAGTGCACAATAATACAAATTTAACTCTAGAGTTTTATTTAAATTATGACGGCAATTCATCGTTACGCACTGTACAAGAGTTTTGATATACAAGTGCAATTCATCTTAGATGTTAGGAAACAATATACTCAGTGGCATAACACAGTCAGAGCAATACAGCTAGTTGACGCTTCGTACGAAATAGGATCGTGTTAAATCCCAGGACCACTCAATATCAGGAAATGCACAACAATGTTTGTAAATTGCCCAAATATTTTTAATGTAATGAAACTGATTTTAGTTACCAAATGTACAATTGAATTATACTAGCATAGCATTCATTTAGCAGAGTGACTCTAAAAATCTATGTATGAGACAAATCTTTTAGGAAAGTATTCCGACCAACCGACCGACATATTCCAACATTCATATAAAATGATAGCACAGTACTGTTGTTGGACTGCATGCATCTCGAAAGAACATATTTACCTGGAATGCACTTATTAAATGCATTATACAAAACTTATGGGACGAATTGTAAGCTAATGGAACAAGCATTCAACCTAGCGATAGCCAAAGCTTACAGTCGAGAGCAAGCTTACCTACGGATAGCTATATGCGAAATACTAATAGAAGTAACGAAGATCAAGTTCCGAGTGAGATATTTTGACCGGAAATAAGTCATTTGCTCAAAGGTAACATTTCTAACAATGTTTGAAATACTGATGACATTCTGGAAATATTTTTCTTTTTATGTGTGTGTGTGTGTGTCTGTGTGCGTGTGAGCAATACCAAACGTCTACACATGGTGTAATTTATAGAAAAATGACAAATAAGGACACCAATAAATGTCGAAAAACACACTAATTATAAGACTGGTAAGTACTTAAATATCTATGGACATAGGGTTGCTCCTAAATGCAAAATCATTGTAAGTCACGGCTATAGAAAAGTCGTACATTGATCGGTATGGCACAGACATACCTTTATAGTTTATTAGAATTCATTCACGACAGTTGTTCTTTAATCCCTCAATAGTAGAAGATACAAATCGTGAGATTCAATACAAGAGTATCTAAAACTAAAAATATGATGTGTACACATTAGAAAGTTTAAAGGAATCAAATCAGAAATTGTACTTTATAAATGAATTAAATACTACTTACATTGAAGTACAAATTGAGTAATACGAATGTAATTTCCTGTTTTTGATTAAGAAAAGTAACATTAAAACTCAAATAGAGGCTGAATTTCTATTTACTTTACTATAGATATCTGAAGCTTAAAGAAACTACTATTTCATTATTGTTTATGACAAAATGTATTAAAATGTTTTCAATTACAATTTAAAAGGTGATCCTTTATATTACTGAGACTGTTACTAAAGCAAAAGTGTTGTTCTTAATTAAGAATATCCATACTTTAATAAACTCCAGTGTGCCAAACTTAAGGAAGAGATAGATAAAGCAACAAACAATATTGCTTTCTCGATGGAAATAAATGAAAACCATGAATTATATTATCAGAGGATATCACAAGTATACATCTAGAAAGACGTTGTATTCCTTTAGGTTAGTATGACACTAGCGCTGAAGGACTCTTCTTCACAAACGCAAAGGATTAAATTGAAAGTGATAAGACAATGTGTGTTAGCCAGAGAAGTGTTAATATGCATTTTTGGGTGTTACTCACAACCTTCTGAAAATGTCATTTGGATGACTTTACATAGGGATGAATTGTAGGGAAACTGACAAAAGGTCGGTGTACATTTAACCACAACGTCATTTCGGTTACATAAAGAACATTTCAAATTAGAGACAATATTGTATGAATGAAAAACAATGTTCGACCACGTCACAGCCAAAGACGACGGGAACTCTGTAAAACAACCAAGAAGTCTGCGGCATCAAACAGTGGATGTAATTGAAAACATACTTAACGGCACTACAAGTTTCCTACTCACAAGCTCCACAGTTTTGCTTCGACCGTATGTGGTGTTCTTACATCCTGCTGGCCACATGTAATTTTCCATTGACACGCTTAGATCAATGGCACTGTTTGTACGTCTGTCAAGAACAAGAGGAGTGGATCGAAGTTTCGAGGAAATCTCTTTACCGATGAGAGCAGAACCGATGATTCTGAACATACATTTCTGTGGTGTGTAACGTTTTGTTAAACACTATGGGCCTTATGCAGAGTCGTTTTGCGGCGCATTTAGTGCCATACTAAAGAGTTCGACTAACGTAAGTCTCCTGCAATAGTCAGTAGTTTAGTATGACTCTAATCATACTTCGAAACGACTCTGCATAAGGCGGTATAACATTAAATTACACTTTCTTTTTTACAGACTCTAATATTAAATTAAGACAAAAATATATACATATATCTATTCCCTTATGAAAATTAATTTATACAGTTATATTGTATTCAATCGAGACATCTTGGAACGAGTCCATTGTTCCAACGGAGTATAAGCGATGATCCAGAGGCAATTCCATCCGTAATGGTCGAGTGGCGACTTGGTTGTCAATGGTCGGGTGGCGACTCGTTACATATGAAAGATGGGAACGAACAGGAAAACCGAGGAAACTGTCGAGCATGATCATTTTGGTTATCCAGTGTTTTTTTTTTCTGTGGAAAGCTATAATGTTTAATTTGCATATCGACCAGCCAATATTCGAATGCAGTACGCTGACTAGTCTCCGTTATTGTGACATTGTATGCCTTCTCCACATGTGTGTATTTAGAGACAGAGGTGTTTCCAACTTCTGACGAAATGATCACGAAAGAAATGAAGGAGAAAATGGTCGTTAGAGTGCTTTGAAACCTTAACAGGCACAGTGCCGTGCGTGAGGGAAGCGACTAAGGGAGCGGAAAATTCAGGAGGAAAAGGGAGGAAGGAAAGTGTATTAAAAGTTTTCAAAATCAATGAAAACCACGGTTTATTTTTGAAAGTTTTCTTACTGCAACCATAGTTGCGCTTCGTGGCTTTTCTAGGTACCTCACTCATATGTGCGGATGCGCTGCCGTATTCTCTCGCCTCTGTCCCTGATTTTTCGCCTTACAGCACTGGACAGATACTCATATTGATTGGAATCTGGTGCTTCAGGGCACTGGATTATTTTTTTTAAAAGTTAACTAATTTCACGAACCTTCCTCAGTATGTTTAACATTGTTCCCCGTTTAACTCACTTTTACAGTTTTTTTCCAGTAACGCTTTAAGAACAGGGACAAAAACACAGAAACATTGAGGACAGTGAATATCAAAAACACTATTCAAGCGTTCTTTCCTTGTCTTAACTGAAACAATAAAATATGGTGAACATGCAATTTTTGATTCCCATCTTCTATGTTTTGTCCAATCCAGAGTTGGAGTGGGTCAGTGGGTCTATACATCAAACGTTATATAATTGTTCTAAGTCACTTTTGTCATAGGTTTATTAAGAAACAATGAAAAGATGTTGGCGTTTTTCTTGTATTTTGAATTTTTAGAATAGAAGGTTTTGAAATTTTATGTTTTGTTAGGGATATATTCAACAGAAAATGATATAATACTTATCGCTAAAAATACATTTCACCGAAATTGTCATTAATAAGCAAGAAAAAATAATCAATCAAATTGTCTGAAAGCCCAAACTTTCTACTTGCGTTACGAGAAGTGACATCTCTACTTAATGAATATTTTTTCAGCCGAACACATCCAGGTAACAAATACATCTATTTTTTTTATTTTTGGCAATTTCATAAATTTAATTAGCACTTATACATAGTATGTTACGTAGATGTGGTTTTTAAAGCATCATGCACAAAAAGCAGTACCACATGTCAAAATGTGCTCTTTCTTTATTTGTACTTTATATACATGTTGAGAAAAGAAAGAAACGGCGAAGAAACTGAGATTAATATAGCTACGTAGATTTATTAGCGATTGAATTTTTACTTCTGAAACGAAGAAACATTTTTATACTACTATCGCTAATAGGCAAAATATAGTGAATTGGCCAAGGTCGCAACTGAAGGATTAGCGAGGTTTGATGACTAGTAATATTTCTATTGTTTAGAATTTTGAAATGCTTGTAGATTTAGAGGTAGAGGATGAGTAGTGGTACATGTTGAACATCGCATACAAAAGAAAAAGCACTAAGAACAAGACAGATAATCTGTTTGACGAAAGGGTACTAATAACCAGATGTCATGGAAGACAAAACATATTTCATAAGTTAAAGTGTGAATATGATAACTCATTATTGAGCATTCGAATGTAAGTTTCTCTCTAGGTTATAAAGAAAAGTACATAGTAATATTATTGTAATTACAATATGAACTTTTTGTCCATCTTAAATATTTAATTTTGCATTTTACAAAGAGAAAAGAATTGAACGCACATTGACAAAGAATAGAAGCACTCAGAAGGAATCAAGGGAATGGAATGAAACTTTACAGATTGAAAGACCATACAATTAAATTGTAAGAATTAAATATCAGATAAATCCCACATCGAGTTTAGTTCTATGACAGTAATGAGTGTTTGATATCAGTAAGCTGCAGCACCCCTCGGGGATGGATACATGCGTTGACGCATATTGGAAGTGAGTAGTAGTCGTAGTATCGTTGCCTGAGGAAAGTCAGGCCACCACGGCTCGACATCTGACCAATCGGCAGTGACATGGAGTTTCTTCAAGTGCTGTTCAATAACATCTACAATTGCGGAAAGATCAGATAATCTTCTTGAGAAGAGAAGAGGCTTTATATTACATTTCCATAAATACGCTTCTATCTATAACTAAGTATTGTATAACTGAGGTATTGTACAAGCATACTTTGTAAGAGAACTACCATACACAGACACATTTTCACAGTTTCTAAACCTGTCAGAATTTTCCGGATGACTACGAGAGCTGAAAGAAAGTAATACGTGATGACTTCCAACACAATGATGTCAGGATGACAGGAGTAATGCTGCTGTGACATTCTAAAATATTGAATGCGACTGACCTGTATCCCCGGCACTGTCATCAACGCACAGGATGGTAAAATATCGCAAAGTAGTCTCGAGAGTCACCACTGTATATTATCTTTGGCTTCTATTAGGATTTTATGTTGCCGAGTGAGACCCCACATCATATATTGCAGTTTATGTACTGGTGTAGTAAATATCTAAGCAACAGGTAATGTAAACAAAACCATATTATACTATCCTCCAGAAACGTTGTGGGATATCACAGGATGTTGTACTAGAGAGCCCATTCACTACTTGTGTCTGAACGGCAGCAAAGACTTCAGAGGATTACATATTTCTTTATGCACAATGTTACAATCCTTCCGTGCTTCCATTCGTGCCTGAACATCGAGCTTTAACGGATCTACTGTCGTCAACATTAGGACATAGTGACATTATATACCCCACATGATTGACAACATAACGAAAAATCAATACGAATCAGTGCAATAGCACGCAGCATTCCCGTTTAAGCACCGCTGAATGTTGTTTAACGGAAGGACATGTTAATATATGTAGCTGTTCATACTCCTGCTATATGCTGACAACGTCGACTAGAACTTACAACTAACGAACACGATTTTTAGTGCTTACTTTACTACTTTCTGGTGGTCATTCGATATATTACTGATGATTGGTATCCTAATCATTCACACGTCTTCCATACGCTACACATCTAAAGAATTGTAGTTGAATGATTAATTCTTTCTTTTTCTTTGACTGTAAGTGACATATAATATTTAATAACCTTACCTTAATACTGATACCCAAAGAATCTGAGTGATTTGGGCGTATCGTACCATTCCTTATTTTGGTTTAATATCTAAAATAAAAAAAATAAAAATGAAGTTAACTAATATTTACTGTAAGTCATTTATTAGTGCACTAACTAAAATTCAAGTATACAGAGTGTTTAAAAGCAACACCGATAACGTTTGGGAAGTGATTCCTGACACCAAGATAAGACGAAAAGTATAGAACAACCTGAGGGCACAAACGCTTCCTTTCGGAGTTATAGGCTGCCGATAACATCAAAATGAAAGTCCATAGCTCCAATACTATCGGACCTACCTAGTCACGTCAAGACTTTATTTTGGAATTGGTACTTGCCCTATGAAATTTTATGTTACAGAATCCTGCAGTACTTCCGCAACAATTTTCATAGAGGTAGTTTGTGAGTAGTTCAAATTATATACTCGTACCCAAACTGCCTTGACAAAATTTGTTGCTTGAGAACCATTGGATTCTGAAAAATGAAACAATAAACATTTAATGTATTGGCTCGTTTCTTATTGATTTTCAGGATAACTACTTCGAAGTCATAAGTGAAGTACATTTTTATTTTCTGCACAATTAATGGTAAGTTTTAAGGAAGTTACAAAGTTTAAAAGTTACAAAAGTAGTTTAATTTATTGCAATAATTATAGTGATAAGTTTTGGTGACTATTAAAGTATTTTTTATCGAAGTGGGATCGAAAGATTTAGTTGTGTATATGTGTTACAATACTCAACTATGCCATACTGTAATAAATGATATTAATAGCAGCTTAATTCGAACTGACATGAAGTTCAAAACGGGCTGGATGGTGCACAGCTATCTTCGAAAAGGACTCACAAGCAACTGGCATGAGATTCGAAGCACGCTGGATTGTATACACATGACGTTAGTCCTGCTTCAAATTATCTTACAGGAGCGTCAACATATGTGTATAATGTTACTTTGGTGAGGGATTTCTATTTCGATTTGAAATATGATTATGAAATTTCATATTATTATTTTATACGATGATATATTGCCGTCTCGACAACACTTCAATAACGTATCTTTAGTATCTTGTGGTTTCTTATCAAAAGAATAATACAAACCAACCAAGTTCTCTCAATTCCTGTTGGGGTATTATAATTGTGTGTTGTGTGGTGTTGTTAACATAATGTATGACATGCTTTCTACTGTTCAGTTCCTGACGTTTGTTTTTGAATTATTGTGCAAATATTGAAATAGATCCATGGATGGGTGCACGAACGTAGGTCTTTTGATAAATTGGCCACAATTTTCAAAAACTTGCTTTACGGTCTTTCACTAAACATGAGTAATCAGGATAATTAGCGAGAATCATAATGAATTTTTATAGGTAACAAGTATGTAAACAAAATCAAATTGGGTTTCCTGTAATTTTCACGACGCAAGCACTTACGGAATAGGGATTTAAGGTAGGCGCGTGATTAAAATTTAAAACGTTAGAGCTTAATATAGTATTGTTATATGATCTAACCGTAATAAATTCTCAGTGATGGATCTTACAATACAACATGGATTATCAACTACTTGTGTTCTGCCTTGTCAATTGTATAATTGTCTTAAGTAGAGACAGTAAGATGGATCTGAAAACTCTATAATGTATTTGTTGCTGTTGAAAAAAAGAATAAAATTATTAAAGAAGATTCCATCCAAAAGTGCCGCTAAACATCACACCGGAATTACTTAACATATAAGCTGCCAAATTCTTATTTTAATCTCTTTAGGCTCAATACGTTTTAGATAATTTAATATTGTTGCATATAATTAAATGTTAGAATAATGCTTCTGGAATCAGATTTATTTTAACTTCAAAATAAACTAAAGTGGCTATATGGATAATGCTAAAATTGGATATAAATTCTTTGGTGATGATTATAACTAGGTAATTTGTTCTCTTTTTTGCTAGCAACATTAAAATATATACATCCATTGCAATTAAATATTTATTTAACGAACTACTTTCCAAAGTACAAAAGCTCAAAACAATAACAAATCATGAAGAAGAACATAGATAAGGCACGATGTATCCAAATTTGGTCAGATCTGTGAATAAACTGTCTGTAATAAGTCTTCACTCACGGAGGTGGCCTAATGGATCAAATCCGTATTCTTCCGATTCTGATTCTAGAGCATACACACTAACGAGCAGTCACTTGGGAAACTAGCTATACAACTTATGAGCCATATACTGACATATTAACTACCTAGGTATAGTCATGCATATTCTATTCAAATATCATTTCCTGTTGAGTAATATTTTTCAACATTTTTACGGAGAAATATCGTTCTAAAAGAAATAGGTCTCGTGTTAAGAAATTGTTGTTAAAAATTTAATTTCTTCGAAGTCCTTGATATTATTTACAACTGAATATGAATTTCGTAATCTATAAACGAGTTCCAGATTAGATATTAAGATAGTTGAATTTGTACAAGACTTCTTTTGAAACATTTTTCTATAACGTAAGTGTACATTACTAATGCTTTAAAATTATTCTCACAATTTGTGTTGGTCTTAATTAATACAAGTAGAATTCCGAGGATGGAAATATTGTAAACTACATTAGATCATACTTAAAAGTAATAGAATGATACACCAGTTTAATAACCATAATATTTTGCAAATTTAAAAAAAGTAATAGAAGCATCATTTGTAACTGACACAGCTTAGAAGTATTAGAAAACTAGTATTTATATTTAAATACATACTCTACATTGTGGAATTAGCTAAACTGTTATTATAATATACTCCCGAACAAGATCATATATTACCTTGAACTAAGACAACTATTTAGGTGAGCCTCATATTACGATCAATGAAACTTACTTTTGAATATCCAGAAAAAAAGATTAGTACATGGGTGTAGGTCTGTATGTGTATTAATTAGTTATATGAGGAAAGTTTCACACTAGAAAAATATGAAATTTTCTTCACAGTTTCATTAGCTTCACATAATTAAAGCACGTATTTGAACAATAACTGCTTATACAAATATAATGCCACCCGAACGATACAAACGTTTAAGATACACTATTCATGAACTCAACAGTGTTGCTAAGGGAAACATCAAAATATTATTCCTTTATTGAGTCAGCCATCTTGAACGGCATGAATACTCATTAATATTCAGGTTCGTGATACTGTTTTGGAATAATACCCTTCGTGTGATATGAAGTAAGCATAGCGTGTGTTGTTTCTAAACTATTTGTGCACGACGAAACGAAAATTACATGCTAATGAGATTATTGATTAAAACTCTTTCAATATGTGGACATAAGTTGTAATATCGACTTAAATGGATTAAAGAACGAATCACTTGATATACTGCTGGCAATTAAAATTTCAAATACAACCTACAAAATTAGAGGTAGTAGAAAGTTCTACGAATATATCTTAACGAATAAGTATTAAATTATAAGACGAATTTATCCATGCAATATAAACAAAGTTGTTTGGATTTCAATTTATGATACAAAAGGCTGATAAAAACGTGATAGTTAGTTACTTTGATACCTAAGAGCTGTATTCCAAAAGAATATAACGAAATTGAAAGGTGTGAAATATAGCAGGAAATAATTCAGACTGTCAGAATAACTGTCAGATTTATCAAGATATAGAATACAAAGTAGTAATTAATGACATGACTTTTAAAGCTATTCCGATAAAAGCTCATTGGATTTTTGGGAGTTTGAGCTCCTGGAAACATGTCATTATCGTTCATATACGCGCACTAGTGAATGGTAGCGTAAGATCAACCAGCAGAAAATATAACGGTCAGTACCAACTACTTTATAAGTAGGCTAATACATT
The DNA here is from genome assembly GCF_964235325.1 of Thermobia domestica. Lineage (NCBI taxonomy): Eukaryota > Metazoa > Arthropoda > Insecta > Zygentoma > Lepismatidae > Thermobia > Thermobia domestica. Next base: position 51,960,295 of record NC_137456.1, read on the forward strand.
ACTAGGAAAGTAGTGAATAATGGATTATATCTTGTTCTTGTGCATGACAAGGCATGTGTCTCCATCATGTGTTCAAACGGCAACAAGTTATCATCTTGAGTTTAATCATAACAATTTTGAATGGAATATAAATTACATTTAAATACTTTTTTGAAGAATCAGAGTTGAAAACCGTCTTCTTCCAATGATTCTAGAATGTCGCGTGCGATATTCAATTGTGCTTTGCTTATTGCAAGAAATTATGTATAGCCAAACCTCTTCAAATAAAATCGATAAACATGGACTTGTTTATCACGATGCTGAATACAGAAGAAGACCCCTCCGTAAAAAGGATATCCCAGGTGGGTATATGCCTTTGCAATTTGATTCAAGATAGATTCTTCCTTATTCGACAGAAGATACCCAGTATGTTTATCTCTTTCTTTTTTCACGTTTCACTACCTTATTATGTGCGACTTTTATTCCCTCTTCTCTCCTCTACAAGGGATTCAAAAGCACCAGGCGTCTGAACGGTGTCATAAATTATCGTAACTCAAAACAAACTCGAGCATATCGAGTTGCTTAGGAATCAGACGGATTGCTTGTGACACCTACACTAAGCCCAAGATAGCATAAACAGAATTCATAAGTGTCTGGGTTGCTTTCTTTCATGGTAGTTCATTTGTTCTCCAAAATTATAGTTGACAACGTTTTTAAGCAAACCGAGTACAAGTGCAGAGTTATCTTTTTTTGAAAAAAAAAGTGCTACGGAGTAGAGCTCGAAGAATATTTTCTTTTGAGTGTGTGTGTGTTTACAATTTTTTCAGACAATGACGAATTATTAACTGACATTGACTATAGTGACAGTAGTGTAGAAGACAAGTGTTTAGCATTTCCACTAGAAAAGATACTAGGTAAGTAATTTAGTCGCTATATTTTAGGATGCACAATCAAAATTCTTGAGTTTGCTAGAATAGTATATTTACAGTGTGAATAATGTTGCCAATTTATGTGTCATAAACTCAACTGGAGGAAGGAAAAGTGGAATCTCCATTCCGGCAACACCGCGCGGAAAGTCGCGCACCATTGGCTACTGCCAGTGATGCTTTACATATGAAACACACAGTAATGTAAATCTGAATGAATATAAATACATCCACCTACAAAAATATTTTCATTCTTATACAGGTATATATAGGAAAATACAAGGTGGTCCAGGGGCCAACTTCAAATGTTCAAATTTGAGTATGTATTGAATCATACCTCATTCAATAGTCCTTGAAAAACGAAACAACTTTTGTAGGAAGCAATTTTCGATTTGGACTATCGTTTTCAAAATGGCCGCAAAAAGTGGGTCCTGTATCAGATAAAAGGTCCAGTGCTTATAAATCAGAAACGGCTGAGAATAACAAGATGAAACAAAAACTGAGATAGGAAAATGTCATAGGGCACATCACATGGTGTCGTTGTGGTGACCCCCAGGGCCCTCCTCGAAGGGAGGCCAGGGGCAAACTTCAAATTTTCAAATTGAAAATGTATTCAATCATACCCCATTCAATAGTCCTTGAAAAATAAAACAACTTTTGTAGGAAATAATGTTCCATTTGGGTCACCGTTATCAAAATGGCCTCAAAAAGATGGGTCCTGTATCAGATAAAACGTCCAGTGCTTATAAATCAGAAACGGCTGAGAATAGAGAGATGAAAAAAAACTGATAGGGAACGATGATAAAGCATATCAAGTGGTGTTGTTGTGGTGACCCTCAGGGAACTCCGTGAAGGGGGCCCAGGTGCCAACCTAAAACTGATACAGGACTTTTTGCGGCCACCTTGAAAACGGTGGCCCAAATCGAAAATTGTTTCCTCAAAAGTTGCTTCGTTTTTCAAGGACTATTGAATGAGGTATGATTGAATACATATTCCCTTTTGAAAATTTGAAGTTGGCCCCTGGCCCCCCTTGAAGATGGCCCTGGGGGTCACCACAACAACACCACGTGCTGTGCCCTATGACGTTTTCCTATCTCAGTTTTTGTTTCATCTTCTTATTCTCAGCCGTTTCGGATGTATAAGCAGTGGACGTTTTATCTGATATAGGACCCACTTTTCACGGTCATTTTGAAAACAGTGGCCCAAATCGAAAATTGGTTCTTACAAAAGTTGTTTCGTTTTTCAAGGACAATTGAATGAAGTATGATTCAATATAGGTTCCCATTTGAAAATTTGAAGTTGGCCCCTGGTCCCACCTGAAGAAGGGCCCTGGGGGTCACCACAACATCATGTGATGTGCCTATGACATTTTCCTATCTCAGTTTTTGTTTCATCTTTTTATTCTCAGTAGTTTTGCATTTATAAGCACTGGACGTTTTATCTGAAACACCCTGTAGATATATGAATACGTAACACAAACAAATACTTTTCAGTTTTTTTTGTCAAACGCTTTTTTCTGTAAGGTTTGCTGAATTTCTTATGCTTTTCTTCCGCCGTTTGTCGTCTTCCGCCGTTTGCTAGTAAAATATTTTACCTTTTTTCTCACTTACTTGATCAAGATTTTCTGGAATGTAATCCAGATGTCAAAGTAGGAAATGTATATTAATACTCATGTCGCACCCAAGTTCTTGTAATTTCAACAACATAGTTTCTAGAATATTCTTATAATCTGAACTCTTTTATTTAGCGAGAAAATGCTGTTACACTTTTGAATGCTACCTTGGCATCTCTTTAATCTGGATCCATTGTTCTTTTAAAATATCTGTTTTCCGTAAGTTTTCTTATATCGGGACCATAAATATGCCTTCTTTCAATTTTCCATAGGATAAGGATGGAAATGTACTATATATAAACTTGAAACATGGTCCCTGTTTGCCAAGTGCTTTCACAAATTGTTTAATGAGTTCCAACTGAATGTCAAGATATGGAAGTAATATTTTTCCTAAGGAACAAAACGTTCATATGCAATATTTTTAGATCTTGGATTCCAAAATACTCGTAATAGCCATTCCCTTCTTACCCAATGCTCACTACTAGCCCTACTATCCCACTCGTAAATGAAACATAGCATTTTCGTATATCCAGATTGCTGTCCTAGTAAAATGCCCAAAAACCTTGAACTCACTACACTTCCCATCTATGTTCTTCATATTTAATTTTCCTTAGAATTAATTTCATAGCTTCTTCATTGAAATCGAATGGGCAATAGGTACACGCGGACATTTATTTTCATTGTGTAAAAGGACAGCTTTTAAACTTGTTTTGTTACAATCAACAAACACTCTCCAGCTAGTGGAAAGTAGAAGAAAACTTAGCTTATTAAGCAAATCCAACACACCACTATAGCACACAAGGGTTTCTTGTACAAAGTAGAGTGAAAATTGTTTTTCACTTTCTGTAGAAGGCAAATGTCGTTCCAGATGCCAGAAGGTTCATTTTGTGAAGTCGAAAACTAAGAACTTCTGCTGACTCCTTTGACAGATTTAAGTCCAGAACGAAATCAGTAAGATCATTTTGTGAAACGTATAAGATGAGATAACCCACTAGGCGGTTCAAACTTGTCATTTTCTATTTCACTTTACTGGCTTGGAGATCTACAATCACTACCACATTGTAGCAGTGATGAAGGTTTTGGGACAGGAATGTCTGGATCATAGCCCACACGCCCTATAGCGGATTAAATATTTGGGTAAACTACCTTCTTGTTATTTCTAGCATTGAGACCAACAGTTTCACAAAAGCAGAAGTAACAATCGACAGTATGATTTTTCGGTTTTTGCAAACCATAGGACACCTGTTTTCCTTTATTCCAGTTTCTTACAGATTCAACAAAAGAACGTCGCAATTTATATGGAGACTAAGGTTTTAACAGAAACGAGTCTAAGTCAAAACCGCCACAGCCAAAAACCCCACACTCAAGAAGTGTCAAAACCCGCACACGATCGGTCATAACTTCCACACAAATGGACAAATCTCCCAAACGTACGAACGGTAACCAACTCACAAATTGAATTTTTAGGCTATAACTCATTATCAATAATATTTTCAACAAAATGTATTCTTCGCCCTTTCTGGAAATCACCTGTTTGCTTTAATAATCGTAGAAAACTAAGTTATAAGAAATCTACGTTGCCGAGGAAGTAATAAAAACAAGAGGTTAAAAAATCAAAAGATTCCCCACTTCTGTTTTACCAGCCACCAGTTGTAATGTAGAAGGGGCTAGGTCAAAGCTCACACAGCCAAAACTCCACAAATGTCAAAAAGTCCACACAATCAGTCATAACTCTCACACAAATGGACAAAGTACCAACATACAGCAATGGTCAGAATTCCTATATAAATGGACAAAACTCACACGCAAATGGACAACTCTAATACATAACAACTGTCATAATCTAGAGACAATTAGACAACATTCCACACGTAGATTGTCATACCCACCACACAAATGGACAGAAATCCCACACAATTCTGCGTGTGAACGTTTTGTTCATTATGTGAGGATTGTAACCATTTTTATGTATGGGAGTTTTGTCCATTCACGTCTAGATTGTGACCGTTGCTATAAATGGGAGTTGTCCGTTTGTGTGAGGATTATGACCGTTTGTGTGGGAGTTTTGACATTTTCTGTTTGTGGGAGTGTTGGCTGTGGGAGGTTTGACCTGCTTCCACGTAGAACAATACTATGATATGAATGACTGGGCTTTAGGCTCCCTGCACGAATCTCATGCTCCCTTGAATGATGATCAACAACAATGATAATGAAGAAATAGGTGAATATATTAAGGGAATGGCGAAAATACTAGACTCAAACCTGCCAAACTCAAGGGATGGAATGATTTGTGAAAATCATCACAGTAGCTGGTTCTTCCGTTTTCGACACCAGCGCATGTGATGGCTACATGAAAGTAAAATTGGATTTAGTGGACATATACAAAAAAACCCGACTGTAAAGTTCGAGCAGGAAACTTGAAGAAGATCTTGGTTTGTCTCTTAGTAACATCATGTTTGATAACTTACCTTAGGGTGAAATCACGTTGAAAACTTCAATGTGAACGTGGGCGACCTAAATGACATCTAAAGCATCTGGAAAATTTCATTCATCTTTTTGGTTACAAAGCGCCACTTTTCCATACTACCCACCTTAACAACAGTATCTTTTCGATACACCCTAATGAACATCCTAAAGTATCAAACTGGTTAAAATATATGAATAAGTAAGTGTTACAATAGTTCGTCAAGTTAGAAAGACCAAACGCGGCAAATTAAACTGGTCATAAGAAACAAGCGGACACTTGTCCAGCTTTCGTTTGTAGTCCCTTTGGTTAGAAAATGGAGATTACTAAATATTTAAGGCACATACAATTCAACGTTGTCTGTTACTGATGATCGCGTCATGTGTAAACAACAGAGCAATCCGAAACTAATTTTGAAACATAGTTTGTACCTTCTTTTGACTATGATTTTACTTTGCCTCTTTGGTTAAAGATCTCGTCCTATGAAAAAAGGGAAAATAAAAAAAAAATGAGAATAATATAGTATCTTACTAGGAAGATTATGCACAATATGTAAAATCTTCACTAAAATAGGGAGACACTCATCCGAGAGTTTAAAAAATGTGAGCTTAAAAGGAAACAAATGGGGGGCTATTCCTACATTTTTGGCCATATTGAAATGAAGCAGAATGTTCAAGCATTGTTTCAAGAATTTTCTGGGTTCCATAGGCGATGGAGTTAGTTAGTAAGTTAGTTAACATTTTATCGTGTTAAGCTCCATGCGATCTATTGCCCGATACATGCAGTAGAGGACAATATGCATGTTAAACAACTTAAGGTCTAAGGCTTAACTGTATTTTTGGGTCTAGGTCAAAGCCGTCACAGCCAAAAACCTCACACTCAAGAAATTTCAAAACCCCCACACGATTGATCATAATTCCCACACAAATGGACAAATCTCCCAAACGCACGAACGGTCAAAACCCCCACATTATGTCTTCCTTATAGTCCTTATCCGATTGATATTCCAATCAAGACTTTCAAAGTGTTTCTACTTTATTTCATCATAGCTACATGACATGCCCACCTAAATCTCGTAGACTTGATAACCCTAAGAATGCTTGGTAAGCCGTGTAATTTATGTAGTTCCTCGTTATGAAGTTTCCGTCATTCCGCATTCCCGTTCCTCTTGGTTGCGAATATTCGTCTCAGGATCATGTTCTCAAATACTTTCAGTCTATGTTTTCCCTCAGAGTAAGCGACCATGTTTCGCAACCTTACAGAACAACATTCATAATTATCGTTTTGTATATTTTAAGCTTCAGATTCCTCGACACAGCTCGCGACGACAAGAGATTTTGAACCAAATAATAACACGATTCCTCGCTTTTAGTCGACATTTAATTTCTTCGCGAATATGATTTCCGTCTGTTAATATTGATCCTAGGTATCTGAAAGTATCCATTTTTTTTTTCAAAACTATTATTTTGTATTTTTACGCATTCATAATTTATCGTATTACCGTGCCGGGGCACTTAAATGTATATACCGTAGGTATCTCAGCGTTTACTTCTAAATTCATATCAATGCAAGCGTTAAATAAGAGCTCTTCGTTTCTTTCTATTGGTCTCCTATCATCCCCTATTAAATTTACAATATCAGCATACGTCAAAACCTGGTGAATACCGTTCAACTCTAGGTCCTGTTTGCTACCTTTGATTTTCCTTATACCGTATTCCAGGACGAAGTTGAATAATAATGGTGACAAGCATCTCCTTGTTTCAGTCCATTCTCGAAGTCAAAGCTCGTATACAAAAGGTTTCCTACCCGGACTTTACTTTGGGATTCATTTAAACATACCTCAATTAATATAATAAGCTTTTTCAGTATCCCAGATTCTGTAAGAACGTTGTACAATGTTTCTCCTCTAAACGAGTGTAAAGCCTTTCTAAAATCAGTAAATATTTGATGTAATGGGATATTGTATTTCCAGTTCTTTTCGAGTATTTGGCAAATGGTAAATATTTGGTCGATAGTTGATCGATTTCGTGTAGATCCGCACTGATTATCTCCAATAATTTCATCAGCGTATGGGGTCAATCTTGCTAAAATAATATATGAAAGGTCTTTATATGATATTGACAGAAGAGTAAAGCCACGATAATTATTACAGTCAGTTTTGTTGCCTTTCTTGTGAATTTCAACAACGATTTATTCTTTCCACTCTTGTGGTAATTCTTCCTTGTTCAAGGTAAGGAGAATGAGTTTGTGTATCTTGTTCCACAATGTTTGTTTTCCAACTAAAATTAACTTAGCCGGAATTTCGTCTATACCCGGATACTTGTGTTTCTTTAATTTCTTTATTGCGATTTTTGCTTCTATTCTTTTGGTTTCTACTATATAGGATCCTGGGCTGTGTATCTCCTTTTTTCAGGCAAGTTAGTTTCTGGCTGCGTGTTATGCAACTCGTAAAAGAAATCCTTCCATGTATTCAAGAAATCTTTCCATCTGTATAGGTCAGAACTGTTCCGTCAACTTTCTTTAATATATAAGCACGAAGTTGAGAGCCTTTCTTAAATTCGTTGATCAACCTATGTATGACCCGAAGGTTTTCCGTTTTACTATTATCTTCAAGTTCCCTAATTTTACCTTTCAATAAGTCGACTTTCTTTGTTCCCCCTTGGAGACTTGTCCCCCTTCCCCAAAATTTAATATAAATTTTGAAGTTCCCCCTTGGAGATATTCACGATACGCCACTGGTGTTGCTACTATTTTTATTGCATTTTATACATACGATTTGGTAGTTCCATTGTTTGTTTGAGGGCTATATGTGCATTATTAGCTGAGATAAAGGCCTGCTACGGATACTCAGATACAAGTCTGCAACAAGCCTCTAGCGGCTAAATGGGAAAGGATATAACAAAGTTTGTCCTCTAAAAGTTGCATGACATTTAATGTCCTTTCAAACGATTCCAACAGTTATACCACTTTCCATTTCAAATTTTGAAGTTGCTCCCAGTTGGAGGTATTCACGAAACGCCACAGGTCTCGCTACAATTTTTATTGCATTCTACACATACGATTTCGTGATGCAATTATTTGTTTGAGGGATCTACGTGCAGTATTAGCTGCGATACAGGCCTGGTACGTACTTATTGTATCACCCTGTATATATATTATTCAAACTCTTTAGAAACTTGAAATTAAATCAATCCTTGTCAAGAAACATGAATCATAAAAACTATGACATACAATAATATTCCTATTTTACATTGGGTGTTCTCATATCTCACCGGATGAGTGTAGGCCCAAAATTACTAGTCAGTCTGAATTTGCTATCATGTGAAAGATATCTCGACCAATGTTTCCTCGGTTCAATAATGGTCCACCGTAAATGTTGTTGCTTTTTTGGGGGTGGGGTGCCATCAAAACAACACAATGACCGTCAGGCAAAGTGTCCACTCATGCTTCCTACGTGCCAATATGAACAATGAGTTTCCACCCATTGTAGTATTGTTAAATAAATTTGTAATTTCACACAATGTGTGACGTAAGTCCCACCTTCCTTGTTGCATAATCTAGAGATTGAACACTGCAGTCTTGATCGGACACCATATTTCTTCACGGAGCTAAGTATGTAGTTTTAAATGCCCCGGATGAGCGTGTAGCAATGATGTGGGAAACATCAAACTTCTGGACCACATGCAATTTCCAGTATTCCTATTAATCTTTTGTTAATTGATCAAGATGTTATATCATGTCATATTGTTGTAAGTAACGTCATCATGATGCATATTAACAGCTTTCTGACGCATTTCTTTCATTCAAGTACTTCATGTTATGAAACAGGCCCTTTGATACTACACTCACGCTGACCTCACGCCATACATTGGCATGCATCCTGTGTGGGTGACTTACAGAAACTTACTTTCTGCCTTTCATTAATTTCTACCGACTACACATATTGTGTGTTGTAGTTCTTCCCTATTTTAAAATGTATACAAAGTATAAATTGATTACAGAGAAACTTGACCAACCCATTTCACAATCAAATAATAGTTTTATCTGTGACAATACAAAAGAAGCTGGCGACCTGTATGTAGCTCTATATGTGTTTAAAGACCATGCATAATATTCAGGTGAAGAGATTTAACGTCGCAGAAAAGTTTATGAGTTTAACATCTGTGCCTATCAAAACAATGCCATAACAAGTTTTGATGTAAGTATTGGCACACTTATTTTGGAATGATCAGTTGTTACAAAATCTGTGATAAGATGCGTCTGGTTATTTGTTATCTTTACATAAACATTATTAATAATTTATTTGAGAGAATAATAGAATTAAAAGAGTTTAATGTAATGGTGGAAATTGAAACGCATTTTCAATCCCAAACTAAATGTTTTCTTTTCATTTAAAAGTAAGAGATGTATGGATGAATAATATAATTTTTATTTTAGAGATGATTAGACCTTTCTTTAAACAACAAACATGACATAAATGCTTACATTAAAATCCGTGTGTAACGAGTAATCAATATTTCTATTATCAAAAAGTCGATACTTTTAATAGTCGATATGGAAACAGGGCGTATGTTCGTATTTTTAAATTGTAATTAACATTTTGTTTGTGTTGCGTGTTTCTCGAAATTTGTGTAGTAAATATTGGAATGCACATGTTCTTCTAATTTGGATAAATTATTCAACAGTCCTGCTATGTTCACGTGGACTTACCAAAAAGTTACTCTTCGATTTTCTCGAATTTGAAACCGGTAAAAGGCATGTTCGTATGGTACAATAAGATACAAATGTAGAATAAACGATTCGTACAGAAAAATATTCACATTTGAGAAATTTATTTCCGGCTAGGTATACGTGAACTTAACAGGACCCTCTATTTTTTTTTATTTACGGTAAAACCAGGTACAAACGTTGTACAAACGTACAGGCTGCCTATATTTATAATTTTCATATCTGGTCCTATAAGTTCTCATATGTCAGGGCTCCCTTTTCCACAGCCTTTCCGCTTTAAAACTCTATGTTTTTTTTCTTGTCTTTTTACCGGAAGTGGTACAAACGAAACTTTTCGGTTCATTTCCATTCAAACTTAGTACAAACGATGGGCTTAAGTTTTGTTCCGGATTTCCAAGGTGGAAGGCTGCCCCCCATTTTATAACTGTTATGCCTTTGTTCCTGAACGGGTACAAACGAAAGTTTTGTGATACATTTTGCAACAAACGTAGTACAAACGAACTGTATAGATTTTGTTTCGAAATTTCAAGGTAGGGGGCTGCCGTTTTTACAGCCCTCAGTTTTAAACTCTTATAACTTTGTACCGGAAGTGGTACAAACGAAACATTTTGCGGTACATTCCGGTACTGTCTTGTTTCGAAATTCCAACATGGAAGGCTGGCGAAATGTACCTGTCAATTTTGGAGAGTTCAAAACAAGGTTTAAATTGTATACGAGGGTAGAGTTATATAGAGAACACCTTACTAGCAAGAATTATTTTCTGTGACTTCTTGAATAAGGTTAAGTTTACTAGCCTCACACGCTTATTTTCATACTACATAATTAAATTATCATTATATTACATAAGTTTTTTGTCGTGTGAACAATGTTTCAATATAATCTAACATAGCGCAACATGATGGAAAAAGCGATCAAATTATTGACTGCAGGGAATGCACTTACAATTTTCTCGTCAACGTTACGTTCAATATTGCATACAGTTTCAAAGTAATTTACAATCCAATTTGTATTTCAAAGTGATGCCATACTGTAAACAAATGATGGAGTATTTTATTTACAAAACAACTAAATCAGTTATAACATGAATGAAATTGTTTGATTTTGCCCTTGCTAACCTTTGCTCTATATCTTTTAGGGTTATTGAACTAGTCTAATGTTGTGTTTTTCCATGTTATGCACATTACAGTTGTACAGTAACTGATATTCTGTAATTCTGTAATTCCCCATAAAGATTCCTTATGAGTAATTGACAGTTGATAGGCTCAAACATCTTAACGCTTTCAACTGATACTGAAGTAGTGAAAATAATACATAAAAGTTGCCAGAAAAACGAGAAAATGATTTTGATTTTCCAGGCAACTCCTATATGATATAACTTTTCAATTTACTTTTATACATATGAACTTAAGTTTTATTACTGTTGCTATTTTAGCGGTTTAATATATTTTATTTTGTCATTAATATTTTGACATTGTGCCGAGTTAACATAGTTAAAATAAAAGGTTTTAAGATGCGTTCTTTGAACGGAAGGTGTATTTCACATAATGCTAACACATAGGACAGCAAATTGTCTATGATTTTCCCTACTAAAGTAACAATTTTATTAAAGTGCCATGTAATAAAAGTGCTTAACTGAGACAAACACAGAGGGACATTTTGGCTTATCTCGGGAGTACTCTCAGAAACATAGCACTTTTAAACATACCTAGGTTTGATGACGTTCATACTGTATTATTATGGTGTAGTATATTATTGATAGAATCATGCCGTATTAAAAATTGTGGTTTACAAGATCAAAAAAGTTTATCCTCGAAATTCTATATATGGATATAGAATGCACTACGTAAAACTATATAAATATTGATGACCATTATAGGATAAACATAAAATTTTGAAGCTTGTGAACGAATGAAAATCAAAACATCATCTTAATTTATGGTATATATATATATTCAGAGATCTAGTGTATACATCTAGTTTGTATATTTAATAACAATGCAATGCTTACATTAAAATCATATTTTATGTTGCAAAAGACAATAAAAAGGATTAAGAATCACAGCATGCTATAATATAAGAGTAATAAACTTCTACATTACTTGGCGTGATAGTAGACTAAGGGGGTATTCTTATTTCAATTTATTTAACGAGGTCAAGAAATGCAGATAGACGAAAGTGGGTGCCCGTAATACGAGTTTAGTATCTAGCAAATTCAAACTTAACAACGTTGGCCATTTTTGGTACGAGTTTAGTTCTTCAATTTTGGAGAATATACGTATGTTTATTTCAACCTGTATAACAGGGTTAAAACGTTTGAAGGATAAATACAATTCTACGCACCGCAAAATTCAACATTGATTTATATATATTAAATTCGATGTCGTTATATTAATTTCCATCTCACATACAAAGGAGATATTGGAACGAAGAGGCTTAAAATTCAAATTTAACAATATCATGGAAATAAACTTTTTGATCAATATTGAACATTTTTGATAGAAGAACAATCCTTCACATTCGGTAAGTTCATTATTGCTTATGGGAAATGAAAGGGATGCTGCAGACATTAATAATTCAATTTAGAAAATGAAATCATAGCTAAACATTCAAAATATAAATTTAGCTTCGTTACGTAAAGTTGGTTATATAAGACGTGTACATACACCTAAACGTGCAAATAGAACCAAGTAAGATCTAGTTGGAAATGTGATCTTACATGGCTATATTTCTTTCGCTAACCATATAATCACGTTTTCATTTCTTTATTTTCATTTCACTAAAAAAAACTGTCGCGGATGCTCATCAATATCATTATCAATGATTGTACTTTTAGTTCAATATTCTTCAAATGACATTCAACGAACAGCGAAAGGTAATGATGGATATTACAAAACTAAATTGTAATTAATTAATTAATGCTTTATCTGTAAAACTATTATGTAATTATAGTCTTTGAAATCGCTGTCAACCACTGAAGTTAACCGGCATTCGCAATTCAACGTGTAAGATCACGCATTTATAATATGACGAGAGAAGTAGATTTCAGAGGCACATGTCTTTACGAATTTCACCATGAACACAGGGCGTTCCTTAACGTCAGCTCGAGTCGAGTATCAAAAAAACTTTGCTTTTCCGAAGTCAGGGTACTAATGCTGAAGACCGATCACGAGGAACACTTTGTTATTAGTGTGTATTATATCAATCATCAAGACTACATCAATAATATGGAAGTACGTACCTCTTTCATATTTCTCAATGCCTAGTCATGAGTCAGTCCTTGGGATGTTTCAAATAGACACACATGAAAGTAAATACTGACACATTATACATTCCCTACAAATCCTATTCCTTAATTTCAATAGTAAAGATTAATAATAAATTTTGGCGTACGAAATTGTCGATTTCTAGAACATTAAGAAGGTTGTTATTGCTATGATGCCTCTTGCATACGTCCCGTTCTACGCAAATCATAGATATTACATTGCATAACTACAATATGTTACAAAAATTATAGCCATATGTAACTGTCTCACAGAAACTAAAATGTAGTGGTTTGTTAGAAAGCACATCAGAAAAGACGAGTGATGCTTTAAAAGTATCAGTGAAAACGAGCTGACAAAATACTGTCACTGCAACAGGAAACCTCTGATAATGAAAAAATTGATAAGTAGGTGAGTTGAATTAACTTATCAACATTTCTAAATTAACTTCTCTCAAAAAATATCTAGACGTATTCATGATATCAATTAACGCCTACTATTAGAATATATATATCAAGTAAACAATCAGATCACTACTTCTTTGTACTTTCTAGTGTGGAGTTTGACATCCGTTGACCGTAAAACATAATAAATAATATTACGAAATTAAGTTACTTATACTAGATATATTTATGTTACGGTATTATGTATTAGAAAAGAACATTTATAAATACGTAATGTACAATCATTATTGTTCTTAGTACTAATACAACGTAACAGTTAAACAAATAAATTTACTTTATTAACTTAGAATAAAAGACGCGAATAGAGGATAGAGACGTTGTAAGTATATCATTCTTAACTTTTGTTCTGCTCTAATTTTACGAAATTACTAAAAGAAAAAACTCGCTCTTTCCTTACCTGTTCTACAGTACAACCGTTATCTATTCACGTGTACACTAGCGTCAACTTATATAACTTCTTTAGTGTGTAATAACATGTGGCATTCATACATAGGCGGCGGTACGTAGGACATTTTGAGACATTTCTTCTCATGGGAAATTTCGATAACTATTGACACAGGTATAACGCCAACAGAATATGAGGTTAACAGTGGTTATTTAAGCAAAGCCTGTAAGTGTCAATAAACATAGAATATGTAGCTACACCACATGTAATTATAGTTTGTGATATCAGTTGCGGAAATTGTCTATATAGTTAATATGTCTTCTTCTCGTCCGTGTTTTGTTCATTTTGTATAGATAACATCAAAAACGCAAGATAAAGGAAGGCATAATTATATACTACAGGCAAGAAGTAAACCCCAATTAAGTAATATGAAACACGTTAGTATAGAGACTACAATAGATTGTACTCATTATTAAGAGGAATTTCTAGTATTGCAACATAGTATTGACAAAACAATAACAAACTTGATAATAAAGAACTTAATGGACGCCTTACATTAATTATTTTTAATACTACAATCTGCTCACCAAAACTGTATAAGTAGCTTTCTATTCACGTGTTTATAGTCATTATTGAGAAAAAACTTTTTGATCCAATAATGCAATAATTATATAACGCTGTAAATTATACATTCCGTAGAGGTGAATTCGGTGATAATTACGTATAAAACATTTTCAAGTAACAACCTTTGCTATCTGTAACAGAAAATGAAAAAAGAAACTACAAACACTAATCTCGTATACTGTTCTTGACCTCATAAATGGAACATAATGAATTCAAGATGTTCGACGATGAGGTACAGAGTACATGAAATTAAAATTACAAATTTAACCTGATAAGTCCTATAATCGAGAAAACAATTGAAAACGTACTGTAAAATCTTGGTAATCGAGATACTTTTAAACTAATATTAATATAATAGAAATTTTGTCTTCCATAAACATATTTTTAAAATATTATGCTGATTCAATTACTATCTTGTCCAAACTTGTCATTTCTGTGTCACTTTTCTGGCTTAAAAAACTACAAATACTTCCACACTGTAGCAGTGATGAAGGTTATGGGACACAAATGTGTAGACCATAACCAACAGGCCCTATAGCGGATTAAATATTCGGGTAATCTATCTTCTTATTTCTAGCATTGAAGACATCAGTTTCACAAAAACAGAAGTAACAATCGTCAGTATGGTTTTTCAGTTCCATAGGACACCTGTTTTTCCTTATTCCAGTTTCGAGGATTCAACAAAGGAACTTCGCAATTTATGTGGGGCCTATGGTTTTGATAGAGACCATGTTTTATATGAAAATAAGTGTAATATGGTTCTTGGACAAATTTCGAATAGGATTCCCTTTCTTTTGGAATAAATTCACCGCAAATATAACAAAACATATTCTACTATATATACAAACACAACGTGCCATTTCTTCTCTGTCTACAGCACAGGAGCACAGAATCACAGAAGAAGCGGATGCAACTAAAATCCTGATGTTATGCAAGTTGGGTTACTCATACATAAACATAAAACGGTGAATCTATGACCTATAAAAGAATTTATACCAGAGATTGTCTGGGACATTGTTCTGCACATTATACAAATACATTTGTATATAAAAATAAATGCCAACTACATTGACTAAATTTATAGCTAATTTTCTTTCCTCATACCTATACCAGACGCATAAATCCTTGCAAACTGTGCCGTGTCATCTTCGTGCGCACTGCTGCTATCTAGAGAGCGCTTGATGAACTAAAGAGCAAACAGATGCTAATAGATTCGAGAGTCTAATTGCTAGTAATTCTACAGTGATACGGAAAAGCAAATGCCAGATTCAGAAAGAGCGACCTCAAAAACATGTAATCCACGTGAAATTTTCTAAACAACAATACCCTTGCGGACCAGTGTAATTGGCACGTACATAATAGCTGTTCTCCACGTTTTATGGTATAAAGCATTTGCTAGGAGATTATTCGTTACTCTTTGTTGGTTTCCTGAAGTTACTGATTGAACATTTACGTCTTATAGCTGACAGTCCCTACAGCATAACTACGAATCGTACGGAGATTTTTTTTGCATTTGCGACGTCCCATAATGCTTGAACATTCCAAGGTGTACAACTCTCCTTCATTTCAATATGGCCAAACCTTTAGTACTATCCCCCATTTGTTTACTTTTAAGTTGACATTTTTATGGAAAGACTGGTATTATGGAAAGACGAACAAGGAATCCAGTGATACAAAATGTGACACCAATTTGCTGGATCTGAGTGTAAACGAGAAGGACAGGTATAGCCAAACCTGTTGAAATAAAATCGTTGAACATAGACTTGTTCATCACGATGCTGAATACAGAAGAAGAACCCCGCCTATAAGGGATATAATTCATTCCTAATCTACACGGGGAACGTAGGGAACACCATTACAGTATGACATTTGTAGCGTACATACAAATCGATAACAAGTGATGTAACTATATCTATCTCGTCGCACGTGTTAGATGTGCCTGCTCAAGATCTAAACAATTGGGAATCAGTATCTGACATGTGACAGTAATTTTCAATAACAAGGGCTACAAATGACAACCATCTGAAAGTTGTTTTCCTTTTGATAGTTGCATTTAATAGTTGTTGACTCGCTGATTACGAAAGTGAAACCCGTTGTTTCACATACCGTATTTTGTTCTAAAATTGACTTTGAAAATTGAACCCAATACCACAAAATGTGTATGTACATATTATATATGGAAACAGAAGTACGAAGGAACTATACAGATGCATGTAATTTATTGTGTGTTTCAAATGACAAGCGGCATGGCCTTGAGTTGTCTTCATGCCGCGTCCAATTAGCGTTGAGCGGTGTTACAATTCGCTACAAGTAGTTTTGCACACTTACTTCTCGCGCTACTGCGAATCTTGACAATACCAGAGGCGCTTATTAGAAATATTGTATTACCATATCAACTGCTCACTTTACGAAGTAGAGAAAATGAAGACGAACACATACGTGAACACTGCATGTTTTTATGTAAACTGGTTATGATGATACATGTTTTTTAAAGGTTTCCATATAAAACAATTTGTAAAACGAGCATTGCGTCCCGCGTCTAATTTCCAGTGGATTTTCCTCAAATTTGAAAATAGAACTCAACTTTTATTACAGGATAATCAGGGTTGTAACTAGCAGGTTGTTCTAGGGGAACATTACTTTCAGGGGGCGTAAAGCTTTTCACATATTAAAAACAGAACAAATGCTTGACTCGAGCTGACGTTAAGGAACGTCCTGTATTCATGGTGAAATACGTAAAGACATGTGCCTCTGAAATCTACTTCTCTCGTAATATTTATAAATGCGTGATCTTACGCGTTGAATTGCGAATGCCGGTTAACTTCAGTGGTTGACAACGATTTCAAAGACATAATTACATAATAGTTTTACAGATAAAGCATTAATTAATTAATTACAATTTAGTTTTGTAATATCCATCATTACCTTTCGCTGTCCGTTGAATGTCCTTTGAAGAATATTGAATTAAAAGTACAATCACGGATAATGATATTGATGAGCATCCGCAATAGTATTTTGAAGTGAACTGAAACTAAAGAATTAAAAACGTCGTTATATGGTTAGCGAAAGAAATATAACCGTGGAAGATTGCATTTCAAACTACAGCTTACTTGGTTATATTTGCACCTTTAGGTGTATGTATACGTCTCATATAACCAACTTTACGTAACGAAGCTAAATTTATATTTTGAATGTTTAGTTATGCTTTCATTTTCTAAATTGAGTAATCGATGTCTGCAGCATCCATTTCATTTCCCATAAACAAGAATGAACTTACCCAATGAGAAAGATTGTTCTTCTATCAAATATGTTCAACATTGATCGAGAAGTTTATTTGCATGATACTGTTAAATTTGAATTTTAAGCCTCTTCGATCAAGTATCTCTTTTGTATGCGAGGTGGAAATTAATATAACGACATCGAATTTAATATCTATAAATCAATGTTGAATTTTGCGGCGCGTAAAATTGTTTTTATCCTTCAAATGTTTTAACCCTGTTATCCAGGTTCAAATAAACATACGTATATTGTCCAAAAAGGAAGGACTAAACTCGTACTAAAACTGGCCAACGTTGTTAAGATTGAATTTGGTAGATACTAAACTCGTATTACGTTCACCATCTTTCTTCTATCTCCATTTCTTGTCCTCGTTAAATAAATGGAAATAAGGAAACCCTTTTAGTCTACTATCACGCCAAGTAATGTAGAAGTTTATTATTCTTATATTATAGCAAGCTTTGAATCTGAATTCTTTTTATTGTCTTTTGCAACAGACAATACGATTTTAATATAAGCAATGCATTGTTAGTAAATATACAAACTAGATGTATACACTAGATCTCTCCCTATATATATATATATATATATACAACAAATTAAGATGATGTTTTAATTTTTATTCGTTCACACGCTTCAGAATTTTATGGGTATCTTATAATGGTCACACACATTTATATATTTTACGTACTGCATTCTATATTCATATATAGAATTTCGAGAATAAACTTTTATGATCTTGTAAACCACACTTATAATACGGCATGATTCTATTAATAATATACTGCAACGTAATAGTACAGTGTGAATGTCATCAAACCTAGGTATGTTTAGAAGTGCTGTTTCTGAGAGTACTCCCAAAATAAGCCGAATTTTCCCTCTGGATTTGTCTCACTTAAGCATACATGACGCTTTAATAAAATTGTTACTTTAATAGGGAAAACCATAGATAATTTGCTGTCCTATGTGTTAACGTCATGTGTTAAGTGAAATGCATCCTTCCTTAACGACTTTAACTCGGCACAATGTCAAAATATTAATGACAAAATAAAATATACTAAACCGCTAAAATAGCAACAGTAAAGAACTAAAGTTCATATGTATAAAAGTAAATTGAAAATTTACATCATATAGGAGCTGCATGGAAAATCAAAATCATTTTCTGGTTTATCTGGCGACCTTTATGTATTATTTTCACTACTTCAGTATCAGTTGAAAACGTTAAAATGTTTGAGCCTATCAACCGGCAATTACTCATAAGGAATCTTTAGAATGTTAATTGCTGTACAACTGTATAACATGGAAAAAACACAACACTAAAACACAACATTAGACTAGTTGACTACCACTAAAAGATGTAGAGCAAAGGTTTGCAAGGGCAAAATCAAACAATTTCATTCATATTACAATTGATTTAGTTGTTTCGTAAATAAAAAACTGTATCATTGTTTACAGTGTCGTATCACTTTAAAATACAAATTAGATTGTATGTTACCTTGAAACTGTATCCAATATTAAACGGAAAGCTAATTACTTTCTAGTGCGGAGTTTGATATCCGTTCACCGGAAAATGTAATAAATAATATTACGAAATTAAGTTACATTTCCTAGATATATTTATGTTACGGTATTATGTTTAGAAGATAACATTTATAAATATGTGATGTACAATCATTATTGTTTTTAGTACTAATATCACGTAACAGTTAAACAAACAAATTTACTTTAGTAACCTAGAATTAAAGACAAGAGACAGTATTGCATGCTCAATATTATTCTTTTTGCTATATTTTGTAACTACGTGTTATATCGTATTAAGCATCCGGTAGAGACGTTGTAAGTATATCATTCTTAACTTCTGTTCTGCTCTAATTTTACGAAATTACTAAAAGAAAAAACTCGCTCTTTCCTTACCTGTTCTACAGTACAACCGTTATCTATTCACGTGCACACTAGCGTCAACTTTTATAACTTCTTTAGTGTGTAATAACATGTGGCATTCATACATAGGCGGCGGTACGTAGGACATTTTGAGACATTTCTTCTCTCGCGATGATAACTATTGACACAGGTATAACGCCAACAGAATATGAGGTTAACAGTGGTTATTTAAGCAAAGCCTGTAAGTGTCAATAAACATAGAATATGTAGCTACACCACATGTAATTATAGTTTGTGACATCAGTTGCGGAAATTGTCTATATAGTTAATATGTCTTCTTCTCGTCCGTGTTTTGTTCATTTTGTAAAAATAACATCAAAAACGCAAGATAAAGGAGGGCATAATTATATACGACAGGCAAGAAGTACAACCGAATTAAGTATAATGAAACAAGTTAGTATAGGAACAATAATAGATTTTAATCATTATTAAAAGGAATTTCTAGTATTGCAACACATAGAAAGCTTCATTTCTTTTTCTAGTTACTACAGGGCAGTTTTCAAAGATTAATATTGTACAGCATCGAAAATACCTAATAAATTATAAAGGAAAATATAGCATAACAAAGTATTGAAAAAACAATAATACAATTGATAATAAAGAACTTAAAGGACGCCTTACTATAATTATTTTTGAGTACTACAATCTGCTCACCAAAACTGTATATGTAGCTATCTATTCACGTGTTTATAGTCATTATTGAGAAAAAACTTTTTGATTCAATAATGCATTAATTATATGACGCTGTAAATTTTACATTCCGTACAAGTGAATTCCGTGGTAATTACGTATAAATCATATTTTGAAGTGAAAACCTTTGCCATTTGTAACAGAAAATGAAAAAAGAAACTAGAAACATTAATCATTTATACTGTTCTGAACCTCATAAATGGCACATTATGAATTCTAGATGTTCGACGATGAGGTACAGAGTACACGAGCCTAAAATTACAAATTTAACCTGATAAGTCCTATAATCGAGAAAACAATTGAAAACCTACTATAAAACCTTGGTAATTGAGATACATTTAAACTAATAATAATATAATAGAAGCTTTGTCTTCCATAAACATATTTTAACCCTACAACGGCCAACCTATTTTCCTAACATAAACAGCCAAGGTGAGTCCAATGGACTCACACTGTTGATATCGTGTTATCAGACCTTATATTGTGTTATTGAGTGTAATTTCGTATGTTTTTAAGTATTTCCGACGGCATGCAAGTATAACAACCATGTATTCTTATAGTGTTTACAAGCTCATCAGTGTTGCCATATGATGTAATATTTTCGTGGAAATTAAAATTATTTTTCTTGTATTGTTTAAAAAGTAGTGTAATTATAAATTTTAGTAGAAACAACTACTACACTTTCAAGAAACACTTTTCTCAAAGTACTATAAGTTATTACTAACAATATAAGTAATGCAATTGTAGGGGTGGGTTCCAAAAGAGCCTAAGTCAATTTTTGTCAATTTTGAGGTATTGGTTCTATTAAGTTCCATTTCAGCATCTTCGTGTATCGAACATGCTTTCATGCCAAAACTACATAAATCAAATTAGTTGTAGGCAAAAGAAAACTGAGTTATTGTATAAAATGTCCTTAGTCAACAGCAATCTCTGAAGTTATTTTGTGACTCATGCCTACAAACACTTATAAAACTCTCGCTATATATGATAATTTCACCTTTATCTTACGAAACGTAGAGAATTAAAATTTTCTTTTAGGTAGATTACTTTTCTTTCACGGAAATAGAATGATGGAAACTCACAAAATATCGTCTCCTGAAAAACTTACTTTTTTGACTTAGGCTCTTTTGGAATTGAGCTCTTCAATTGCTGGTTTTGAATGTTCTCGTAATTTCCTGGAACTACTGATGAACATGCTTCGTTTCACTTGTTTGTTGATTTACATTTTTTGCAATATCTAAGAACAACCGAATATTCAGGACACACATGCTTTTGGCAGGTCCTGCATGTTTTCCTTTGCAATTGTCCTTTTCGCACATCACACAAGCAAAAAATATTTTCTTCTTTCTTTCTCCAACCTTATGTTGGTAACATGCATTAGCCTATATCAATAGTTTTGAACTCAGCAGCCACAAAGTGGATTGATTTGTCAAGACCTACAGCACGTCTATTGCCAATATGTGGCTGGATGAGACTTTCTGCTGTTGCAGTAAGAATATCCTTTCTGGAAGTCTTCCGATCAGGATGTAATGTACTCCAGACGAATAGGCTGCAATAGCGCATACATCAAACATATTCATAAAAAATAAATGGTCATATATTAGTCTTTCTTTGCCATGGATATTCATGGGGCAATTGGTCTCTTCCTTCCTTCAGTTTGATAAGAATTCGGGTGGAACGAACGTCTTTTGTTTTTCGGTGTTCCCACTAGTGTAAGGCCATTGCAAAGCAATGTGTTGGCGAGATCAAAATGTGTGAAATAATTATTCCATGTGATTTTTTTTTTACTCCCAGAGCGGGACTCCGCCAAATGCAAGACCACATTTTGTCCCAAGTTTTTTGGTTATTTTCTTTCCTTACGTAAAGTGTACCATACAAAAGGATAGTGTGTTTCTATTTATCATACCTTCATCCCACATCTGCTATTTAGAATCTGCTATTTATTATACCTTACCTGGTTTCAACGGCATATATTGCGTAAATAGACATCTTCGTGCGAATGGAACAAGCTGTTCGTCAAGATTCAAATTTTCCTAGGAACATAGTGGGTTTTCAAGCATTGGTTCATTTTTTCCCATACTTCACCCTTTGACGCCAGTTTATCTTTATTCCTTCTGTTACATCTTGTTATGTCATCAAATTGGATAAATGTGCGCAAATACTTGAATCTGTTTTTACTCATAGCACCGCGAAATATTGGTAGTCCATACTTTTTATCCCATAGCAGTTCTATGTTCAGATCTTTGGCTTTGAGACGACCAGTAGTATACAAAGGTCCAAGTAAATACTTCAATTCTCTCGACCAACTTCCGCTGATTTTGCATGTTGCTTCTTCATGAGTATACTGAACGATAGTCTTCACACCGTCTTGAATAAATAATAACAGAGCGTCTAAGGGATCTTCGATTATTTTATTAGGAAAAAGGAACCTTATTTACTCCCCCTGATGATGTTCTGAGATTTCGTCTTCTGTGGTCAAGAAGGTTCAGAATATTATGTGGTTCCGTCCTTTACATATAAAACCTTTTCATTACTTTGGCACCGATTACCAACATATTCAATCTCAGAATTACTAATCGTATGAGAAACTTCTAATGCTTCACTTTCCCAATCGCTTCCGCTATCTTCAAATTCACTGCACATAATGTCTTCGTCTTCATCCTCACGAGCTGGCGATTTACTTATACAATATTTGAAGAAGCAGTCATTTCTGAACTTTGATTAGCACTAACATACACTAACAGTTTCACAATCTGCACCACAAGAATCAACTGATACAAATGGGTCATATAATTATTAATTTAAAGACAATTACCTATATTACCACTGGGAACCCACATATATGAAGCAATTTAGTAATGAGTCCATTGGACTCATGTTGGCCTTTTGTGTTACGAAATTATAAATATATTTTTAAAACCTACCATAATGTATATTTTTTCAATTCCAAATTGTATTTACACTTTACATTACCTACCGATAGCATATCTAAAAAGAGACATCTATTGAGTAAGAAATAAATTGCAGCTGGATAAAAATTATACGCGATGAGTCCATTGGACTCACGTTGGCCGTTTAAGGGTTAAAAATATTATGCTGATTTAATCATCATCTTGTCCAAATTGTTATTCCTACTTTATTTGATTCATTTATTCATTTCAATGCTCAATTATCGCTCCTCCGTAAAGATAGTTTGAATTAAATCGTATATCCTGACACCGGTTAGACCATTTATCACATGTTACTAGTTATAAATATAAATAATGATGTGAATTAAATGAAATGCTTCAGTTCAACGTTCCACGGTTAGTCATGTTAGGTTAAGGGAGACGATGATTAAAGGAAGAGATTCATGATGTAAGAATTGATAGAATGCGAAATTGGGAGGGAACGGATGTACCCAGAAAAACCCACGAGCACGATGTTATCCACCACAGACGTACTTGGCCGGGATCGAACCAGAAACCCTATGCACGATATTAATAACTCTAACGCTGATCTACAGTGCCTCCTTTTTATAACGTTAAAAATGACCCAAAACAAATATATGTTTACAAGTTACAATTTATTTGTGTCTGTTTTCACTGAGGGCAAAGATTGGGAATATATATATATATATATATATATATATATATATATATATATATATATATATATATATATATATATATATATATATATATATATATATATATATAAGAATAGTTAAAGGAATTTAGATCTCCACAATCAAACGTAATGGTGTACGGAGTTATTACGTTTGCAACTTGTCGTTTCATTTTCTGTATGCAATGATTGATTTGTTAAAGCGAACAAAGAAACCTGTAATATATCATTACATTCTATGTAATGAACTCTTCATTGAGAGGGGTCTATTTTTTCACGTACTGTACTGTACCATCCCAGTTATTCCAAAATATGTTTCGTTTCATATATTGTAACCATTTGATTATTATTATACTCAAAATTAATGTGGAAGCTTGGAATAATTTAGTAGAAATTATATTTATGGGGAATAATATCTTTATTTGTAAAATAGGCAAACATTGAAATCATCATCTTAATGCTATATGAAAACATAGGCCCGCTATTGGGAATAGATTCTCGGAATTAGCCACCAATCTGATTTTGGCAGGATAATTTAGACCCTCTTCATCCCGCTTGACATGCCCTTATCCTTCCAAAATCCGGTTATATCCAGATTTTACATTTTTAATTCGTTTCATATTCTCCACCACCAAAACTCTTTGTTTTGATTGGGACCATTTTCTGACGGTATCTTGTTAAGGCGCGAAACTTATTATACGCTACTTGGAAACACATCGAGCAACATCCTGCTAGTTTGCTACAGATATATATATATATATATATATATATATATATATATATATGAATTTGCACTAAAAAGCCTCATTATCAAGGTAAAAGTAGTTTCTGTTAAGACATAATCTATCCAGGAAATATTCAGAGTCCCAAAAGCATTAAAATCTCAGTGGAAAATAGACCAAAATCGGCAAAATATGGATATTCAATTTAAGTATCAGGATCGCCATGTTGGGGAATACACATAGTCAAAGACAGAAATCATAGTGCAGTGCATCCATTTTTTCGGTTTGAAGTGATCTGTTGAAATACATTTTACACTAAAAGTCTCCTCCTTTACAAGTAACTCTGAAATTCGTATTACGTTACGATAGGCCTGTCCTTATAAAGTTTTGTGTGTAGTTTTTTTTTCACATATCGGTAGTAGTACAGTTTCATGTAGTTACTTTTTTCATCATAATGTCAGTGTAAGTTTTGACCAGGGACTCTCATTTAATCCTAAATTGACAAAGCTTCCAACTATAATGGGTTGAACAAAAATCCATAGGTGTTCTTTTCCCTCGCATTGAAAATAACTTAAAGAACCATGAGTTAATTGGTAGAAGGGCCATTTGGACTTGATTTATTTCTGTCCCTCCTTTTTCAATCTACAGACCCGATCATCAATATGGTAGAACCTGGATATTGTTTAATTTAATGTTGATTAATGTGTACAGCAACATGTATTAATCGTTGTGTTCTTAGTTTATGTGGAATGTACCACATATTGTATCAGTGTATTGTTATTTAATTCTTCCTCTCTAGTCCGTTATAATAAATGTGTGCAAGAAATATTTAATAGTTCATGGATTGTTTATAAATTCCTAGCGCCGTATTGTCCGGTTTCCTTATCATCCGCTGCTCGTAGTTCGGTTACTTCAATGTCTTTGTGATTAGGTTTGACGAAATTGACCCTTCTTTTACGATTAACAATAAGTAAATATTATTTCTTGTCCACATGAACAAATATCTAGTTACATTGATTCTAGATCTAATGTTCCTGAAAACCACAATGATCTACATAGTCTAGTAATTGAAATCTGAAGGAAAATAAAGTTTGCGTTGTTGCGTATGAAGAAGTTAGCCTATATAATGCTATTTTTCCACTGCCAAACTGCAATGTCAATTTATTTCCTATCCATTCCTGATAAGAATAAACCTCATTGTTGTTATCAGACTAAACGTGCTTATATAAAATTATCGTTCATAATATAGCTTTTCGTTGAATATATATGGAACTATTAAACTGTGAAGTAGAATGTAGTTGGGTTATGTATGAAGAAATAGCGGGTTCGTGTACGGTTTCGTGTATAGATCAGTATGGAACAATACCTGTAGTGGCGTATAAGTTGTAAGTATGGGAAATGACTGCTCCGAACAGTCTTTGACATATTTAAAGTATAGGGTGACCAATAGTGAATTTACGAAATAGAGTGTTATGAAAGTAAATAATATATATATATTAAAATGAATGTGAATAAATAACAGGACATCCCTAGATTTAAATGCTTAATATATTTGTTGCCACAAGTGAAAGTATTGAGGGTTTATGTATATAATAAATATTCCAAGTGTTGACCCTTACACTAGAACTTGTAACATGTCACTCTGTTAGATACCAAAAAAAGTTGTAAGATATTATATAAATTCATTCTATTTGGAGTCTTCGATAAACTAGTTTAGTTTGTCAAATTTTGAATATAGCGCCTCTAGTGGCGATTCTTGTTACTTCACCCAACACTTGAGTTATCCTCATTAGATGTGTGCTGGAAATATACTCGGTAAAACCTTGAAATAGTAAGCTCTATTTATCGAAAATTCGTAAATTATTCTATTAGAGTTGTGTGTATATTACAAGTGAATTCAGTTTGACATTCTAAAGTGTGGACTGTTATTTAGTTAATATTCTAGTGAGTTCTATAATAATTTTCTTAAATTTAAATCAAATTCATATATGTTCTAATGGAAACTTAACTGTTTGATTAAATGGGATATAGACGGTTGTGTGTTAACCATTCTTATAACTTCCTGTATTCGATATATGTATATATATATTTGAAAACTCGGTACAATTATCCAATTTTTTTTTTTTTTTGGTTGTTGAAGAACACGATTAAGTTGAGATTTACTGGGACTCATATTAATTTCACTTGCATTTGATTTACTGTGTCTAAACAGTATCAGCGAGTTTAATGACTTGTAAAGAAATTTGTAATGTCGATTGATTTTGTTATAAAGAAGAGCTTCCTAAATCATTGACTTATTACTTAACGAAACTAATATTAAATGCTTGACCTATTTATGATTTTGCGATTGGCCTAAATTTTAGGAACGTTATGTGGTATTTATAATGAAGCTTAACATATGGTGGTCTTTAGGATTTCTGGCAACTATACTTAATTAAAAATTATATATATTGTTTCTCAAATGTGGCGGGTCTTCACCGGTGGGAGTCCCGTACCAAGTAACGAGCTCCTATCTATATAGGAACGTTACACAAATTTCCAGCACACATCTATATCCGTTGTTTAGATTCGGAGAAAAAAAAGAAAATACCGTTTCAAATTTCAGACTTAGTGACGATACGTTATATAGGTGGCAGTAAAATAATTTATTTTGCTCGTACTGTATATTAGACTGTTCTTTAATGACAGGTTGTGAGGTGTTAATAGTTATGTATTTAGTAATATTCTATTATTTAAATTGTGAGTTAATTTGTGGGTCTAATAGCAAAATGCAGCGCGTGGGAGATAACCCAATTAGGCCTCAGTTAGTTTTGAACTCGTTTCTAAATGGAGATACCGGATTCATAAAACATTGCGTGGATTATTCTATGCTGGATTTGTCATTTTTTGAGAGTAGTCCCGTTCATGACGTAAATGTTGAATCCAGAATATTTAACACAAACGTTCGGGTTGTGGACACTACTGCATATCGTGATATACCTAATTCACGATCTTTATCTGCCAAGGTCGCAGGAACAGGGGCAGTGAGGGCGATAAAGAAACGCAAGGCAAATCAACTTGTTCTATATTTGTACAAACGAGCGCACCTGACGAGGTCATTGGTTTCGAAGAAAAAGAAAAAAGAGTAAGGGAACACTTTAGGGAACACTTTTCGGAAGCCATTCTTTTGCGATCTGAGCAAAATAACTGTAAATGCAGCTAATGTTGGTTTTAATGAAGCTTTGAAACGAATACCATTTGGCGATGAAAATGATGATAGTTTGTTTAAATTTTTGTGTGCGGTGTTTGATATCATAGATCAGGATGTGTACCCGATCCATGCTGTAATCGTGGGGATTTTGGGTAAGTCTTCCACTCGATTGCATGCTAAAATATTGGAATTGTACGAGTTAAGTTCAGAGTGGGTATTCATTAGTAATAGTATTATAGAGGAATTGATGTCAGATTTAGGAAAAATGGATATTGAGAACAGGTTTATTAACAGATTACAACAGCCACATGAAAATACTTGGCAATACATACATAGTGTAAGGAAAGCATATTTATTGTTGTTTGGAAGGTTTGATTATGAATGGAAGGTGCTGCGGGTTGTGCTTCGAGGGATGAGGCCTCAGGTTCGTTACGAACTTTTTCGTGGAAACTTACCTAATGATTCAGATGAGTTGTTGTCTGTTGTGGAACGATATGAACTACATTGCCGGGACTTATTAGAGTACGCTGGACTTACGTCAGTAAACGTTGTAGAAAAGAAACTCAAACAGTGTTATGGTTGTTTTGGGAATCATCTTTATAAACAGTGCCCATTAAAACATGAAGTAAAAGGAGCTTCGACAGCTAATGAACCTATTCTGAGCCGAGCTTGGAATAAACCCAATTCCGGGATTCGAAGCTTTCAGCCAGTAGTGCAGTCGACGCGACCAGTGATATCGTCAGAGATTAATGTAAATAAACAGACTGATAGTTTTTGTGTGCGGATTTATTATGGGAAAAAGGCAATTTGGGGCTGTATATTCTTGTGCCTCTATTTCAATGTTACATAAACAGCGTTTTGTTCAGTGGAATGAAACTTTACCTCGTCCATTGCAGATTAGGAAGGAATATTTCAGTGGTATTGGTGTTGATAATGAAACCATCGAGTTTAGTGAGAATTTAATAGTTCCAATTAAATTTCGTTTTAAGGTTTACAATTTAAAGTTCTTTTTGGTCGGAAACTTAAAACCAGTGTTTATAATAGGAGCTTCGTCAGATGAAAGCCAATTTGGATCTAGTTGCTCATAAATTATTTTTGACTTTAGAAGGAATACAATTTGTCCCACTAACTTATACTCCTCCCCCTCCCCCTCAAAATGAAGAAGGTGATCCTGCTTCCAGTTTTGTTTTTCATAGTGGTCGAAAGGAGGGAAATGAGGCTTAAGAGCAGAGTAGCGTTCTTCAACGTACCAATCTGCAACGTAAACATACCCGACAACGACAACATAAGGACGGCTCTGAGGCACGTCAGCCAGCACAAAAATCAACTGACGGGAGTTTGGAGAGTACAGGGAAGGAGGCAAATACTTTTGTTAACCCGCTTATGGTGGATCCCAAGTTTTTGGAGCAGGATGCTTTCTTACAAAGGTATGTAGACAATTTAGTTTCTGGGTATTCCGATGTGTTTACAAATAACATAGGTTGTATTAAAAATGTAATGAATGATATACAGTTAAGTGATGAAACTCAGATTAAGCAAAAAGCATATCCTCTCTCTAGGAGTGATCAAATTAAAATGGATGCTATTTTAGATGATTGGCTTGAGAAGGGTATTATACGTCCTAGTACGTCCGCTTGGACATCACCTTGTTTTTTGGTGAATAATAAATCGGGAGATAAGCGTTTAGCTATTAATTTCCAAAAAATAAATGAAAGATTACATGTTAACCCACAGTATACTCCTCGGATAGAAGAAGTATTGTCTGAATTGTCTTATGGTGCTATTATATCGTCCTTAGATATCAGGAAAGCTTATCTACAAGTAAAATTGACTTAGAGGTCATCTAAATTCACTGCCTTCCTTACTCACCGTGGATTGTTTGAGTTTTCTGTTTTACCATTTGGTTTAGCTAGTGGTAGTCATGTATTATCTAAGGTAATGACTGATATTTTGCATCCCTTAAAATCAGAAGGGGTGCAATATTTTTTTGATGATGTCGCCTTGTCTACGCCGACAATTGAACAGCATAAAATTCTTTTAGAAAAAGTGTTGAGTAAATTTCGAGATGCTGGTATAACTTTATCTATTAGTAAATCTACATTATTCCAAACTAAATTATCTTACCTGGGCTATATCATTGAAGGGAATGATATGTATATGGATCCTAGTCGTTTGGAAATAATCCGCCGGTTACCTCCACAGAAGTCTAGAAAGGGAGTGTTATCTCTGTTATCATTTTTGAATTATTATTCTCGATTTATTCCAAATTTTCAAGAAGTTGTTGAGCCTATTAGTTGGTTAAGGTCTTCTAAGGTAAAATTTGAATGGAATTTAGAACAAGAGGTGGCTCTTAAGAAAATTAAAGAAATATTCGAGACTCATATAGTTCTTCGTTTGCCAGATTTAAATAAAAAGTTCATTGTGTCGTCTGATGCTTGTACTCGAAGTTTAGGAGGGACGTTAGAACAATATGATGATTAAGGGTTCTCAGACCTATTATGTATTTTTCGAGAAAGCTTAGAAATCATGATTTTAATAAACCAATATATGTTCTCGAACTTCAGGCGGCTGTGGAATCAATTGAGAGACTTAAGCCATTCTTGCATTCTAAATTTGAGTTACGAATTGATAATCAAGGTCTCGCCTATGCGATTAGAAATATTAGAAAGATAGATAATATGACAGCTTATTATATCGATTATTTGGATTCAATTTCGATATAAAACATGTACCTGGAATTTTAAATCTTCCTTGAGATTTTATTTCTAGAATCCATGATATGGAAAATTTTGAACTAGTAGAACTGGAACAACCTTGGTCAGAGCAGGTAACAAATTATTGTAAGGTTAATTTATGGAGTCTTCCATTTGCAAATGTTTCAGTGTATGAACATCAAAGAAAAGATGTAGAATTAAGTAAATTGATACAGGAAGTTGAATCGGGGGTAAATTTACCAGGATACAAATTAGTAAAGGGCATATTATGTAAACACACTAGGGCAGTTAGAAATCCTTATAAGGTATGTTTGCCTAAATCTTTAGCAAATTCGATTATTGATTATTATCATTGTGATTTACTTCCGGGAAGGCATCTTGGCGTGACCAAGACTACCAGTAAAATTTGTGCGAGGTATCATTGGAATGATATGTGGAAAGATATTCAAAATTTCGTTTCTACCTGTAAGGACTGTCAATTAAGCAAGAGCTCCAATGTTAAACAGATAGGGCAACTTGTTTCTCAATATGAAAAAGTGATTAATGCTGTGTGGTTAACAGATTTGACCGGTCCTCTTAGTCCTACACGGTCTTGTCGATATTGCCTTATAGTGGTGGTGGATTCGTGCTCTAAGCGTTTATTTTTAGAACCTATAAAAATTTTGAATAGCAAGACTATAATTGATAAACTGTACAAATTAATGTGCAGATTCGGATTCCCACATTGTTTATCGAGGGATAATCACAGTGTATTTGTGTCTAAAGTTTTTAAGGATTTTTTTATATAGCCAGGGTATTAGGGACATAAGGATTAGTCCTTATCACAGTGCCTCAAATAATTCGGAAAGGTAGTAGCGTTTGGTGAAGGATGCCCTGAAAATATATTTCCATGATAAGCAAACCCGTTGGGATGAAGGACTATCGGAATTAGAATTTTCCATAAATTGTGCAGAACATGAGTAATTAAAATGTTCGCCGATGGAATTAACATTAGCTTATAATGTTTGTGATCCATTGGATATTAAATGGAAAATATAATAGAAGAACTAAATTTACGTAAGCGTGATTTGGCCAATGCCATGAGTAACATGGCGAAGGCTTGGAGACGGCGTAAGCAAATATTCGACCAGCGTAGAATTCCTGTCACCTATGAAGTTGTAGATAAAATACTTATTAAATAAAAGTATAAATCCTTTCTAGCTGAAAAGCTTAACCAATCATTGATGTATCGCTGGGAGGGACCATTTCAGATCTTGCGCTTGTTGAACGCAAATAGCATTCAAGTAAAATCTCTAAGCAATGAGAATGACGTTCGTAAGACCCATGTTGCTCTAACGAAACCTTACAGGGAGAGGCGAGAACAACATGTAAATAACTGTTCAGTAAACAAATAAAAGGCAAAAAAAATTCAATCCATGGTTTAAAGTTGCATTTAAAGTTAAATTTATATTTTGCTATAACCCGTTTTTTTAAACCGAATTATCGTCACTCTAGTCATTATTAAATTTCAATTTATTAAGATATATATATATATATATATATATATATATATATATATATATATATATATATATATATAATGGACAAGCTTTTAATTTTTATGTTTGTATCTCTTATATGTGGATGTTAATATCTGTTTGTTGGGGATTTTTTTATTTTTAGCCTAGTTTTGTTTAGTTGGTATGAATCCTGAGCGGAAGGTTATTAGTAGAGAGACTTAGACTGACTTACAGCTGGACAAGTTTTCAAAATGATTTATAATTCAAAAATAAAAATAATTAGCATTATTTTTATTTTTCCTGGCTAGGACGAGTGTGTAACATGTCACTCTGTTAGTTACCAAAAAAAAGTTGTGGGATATTATATAAATTCATTCTATTTCGAGTCTTCGATAAACTAGTTTAGTTTGTCAAATTTTGAATATAGCGCCTCTAGTGCCGATTGTTGTTACTTCACCCAGCACTTGAGTTATCCTCATTAGATGTGTGCTGGAAATATACTAGGTAAAACCTTGAAATAGTAAGCTCTATCTATCGAAAATTCGTAAATTATTCTATTAGAGTTGTGTGTATATTACAAGTGAATTCAATTTGACATTCTAAAGTGTGGACTGTTATTTACTTAATAATCTAGTGAGTTGTATAATAATTTTCTTAAATTTAAATC
Organism: Thermobia domestica; assembly: GCF_964235325.1. Lineage (NCBI taxonomy): Eukaryota > Metazoa > Arthropoda > Insecta > Zygentoma > Lepismatidae > Thermobia > Thermobia domestica. The sequence continues at coordinate 51,993,042 of NC_137456.1, forward strand.
AAATTCATATATGTTCTAATGGAAACCCAACTGTTTGATTAAATGGGATATAGACGGTTGTGTGTTAACCATACTTATAACTTCCTGTATTCGATATATGTATATATATATTTGAAAACTCGGTACAATTATCCAAATCTTTTTGGTTGTTGAAGAACACGATTAAGTTGAGATTTACTGGGACTCATATTAATTTAACTTGCATTTGATTTAATGTGTCCAAACAGTACCAGCGAGTTTAATGACTTGCAAAGAAATTTGTAATGTCGATTGATTTTGTTATAAAGAAGAGCTTCCTAAATCATTGACTTATTACTTAACGAAACTAATATTAAATCCTTGACCTCTTTATGATTTTGCGATTGGCCTAAATTTTAGGAAGGTTATATGGTATTTATAATGAAGCTGAACATATGGTGGTCCTTAGGATTTCTGGCAACTATACTTAATTTAAAATTATATATATATTGTTTCTCAAATATGGCGGGTCTTCCCCGGTGGGAGTCCCGTACCGAGTAACGAGCTCCTATCTATATAAGAACGTTACAAACTTCGCGCGAGGATATTTGTGTTTGTGTGTGTGTAATTAATGGACTGTATTCGCACTTCGTAGTTTGGCGTTCAATAGTAATTGTTTCTACACATTGAGAATCTAGTCTAACAAAGTGGATAGCATCATGTAGCAAACAATCTGAGATATTTTACAATTAATCAGGGAATAAAATAGCCGTCTGAAAAATTGGTGGGAGCCACTGGTGATATTTTGCTAATAAATTACCAGTATGAAATTAAAATTTATTTAATATTTTTTTAAGTTTGGCAAATCACTAGCTGGGATGTCTTCTATTACATCGACTTAATCAAATTTTCCATACTGTCCTCGGAATTCTCAGTTGCTGTGGGGTCGGATAACTTTTCTTTTTTTTTTCAGAAAACCTACATTAGAGACTACGCCTACCTTCCTGGTGGACCGGACGTAATCTGAGTGAAGTGGTACCGGAAACGGTTAATAGTCAATCATTCCACAAGGCTTATTACTTGTGAGATGTTTGCCTAGAAAACACGGGCTCGTACTTAGGCCCTCAGACACCCCGTTAGGCTACGTAATTTAGTAAGCCACTTCCTGGCATATAAAAGCCTATTTGGCTATGGATTGTTCTATGTCTAAATTCGAATACTTAACTTTGTAGTTTCAGTGTCCTAACTTATTTTCCTTTGGCGCGCCGCTGTCTTTCTCCTTCAGCTATCTCTCTAATCTCTTCTTCAAGATTTTTTTTAAAATTGTTTAACCTCTACCTCCCAACTTTTGAACTTTACAAATATCAACTGATTAATATGTACTTTTGAACCGGAATTACCAACTGAGACATCGTAATAAGTGATTCGTGATGGTATTCATTGACGTAGTGTATTGAGGAACTGACTTTCTATCACGAATTGACCTGCTGTAATAGCGAACAACGGTGCTGTCTACTATTAAACTTTTGCCTACGTTTCTTTCGTTATTATCCGTTTAAGATCTTCCGCTGAACGATCGGCTATTTCTACATTTGATTTCATTGAGCTTTATAAATGGTAATGTTGTAGTAGTTTCGACCCAAAAGCAGGAGTAAAATTTTAAATTCAATTATATATATATATATATATATATATATATATATATATATATATATATATATATATATATATATATATATATATATATCTGTTTGCGTGCCAGCCTCACATACTAAAGGGTTACTTTTAAAGAGGATATTTTAAGAACATGAACTTAATCTTTATGCGGGATACTTAGTAAAAATTGTAAAATGTCGGATTTTTTATGTAGTGTTGCTACCTAAGCTAAAATTATTTGCCGGGATGGTTAATTTGAAAGTATGAATAGCTACTGAATATATATACTGTATATATTGAAATATGTGTATTGAACTACTAATATGAGTGAAGTATAAATATAATATTAAATTGAAGAGTATAATGTTGAATCGAGTAAATAAATATATGTGTAGGGTATCAGTATCTATCCCCGAACTATTATTGATTGTTATAACCTGAAATGGCCGGTAACTTGTAATAAGTAGATTTCAAAATACTGCCGCATACGAGATGATCTTTTTTACGTTCTTGTAGTTTTACCAGACCATATATGTAACTATTAACTCCTTTGTCATACTGTAAACTGCATGTAATACTAAAAGAAGACAGGTCGTTCTCGTAGGTCTAATCCCTCGAAAAACCTATTTCCAAGTTTCAAAAACCAAATATCCTTCTCTATAACTACATATAAAATGCTTCATCCATAAAGAAACCCTCGAATCAGATCAGTGTTTTTTTTTAGTTCAACATTATGATGTCAATACGAAATGAAATTCCCTCTAAGTTCGAAAAAAATTATCGTGTGCTATTACCTAATATAAATAAGCTACCAGTGTGTGCAATTAACTATTTATGGTGTGATTTAAATATCGGTCCAAAGTTTAACTATAGAGCTAAATGACCAAGTATGTAAAATGGTCTTCCTGGTTGAGGAGAAGGAATTCTGCTTTCATAATCCTATAAATCGAAAAAGTTCTTTGCTAGTGCACCTACGATTTGAATCTGTGCTGTGTACAACTGATAAACTAATTATACTCGTGTATAAGAAAATGTAATAGAGCGAAATAAATGGACGCTATAAAAAAGTGCATCATAGTTACGTGATACTTACGCTCATCTTTAATAACGAGATTGAATTCGCGAAAATTTTAAATTTAAATTTACTAAAGCTCTTCATATATGAGAAAAGACACATTTAAACCTTAATAAAGTTTTTTTCCTTTCTCTCTATGGCATTGTAAAATATATAGTTATATGTGTAAAATCTTTGTTTTTAAATTCGTACCATGTGATCCTATAATTTAAGTGCAATATGCAACATATTTATTATTATGTTTTTTAATCTTCTGCTTATATATATGTATATAAATATACGCCATCCTGACGTTATTGTTCAACCTCATACGTGGATTGTCATATATATATATATATTGCAAGTTTTTTTTAAAAAAATTATGTTTCCTTCCTTTACTAATAGAAGTAATAAATGTTTACCGAATTGTAGCTAGATTATTTCTTTTGTAGTATTTTCATCCATGTAGATATACTGTCCAGAATGCATGTGTGTGTGTGGGTGATTGAATAACGTATTTATTGTTAAGAGGTAGTATTAATATTAACTCACTGTAATAGTGTTCCTAATATATGTGTAATAGTATAAGATATTTTCTGTTAATGTATGACATAGGTCATGAAAGATAAATTCGAAACTAATCTAAATCGTCTCTTGGAGAAAGCCAAGATAGCAGAACGAGCCCGAATAAACAATCATTTTGTCAGAAATATCGAAATGTCTATTTGTGAAGAATATATGCATTACGTTGATGTTAAATATTTTTTTCTTTCTCTTGGCCAATTCAGATGTATTTTCGATCTTGATTTTTGGAGTTCAGATATTAGATATTGGTTAATTATCGTTCTAAAATAACATACAAACAATTAAACTAAACTTTTTCGTCAGCCGAACTGGGTTGGGTTCCTCCCATTTGTAAAGTTGTCTGGATCCAGGTCAGGGTCGTATGGAGAACATGTGGCTCTGTCCAAATAAATCCTCCAGTAATAGCATTTGGAAATAAATTACCTTTCAATAACTAATCAACTTCCTTCATCCTATTCTCATATTTATGGAGTAGTTCCTTCAACTCTAATCTGCCCTACCTTTCTTTCTTGCCTCCTATCCTCCCTCTTCTCTCCTTCCTTCTTCTTCTTCTTTCTCACTCTTTCCTTTATTATTTCTAATAAAACTGGAGAGGGGTCGTAACTGGGAGTTGTCGCTATTTATACGCTCACTAAATTGTTTTGATGTTTTTTCGGAAGTCCGATACGAGTTAGTCAACCCAACAGCAACCATCTGAAGTTAGAATATTCTAAATAAAATTCATTTATTTTACTTTTATATTTTTGACGAAATTATCGTAGATTACGAAAGGAGACTTTTATTTTCATTTTTTTTTAAAAAACTAGAGACGCCATTCCCCAATGACGACGTTTATTCTCCTTTACAAAGCTATCCAGCTCCTCGACGACTATCCCATTGAAACTTGCACAAGTGGAACGACATATTAAAAGATGGAAATATGCGTACTCATATGATTCTCAATATCCTCGAACAGGAAATATTAGAATGATATTTAGAATGATATTTAACCATAGACCTTGAAACTTATGTACTCTGGTAATACATGCCAGAATGTGATACATTAGAACTTGTTTTCTTACGAAGACAAATATGCTAACTCTAGATGATAACAGTCCGTTGTGATTGGGATCTCTATTACGTCATTGATGCTAATCGATGACGAATGGAACAAGATACTCGATCGTAAGTTCTGAAAGAAGACGTTAACCCGATGGAGAAAAGGGACACGCTGAAAGCACAACGCAAAAATGGCTTTCTATCATTATTATTGTTATTAGTATAAACTTCAATATTATTATTAGTAGTAGTAGTTTTATTAGTAGTATTGGCATTATTAATGTGAGCAGTATGATGAGTAAAAATAATAATAACAAGAATAATGCAATGTACTGTTGGGTCAGTTAAGTAACGAAAGACTTCGGTCCATCTTCAGTGTCCTCTACCACTGCTAGAAAGGTTTTAAAATGCACAAATAACTAAACCCTACCCGGGATTCGAAGTCGGGACCCTTTTGTCGCTGGCTTGACACTTCAACCATCACGAACATAAGGTTGGGAATAAAATAAGGTGACAAAAAATAACAATAATAATAAAATTAATAATACCAAGCTATCCAACCAAGTATAAACGGGCCGGAGATCTATTTATAACTTCGTTGGATGTTATCGGAAGTGCTTTCTGAGCAACAGAAAGAAGTTGAAGAGTTGGCCAAATAATAAATTTGGAGTTTTCAAGCCATTACGAGCATGAATATATACAGGGTATCTCACTTCTGGTTTTGTCGGACCGGAAATGGTCGCACGGCAAACGAATTCACATATACCGGTTCTTCAGGGTATACAGAGTAGGAGCATATATTATTTGACCCAACGTCTGAGTGGTCACTTCCAACAGGAAGTGGTCAACATGTATCCCCTGGTAATCTTCTGAACCGGAAGTGAGATTGGAAAATGGATTCCAGATATGAAATCCTGATTAAACGGAAATGGCAACAAATATATTTTGATCCAGATTTGGCCACTTCCGACCGGACGTTACCTCTCGTAATTCAACCGGAAGAACCCAATCGAGTAGGATTATATTCGTTGTCGTTTCCGTCGGATCAGACTTCGAAATATGCAATCCGTTTAACGATCTCACGTCCGGTTCCGTAAATGAACGAGAGTGAGGGGTTACGCACCAGATGAATGCAATATGGGACCCTTATTCACTTAGATTCGTCAGGTCCTTAGCGGTCGCACAAGCTGCATCATGCTATTTCCAGCAATAGTCACCGCCATACAAAACGCCATCTACCAGGTACATGCCCTACCACCCACGTATCTCGTAGTATGAAGAAGCCCGGAACTTGATCATTTCGAATGGAGAGTATGAACTGTACAAATTACTGCACTTCGCAGCGAATTACAGTACTACTACTCCTACTCTGACTACTCATAATAATAATCCTATACCGATGGTTCTCAACCAAATTCCGATCACGACCTCCATATTATCACATCCTCTTGCGAGCAATCCCCTTATTACTTCTGGCTTGTAATAAGCTTGTGCGAGATATATTTAAAATACCTATTGCGCAGATTTCATTCACTATATACATCTAGTTCTATAATAGTAGAATCCATTTCTTGTATATAATGAATACTGTAACTTTCCTCAAAGAGAATGGATTAAAACCAAATTTGGCCAATTCATGCATATTACAAGTATGAAATCCTATCCGTCATACTGTTTCAAAATATACCGCCAAGTGAACTTTGTGGTGGACAAACACCGTGCTCGTGGGTTTTCTCGGGGTTCTCCCGTTTCCTCCCACTTTCTTCATTCCACCATTTCACTCATCTCTCATTATCACCGTCTCCTTTAGCCTAACAGGCATAAAGGTGGGACGTTAAACTTAAAGATTTCATTTCATTTTTCAAAATATAGGCCGTTTGAAAATTTGCAAACTTTATAACTGTCTTAATTTTGGGTAATATGATAAGAACTAAAGTGCATTTGATTCTTATGGTATTTCAATAAGCAGTTCTCATTAATTTCATATTGTACATTTTCATTTAAATTCATTTTAAACTAACTCTGCACCTTTTGAAAACGTTATTAGACGCCACTTATCAGTAGACGTAATCGTAACGGTAACGTATAGAGTCTTCAAGTCTAGACTAATATTAGACTAGAAATGCAATACTTTTAAATATAAGGAAAAGAACGTAAATAAAGACGAAAACATGTCGGACAAAGTGAAAGATTAAATTCAACAGCAAAGTAATCATAGCTGAAAGGAAGTGTAATAATTGAACAAAGCGACATAATATTTTCATGAGAATACATCGAGACTACATTTAGCTAGTGCCTCATTTTCTTAATAGGAGAATGTTTGCTACAAATCTTTAACTTTTTGATTAATTGAAGTTTTAAAAATTTCAGATATTAGGCTAAAGTAGTTTGATATAAATATATTAACTGTAACTTAGAAAAGTAGTGTTTCCACACACTTGGATTCATTTACCAAATAAATACTATTTACTAAAATATTCCCCTTGTGCTATGGAGAATTTAATTTACTTAAGTGATCATTTTAAATGAAAATATCAGTGCAAGGAAATTATTTTCCGCAAAAGGGTTTTAATCTTCTAGTATCTTTATCGTAAATGTAAGTCTTATTCTGCGTTTAACAAGAAATTTGTAACAGAAAACATTCACTTCTATACTGCGTTTCCTAGGTTATTCCTGTAGCTTTCAAGGTATTGATTTTAATATTATGTGTTTCTTCCCATTGGTGTAATGTAAACCAACTTGTTGAATCGAAAGCTGGACATTGACACACACGCTTATATCCACACAATAATAACCTTAGTAGGGGGTCAATCAGAGCGTAATCCCATAACAAACCATTTAATGCAAGTGGAGAAATAATTTGTTAAGATGATAATGTTTTAATTGAATAAATGAACCCAAAAACAACAGATTTAGATAATTACCCAAAACTCATGCTGTGGCCTTGTGGTATTCTGATACTCATAAACATGTTCATACAGAAGTAGGTATTTGACAGAAGTATAGATTAGTAATTTAAGTCAAATATACGCATAAGCAATGTCTTTAGAGATTCATAACCAGCTTACCCTTACCAAAGTTTGAACGGAGAGGAAAGTGAGATCGAATCTTCTTCTATGTATGTATCTAAAACACGCTCTCGAGTTCACTACTCCTTGAGTCCACCAACCTTCTCTGTCTAGGTTTGGGTGGCGTCGTTACTCTTCTGCTTATCAATATATTTACAATAATTTCCTCATGACTCGAAATAAGAAGTGTTTGTGATTGAGTAAACAATTGCTACATAACTAAGTTATGTTGCATATTAAAAGTAATGTTTTACCTGGATCAAATTTTAATTTGCTACTAGACTTCCTGGATTGTTCTAAAGACGTGAACGACCGACCAGCACTAGATCGGAATTGTTTTCTTAATTTCCATTTAAAACATGTAAAATATACAATGTAATAATATCATTAGTTAATAAAATATCATTTACATTTTTAAACAATTTCTGTCATATTACAGGTATCATATTACATGTTTGTTATTCCGCATTATTTTTCGTTTTCAGTTGGAACATGATATTTAAAACGGCACAAACATATCCAAACTAAACTTTCAAAATATAATCCATTATAATTGTAGGTAAATTATCTCAAGAAATAATACAATAAAATTCATGTAGACATAAATTACGAATTTGATTGAAAAAGTACATCTCTCGAAAGTGCTGCTCTTCTGACCAGAAATAAAGTATTCTTATCTCCACTCGTAAATTGTTGTAGCTCTTGTGTCGTCTATATTCTTGAAGAAATCTGTCTCGTATTGTCTTGTTTGTAGCAAAGCGTTTGTTTTCTTGTCTCGAATTTTATGACTCGTCTTGTCAATTTATTATATAATTTATGTCTTGAATTTCCTTAAATTAATTTAGAAATTGTCAGAACACCTTTGTTTTATAAGAGGTCTACTAAATGTGTGAAACGCCAACACGTAAATGATATTTGTTATTTGGGCAGACTGAGTAACAATTTGCTTATCTTTAAACGTTGATAAATACTGTTGTTGTGTTTGTACGATCATTGTATTTGTCTATAGTTTTTATACTATGTATTACGCAATATCGAAACAGAGTTTGAGACGCAAGACTTAGGTAGACTAGTCTTGTACATGATATTCATGAAATTTCTAATCTTATTTCGAAACCATTAAAATAATTGTCGTGTTTGTCGTCGTGTATCCAGTTCTAAAATTTGTTTCTCGGTTCCTGTTCGAGTTGGTAATTTAGACGAGAAAAGAATTGTTTCTTCTCCTGTGCAAAAATACATCTCAAAAGTACTACTCTAGTAAGAAAATTGCAAAGTGTGTGTCAATTTTGGAGCACAAGATTTAAGCGTCTTTGTTCCGAGTACAAAGGCGAAACGAAGACTTAAAATTTAATTCAGAAAGACTAATATATGCCATCTCATATACATTTGAATAAAGTGATATAGTAACAGTTGAGTATGTTAGCTAATTTTTGTCATCAACAGAGTAAGAGTAAGAATTTAAGTCATTATACTGACACTAAAATTTACTTCTCATCTCGTCTGTTGAAATAACACATAAGGATTTATACTCTCGCTTCAGTAGTTCGGTATCTTCTAGATCCACGACTAAGCCATGGAAGATTTATATTTCTTAACTTTTGCTCAAAAGAAGAGTCGTAAAATATTAGCTGCTTTAACACTTGAGGATACTAGGTAGTTTGGATTATTAATAAAACGAGATTAGATTATTGACTTAGTATATTGACTGGAAATATGCTTTCATCGCCTCGTCTTGTCGAAATAACAGAAAAGAGAGATATTTTCCCCTCAAGAGTGCAAGCGTTCCCTCTTCTTTATCCACCTTGATTGCACCACTATTACCTTGAACCTATGTTCTGTATCAAATCATATAAAGTTCAAAACTATTTACATAATATAAATGGGGCACTCCCTTTCTTACAAATAGCATGATGTCAAATTTGCAGGAAACTCTTAATGATGTTACCTACAATATGTCTCTAACAATATACATCACTTTTTTCGCGGAAGTGGTTACATAATGTGGACAAAATCTTTACAATCAATGGAGAGGTTAAACAAGCTTTGCCCGTATCAGTCTCTCCTCTGCATTTCATCGTTATTCTCCGTTTCCGGGGATATTTTAAAGCTCACGCATTATGACATTTCGTAGGAAAACGAGTCTGCAATTCTATTTACGAAATGAACTTCGTGGCTATTGGCAAAACAGGATATGCTTTAAACAGCTCTCAAGCAGAAAAATATATTTTATTTAGCATGTTCTAATATTTCATTAGCGACGATACAAACTAAAAGTCATCATGTAGAATTAACAATAACACAAATTTCGATTAAGTTTGAAATCTGTACAATAAATAGTTTTAATGATACTTTCAAGAGTTTTCTTGATATTATGTAGGGAAATTCGATAGCTACCCAAATGTTAAACACAATCTTAAGGTGGTTGCGGTTTCAGTATTTTTCGTTCCCCTCACATGGTTTCTCTCCACATTTTTGGTGCAGATTTTCGTAAAAACTTGGTAATAGTTTTCCAGTTTGAATGTATAGGAAGCCAATTCAAATTGTAAATATACATCATATTTAACGTTAACGTTGGGAAGTGACATTAAATTTAAATGGAAGTAGCATTTTCTATTTTATTTCCCCTTTTCCTTTCTTCTTTTTACTTTTGAAAATAGACATTACAGAAAATAAACTTCTGCATATAATGGTCAGATTTCCCCTTGACGTACTAGGATAATAGGATGCAGAATATTTCGCATTCCTAAGTTCAGATATGTTCATGATGCGACCCAGTAGCGTAACGATATCCGTGTGGACTCACGTGCAGAAACGTATTTGAATCATCTTTAAAATATAATTTAAGTTACATAAATAAATTAGTTACAATTTCATATTAAAAATTGCCATTTACAAAAATGTAAGTTGAATGTAAGTTAATATTAGTAATTTATATTTTGTGGGAATTTCTTTTCTTTTGTAATGGTAGAAACGTATTTCCAGGTAGGGAGAAAAGCATGTATTGCGATTCCAAATGGTCAATATTTCCACTCATATCAATGTTTGTATTTCTTTTATTAAGCCTTCGTCATTTCACTGTTACTGCCTAATGTCTTCTTCTCTTTCAAATTTTGAACTACAAAAGAAATTAAATTAAAACGACAATTAACAAAGAAACAAAGTGCAGATTTCTTTAGGTGATAAAATTGTTTTTAAATTTCTGACACAAATTATTTCCAAAAGTAGAATAAAGTTAGTATTATAGCACTTAGAAATATGTATTAGATACTAATTCTTCATTTCTTTGCGCTATGAGATGCTGAACCATATTACACACATATACGAGGTCTGCACAAAATCGCTTTCTCAAAATAAGAAAGAGAAGCAAATATATAATCTTTTTGAATTACAAATCCTACGGATGTGTCTTTTAGAGTCCCAGAGGGTACTGTCTACATTTCTGTACATGTTTTGTTTAAGACTTGTTTACTGAATGAAGTTATACAAGTAGCATACATATTGGAATGGATCATAAATGAACAAAGGAAAAACATGTTACCATGCTATACATTTGGTGGAAACACAACAGCAAAAAATAAATGAATAAATAATAATAATAATAATAATAATAATAATAATAATAATAATAATAATAATAATAATAATAAACCGCAGAATTAGTAGACTTCAGGAGATTTCCAGGTACGGCACGAATATCGTCTCAAGTCATGAGAACTCTGAATCAATAACTCGGGACTATAGGTTTAATGTATACCTACTATGAAGCGGACTACCAGGAAGTGTATGAAAGGGAGGAAACACTGAACGTATTGCTCGGAGTTCTACATCTAGCCCTAAGAAGTTTCCGAGCAGGCGGGTATGCGACCTGCGATTGATAAGTACCTCTTTAACAAATATGTTAAGGGATTTTTATGATGTATCTTTATTGGCAGAGCTTCTGCAATTGTTCCACGAATATCATTTGGAATGTTGTGTTGAGTTCTGTGATTGGTTTCACATTCGGAACATAGACATCTGGAAACGAAGATTGTAAAGCAGACGAGGCCGAATGATTACGCAAACGAGGACAACCGTGTTTATTGAAGAGATACCGATTTACGCGAAATTGAGACATAAGAATTAAACATCGCTGGTGACTGAGTTTGGGGTTGTATTTGGAGTGGTAATGTCATAGAGTAATTAGTTAAAAAAATGTTATGAGTGGCATACCCTCAAATGTCGCAGGAAGTTTCATTTCAGGATTTGAAAATAACGCTCATTACGAAAATAGTTCGAGTGACAACTGATGGAGCACTGTCTTTACTGTTTTTATGAGGGAATTGTTGGATTATAGTTTCAATGAACGGGGTTAATTCGTTTTACGACACATCTTACATCTCGCTGATCTGAACTCACAACCATGAGACTTTTCCAAATGGGCTATTTTCAAAGATAAATTATTTTCCGGTCAAACGTAGGATTTTAATAACTTCAAAGAGCTCTTCGATCAACCGTTCGAGAGATTAAATGTCAAACCTCTATTGCATGTTATTTGCAAGTCTGGAATTTAAAATGTACCTTTTGCATTGCACATTGTTGGAGGCAGTTCAGGCAGTATTTTAAAATACAACAAATATTGCTTTTTACCGTGCTTTTTTATTTTAGTTTTTGATATATTGAGAAAAGTGACCTTGTGTCCAGCTCATATATCCAACCTTGTTCTATATAAAGCAACAGAGTTCCCACCTACAAGGAATCAAATAGTATAAATGATTATTTTTTCAATTCAGGTTTTTGTCATAGAAGAGATGTAACGTATGCCTGCTTACTATCCACAGAATATCGTATTTGAAACCAGTGCGGGTGTTAAAGTTTTTTAAACCAGACTGAACATGCTCTTTTCTACGCTCCTTTGGTATAATGTTGATGGGGAAATAGTCATGCAACGTGATTAGCAGTGCAGATATGTGCTAATTATTTATCTCTCCTTTACAATTCTCATATTCTGTACATGTTAGTTGATTTATTATTTGTGTTGCTATTTTAATATCCTGCTCTCCATATACATATCGCACAGAATATTTTTCTAGCTCTGTAATGGTCTGAAAATAACCTACGATATCTTAAATGTCTGCATTCAACTTGCCAGTTTGTAGTTTCATATCCTCTAGTCAAACTAACTAGTAAACAAATAAATTATTCGGATTTGGAAATGGGGTAATTATAGTGTCACATATAGTACCCGATAAAATATATTTGTTTTATTCATATAACGCCAACGGTTCACTTTAACATTGTCAGTAAATATGAACCATTATAGAAAGGGTAGGGAAATGAGTTGCTAAGGACAACATTGGCACACTGAGATTAATATCAAAATGGTTTATATTATATGCGAACTTCAGTACGTATCACCAGTACAATCGCATTGTAGAAGATAAACTATTACTTTTTTTCTTTTAAGGTTTACTGTTTACCTTAGCCATAAAACAAGAAATATAGCAATAGATTAAATAAAATATAAATGGTCAATAAGATAGCACGAAACAAACTAACGACACGTTTAGTTTCAGTGAAACATATCGTGCAAATTGTAGGTAAATTCCTAAAACCAGAAAGTATATTAGATAACTATGTGCAGTACTCGTAACATAATTTTAGTTTCACATTTTGTGTAAGTATATTAAAAATAATTATTGTACTTATGTTGTGTAAATTTTCTTTTCAGAAGGTCTTTCCTAGTAAGATGGTGAAGACGGCCATTGATCCAAAATCGGTCGTTATTTACCAAACTTTTACCCTTTACCTAAAACTACTACAAAAATATTTCTGTCCCTTCTTTCCTCTTACCGAATTATTATATCATACATGCTCAAAATTGAATATTTCTATTAAATTTTGGTGAGGGTGGTCAAAATATTTTTAAAGTCTCACAGATTGTAGATATAACCTAGATGCATTTATTTCAAAGTCATTGCAGCGCATTTTCTTTAGTCTTTTTTGTGTTAAAAATTTCAAAAAATGTAGATTCTTTTTTTTTTTGGCGGGACACTTCGCTGACTATGTGGTTGCAAGAATTGTTATACAATTATCTATAACATATATTATTTTTGGGGACTGAAAATGATAACATTGTCAAAAAGAAGTAAAATTACAAACAAACGCGTTTTACGCACGGATGTTTCACCATTTCAGGGCCTTCAATAAGAGATACCCTTCAAACAATTCTTCGCCAAAGTTCACAATTTTCCTTTCTTTTGCGTCCCCTTCGCTTCTGTCGTTATTCGGTAATTCGATTGAGTCCATTTCGGAACAGAAACCCCAAATATATGTCAGTAACAGTCCTTCCACTTCAACTGACTCTTGCACAATAAAGTTACACATATCTCTCATCGCCTCCTCGTATCCACCAGTGCTTGCTTCACTGGCCGCACACCGTAACGCACTCTGTTATTTGCATCGGGAAACGACAACTCGCTAGCGATGATTAATGTTTTCTCACAACTGACGTTTCGAATATGCACTGGAGGCAGATACGCCTCCTACTTCTGTGTTTTACTTTTAGGAAGTAACTCCAGGTACCTTGTTATTTTACAGGGACCAGCAATTATTTGGGTAACTATTGAATAATAAAAGACAGGTTTTGTTTCAGATTCTAAGTATCTTATTTGCCAATTTATCTTTCTTTTGAGTTTTCTTTGATGATGCAAGCTGTAATTCGTTGCCGTTTCGTTTCTTCATTCACAGGTACGTACACATTATTTCAAAATGTGAGCATTGATTATGGCTGTTTCGAGGCGAAACTTTTCTAAGTTCAACTTCGGGTATCTTCCGAAACATTAAACCAAAAGGTGGCATATTCGAGCACCCAAGTCAACTTTTGCATTCGGTACAAATTTTGTTGATGTATTTTACTGTTAAGTGTGAAGAGACTAATATTTATTGACTTTCGTTGATCTCCCACAAAATCATTTATTCTTTAAGACTTATCTTCGGTGTTGTGAGATTATTCTTTTTTTCTTTTCTTCCTAATTACATAAAGCTATCTCTTATGTGTCGAAGAACGCTAGTTATTCGGATGTCTTAGTTTATGAAATTCATATATGTCTGAGAATTTAGTCTACGTTTCTCTTCCGTAATTTTGTGTTTTCGTGGCTAAATCGTGGAAGTGTTTGTTTATGTTATATAATGTATTATGTCAATGTGTATTTTATGTAATAAAGCTGAGAGAGCTCCTTTCCTAACTATCTGTCCATCTCTGACGTCATGAGTACCTGTTGGGACGAAAACATCTCATCTACACGTGTCTGGAGTCAGCAGGATTACCAGAAGATCTTTGTCTTTAAATACTCCCTCCATCCCGAAAACAGGGAGTCACACGGAGCCTTCAGAGTCACACGGAGCCTTCGAAGACACACGGAGCCTTCGAAGTCTCACGGAACCTTTGGAGTCGCTTGGAGACTTTGGAGTCGGTCATCGAGGACTTTAGTCGCGAAGTTATCAAAAGACAGTCATCGGAGTCGGTCCGGGAAGTGCACGGCAGTCAATCGGGCACTTCGGGAGTAATTTGGAAAACAAACCGAACAGTTTATATTTCGGTTTTCGACATATTGAACACCAGACGAATAACAGGAGGAAGCCCAGGAGAGATGAAGCTACAGGTATTGTGACGTCAGATTTCTTCCTTTCTCTTCCTTACCTCTCACCTACCCACACTCTCTCTCTCCAAAAAAGCTAAAATTCACATTTTTATTTCTTATAAAATCAGACGGGTGTCGTCCGGTCCCAGGACTCGTTCTACCATTGAGAAACATCCCAATAATCTCACTTTGACGACACAGCTTTCTTTGAAAATACTTTTCAAATTAAGCACCCGTAAAATGGTAGAGATGCTGGTTCTTTCTTAGCAATCTCTATTTTTATTCCCCCCCCCCCCGTAAAATGGCGGAGATGCTGATCTTTTATCAGTAATTGTTTCTTTATTCCCCCCGTAATAGGGTGGATATACTGGTTTCTTCTTTACAACTTTTCAATTAAGTTTTTTTCTAATCATTTTCACCACCGCTACCCCTCCCCCACCCTCTCTGTATTACGCTTCTCAAACGCTATTAGTTTATTTTTTTCTTATTCGCAAGTTTTTTTCTTTTCTCTTCAATCTTTTGAAGAGTGGTGGAGAAACCCCAAATACCTCTTGTGCTTTAAGACATTCTGTTATCTCTCTTCCTCACTCTAAGTTTTTGCATGTGTAATTTAGACTTAAGTAGTTATATATGTACACACTGTATTTCGTTAAACTAGTGCCCATTTTAGTTCATTTTTTGTGTATATGTTGCGACGTCTTGTTGACGAATTTTTAGTACCGGGTGATGACTTCTTAAATCTTAGTGACACGATTTATTTCGATCCCGCGGCTTGTTCGTCCCCTGTATCGGCTAAGTTTACCAGAAATTATTTAGACCAGCTTCGGAAAAAGTTATAATTTTCTGAGGTCTTATCCGATATTTCTCCCGATTCTTTGGAAGTTACCGTTGAGAAGCCCAGTTTAGACATGGCGTCAGGAGGCGATAACCAACCGTTGCCTATTTTTAATACCATAGTAAGACCAGAGCCTTTCTGAGAGCAGATCCTAACGCGCCT